>NC_139711.1:26962854-27120354 GCF_964188405.1 Protomyctophum parallelum | reverse complement strand
TATATGGGGGACAAGGGGAGAGCAACGGACTTGAACTCATGCTTCCTTCATGCCTGAGTGTCCAAGTTGCTCCTTTACACCTGACAGGGGGGATTTTCCCTGGTTGGACGTAGCGTGTGGAAGGAACACGTTATTCCAACCAGTTCCTTTCCCCTCCATCAGGCGCCCCGGCTGGCCAGGGGGAGGCAGTTTTTCTCGCCCATCCTTAAGAACTAACCTTGGCAGTGGAGTTGAGCTGTATGCACCAATGTAACACCTGTCCTCTCCCGACCCCTTATTCCCTCTCCTTGCTTCTCATTCCAATGTAACACCTGTCCTCTCCCGACCCCTTATTCCCTCTCCTTGCTTCTCATTCCTTTGCCCAGTTACTGCCGCAAGGATTCCCCTCCCCCATCCCTCCAATACACCTGTTTGTGATGCATTAGGAAGGAAGCACAGTGTGGGTGCGTATGTACGTGCGTGCGTGCGTGTTTAATGCATTTCCAATGTGGGAGTCACATGTTTCGGCGCGTTGTGAGCTTGTAGATTGGCTATTTTCAACATGCAACCAAGTGTTAAATGACTTATCCTGGATCTCTTTTCCACTAGTCCCTTCCTAACATTGTAGTCTAGCTTTTATTTGTTGACGAAATTGTCAATATATTTAGTCTTAGTTTTAGTCATCATAGCTTAGTCTTCATTTAGTTTCCATTTCGTTTTTGTCAGTGATTTTTTTTTTTTTGCCATAGTATTAAGTATTAGTCGACAAAATCGACACTGCCACCAGAGACGGACACCGGGGCCTGTCTGCACTTCTGCTCTGCCTGACTTGGAGCTCTCCTGTCAGGCATGGCTGCTGCCATAGGCTGCTGAGCCACAACTCCTCCCATCAATGGTGACATAGTCCATGTAAATATAAATATAAAAAGTGTAAATATAAATATAAAATACAGCGGTACAATTTACAATTTACAATTTAGGCATTTAGCAGACGCTCTTAATCCAGAGCGACTTACATTTAAGCAAGAACAAAAGCATGGGAATACATCACATAAAAGCATTTATCAATATCATGAAACATGCGTAAGCTAAGAAAGTAACAGTGGAATATCTATATAATGAAACTATACATACACTATACATATAAACTATACATATTTACTACTATGCTATACATATGTACTATGGCGTGCTATAACTATATACAATACAATTATAGTGCTGTCTACCTAACATGCTATAAGTCTGTGTCAAATGCTATCTAAGCCAACAGAAATGCTATCTAAGGGGTTAGGGTAAGTGCTATGGGCCATGATGGAGTCTGAAAAGGTGGGTTTTCAGGCTACGGCGGAAGATTGGGAGTGATGCTGCAGTTCTGACTGCAATGGGAAGTGCATTCCACAGTTTTGGAGCCAGAAGGGAGAAGAGTTTGGGACGTGCGGTACCGCTACAGTACTGTATGTCAAATCCACACAGTGGTGAAAATATGATATAATATAGTCTCCGATACTGCATATATAGAAGCTCCTGAATGTTCAAATCAAATCGAACTTTATTTATAAAGCACATTTTAAAAAGTGCTGTACAAGTCAAGAAAACCTATAGCATCAACAATACAAATAAATAAAATCAATACATCAATAGCAAGCAGGTACATAGGAATATAATAAGACACTGAGATAAGAGGTGATCAAATAAAAGGTTGGAATTAAGCTAGGCTGTGATTAAAAGCCAGGTAGAAAAAATGCAGAGACTTAAAAGTCTCGATGGACTGGGCGGATCTGACTGTGAAGAGGAAGGCTATTCCAGAGCCTATGGCAAAAGCACGGTCGCCCCTGGTTTTAAGTAGGGCTGAATATTGCTATAACAAAAGCTTAAACTAGCCATTGTATACAGCATGTCAAATAAATCAATATTGAGCAACTGCATGGCTTGTTTCTCATTTTAAAACGTTGAGAAACTATATTCTGCTGTACTGTATAGACGAATTGTTTTCCAGACAAGCTGCCATTGCTGTCTAGGACTCCACTTCCTACAAACGACATAAGCAACACACCCACAGCTTGGCTGCAGCGAGAGGGAATCAAAGCATACAAGTAGGTGACAGCGTCTTGGCAACGTTATAGCGTATACCAGTGGTTCCCAAAGTGGGGTCCCCGGACCCGGGTTTAGAGAACCACTGGTTTAGGCAGACCAAGTGTCCACCGGATAGCAATGCCATGCTAGTTCCCACCAAAACTGCAGCAGATTATGCAGGCATCTGGGTTGTTCCTCATAGGCTGTATACTCTCCCACTGCTGCTCCACTTCTGCTAACTTGTACGTCCTCCCATTCCCTCCATCCATCCCTCCCACCATCCATCCATCCATCCCTCCATCACTTCCTCCTTCCATCCCTCCATCTTGCCATTGTCTGGCCCCATCCATCCATCCATCCCGCCATTGTCTGGCCCCTCCCTCCCCTCCCTCCCTCCACACATCACCGGGCGCTCTGAGAGCAACACGACACACCCAACCCCCCCCCCCCAGTCACGACTCCTTAATGGTGCAGGGGACGAATAAGAACGACAGGGGAGAGAGAGGGAGGAGAGAGAGAGAGAGAGAGAGAGAGAGATGAGCAAGGAAAGACGGAGTGACAGAAAAAAAAAAGGCAAACTTCTTACATTTTAGGCATTTAGCAAACACTCTTAATCCAGAGCGTTTACAGTAAGCAAGAACAAAAAGGTAATACATCAAATATAATAGCCTACATACATCATGATTGAATCATACGTAAGCTTAACAACCTAACAGTGAATATCTATCTAATGAAACTGTAAGTGTATACAATATAGAGTGTTATGTCTACATAAAGTGCTATTTAAGTTACATAAGTTGAGCCCATGCATACGCCTGTAAGGTCGTCGAGGCTAGGGCAAGTGCTACGGGCCATGATGGAGTCTGAAGAGGTGGGAGATTGGGAGTGAGTCTGCAGTTCTGATTGCAATGGGAGGTGCAATTGAAAATAAAAGGCTCTGTTGCTTGAAGTGAAGCGGTGCAGGGAGACACACACAGGCAGCCAGGCCTCCTTTTAGACCATATAGACCTGAGACCAGATTATACTAAATGTCTTCTAAATCGTGACAGTTTTCTGAAAAACCCTATGTTTCTATGTCAGTGCTTCTCAAACTATTTCATGTCAAAGACCACCAAACGTATATGTAATTGTCCGCCGACCAACCCCCATCTGAAAATATATTGTTCCAGGACCCCCACCCCACAAGCAAAGATATGAGTTAAAAACGTATGCTGTGAAAGAATATTTTATTCAAAGATTTGCGGCTAAATTAGCAGATCGACAAGATCATAGCGCTATGAGCTTGTAGATCTGCTATTTCCCAACAGATAACGTTTTAAATAATGGTTAAAGTGCTAAGGTGACACATGCGTTCCAGGTCTTAATGGATTAATCTCTAATCTCCACCTGAGAGGTACGACGAGACAAGATACCGTACCTCACTCCCACTATATGCGCTAAGCCTCGTTTCTCCCGTCCTTGACAATGTGTGTCCCTGTGTCTGTTTAGAGTACCAACAGGTGACAAAGTGGGGCTGTTGTTCACACCGTGCCAAGGTGCATGATGGGAAGCTGAGATTTCTGGGAAGCTGAGACAAAGAATAGTCTGACAGCCAATACTCAGAAAACCAATCGTCAGACAACCAATCGTCAGACAACCAATAGTCCGACAGCCAATACTCAGAAAACCAGTCATCAGACACCCCAACAGCACCACTCACTTCACACGGGTGTGATTGTTTTAGACACTGAACAGGTGCCGTGAGGTGATATCGCTGTTCCAGCGTGAGCTTGCTGTACTTATATGGTGCCGGTCCAAGACCAAAACGGACTCTCGTGACTATATGTGACCCCAGCATGACTGAGGGGTTGTCACCATGCAGCCCCCAGCTTCTCACCAGAGGAGAGAAACTGCATTTGTTTTAATGCAAAATGAGTTAATAGCACAGGCAGACTAGAGCATGTCTGGAATAAATGTCAGAGCTGCAATCGTAAATATGGAAAAAATGCTTAAACATGTAGCTATGTGTAATGTTAGAGACCACAGAAGTGAACCTTTCAAGCCTGTGTTTTCTCAACACAAGACATTACTCTATAAGCCATATCTCCAAAACTGGTGGGTCAAACTGAACAACCAATATGTCAAGTGCCATGATTTTTTTCCACCCTAAAACATGATCATCAGGTATTATTACAATATAAGGGGGAAGAACTTTTTCCAAAAAGTGTACAGTATTTGTTAAAATCATGTTTTTATGTGGACACGCCCACCAGTTCATTAAGTATGCCTGGTTTGCCTGGTGGATGGTGATGGGTGGTGATCCACCTGAACTGAAGCCACACCCACAGCTGTAGTTGTATGATAAAGGGGGAGGGGTTAGGGGAGGGGCTGATAGTGTGGTGTCACTATATTACTGTTTATTTCATTGGCCCGTTTGACTGTCAAGGGTTCAGCCTCCAGGAAGAAACCCTAATAAGCTAATTGCAAACATCATCAGTGAGTCTCTTATAGATTATTAAATCCCGCCCGTGGTTGTGCTCCTCTTCACACCCATTGGTTGCCGTTTAGTGGTTGGACAAAAATCCTCTCTCTCTCCATCCACTACCATTGTTTTTCAGTTGCTTCGTATTGATATGCTGTGCATTCAATTCTTATTTTAAACTTGGTGTCAGTAAAAAGGAACATCACAGGTGCAGTATGGTGACTGGGCATATCATGTTTGTTTTAAGTTTTAATAATTTGGGGACCCCCCAGAATAATTTGGCGACCCCCCTCCCCGCTAGGGGTCGCGACCCACGGGTTGAGAACCCCTGATCTAGGTCACCCCCCGATGCGGGTATAGGGTTGCACTATGGAGAGAGACACAAGTGGCCGAGGAAGGATCAGCTTCCCTGTACCACTAACGGTCAGCACGGGAAGGGCACACACACACACACACACACACACACACACACACACACACACACACACACACACAATCTTTTTCTTAAATGAGAGCCTATATAACTCGAAATTCAAACCTTCTTAAAACCACAACACCAGCGAGGGAAATGGTTTGCTCTATTCCGCATTTGGCCACCCTCGCAAGTACACCCAAGTAATGCAAGCAAACGCACGCACGCATGCACGCATGCACGCACGCACGCACGCACGCACGCACGCACGCACGCACGCACGCACGCACGCACGCACGCACGCACGCACGCACGCACGCACGCACACACAGGAGGGAGGGAGAGGTCATGGGTTCAGAGAGAGGAAAGCAGAGGAGAGATAGTTCTGGTCTAAACATAGAGGAGTATTTATTACACAACGTCAATACCAAGAGCGAGAGAGAGAGAGAGAGAGAGAGAGAGAGAGAGAGAGAGAGAGAGAGAGAGAGAGAGAGAGAGAGAGAGAGAGAGAGAGAGGGGATGTAATGAACCGACATAACATCAAAGTCAACGGAGAGAGAGTCAGGTGGCTGTAACCAACCTCAGCATCTCTCCACCAACATCCATCTAGACTATTTTGATTGTGACCGCAAGAGGGAGAGGCAGTGGAATGGGACGAAAGGTCATTCCTAACGACGTAGAACAACTTCTAGCCCGGAGCACTATTGGTTCTAAACGTGGGGTCCGGGGACTCTCACAACTGCGCAACAAACAAGGATTACGGTCAAGTATACAAAATGTAGATGACATGTCATATCAGTAAATCTAAGGTTGATTACATTTAGCCGTAATCAGCAAATGTCCTTGATGGAGTTCCAGGGGGTCCCCAGCTAAATATTTTAGGAACCAAATAGACCCTTATGGGTCTGTAACTCAGAGAGCCCATAATACATTGGGGTCCCAGAGATAGAAATACCATTACATATGGGACCATAGCCTAATGCAGGTCAAACTGGGGGGTCATGGTCATGGTCCAGGCGCATGACACATGTCATGGGCCTGACAGCGCGTCACATGTTCGAGTCCCGTTCACGACGACCTTTGCTCTCTCCCCCCTCTCTCTCTCTATCCCTCTTCCCTGTCATTCTTCACTTGTATCTATCAATAAAAGCAGATAAGCCAAAAACTAATCTTAAAAAAAAATGGGGTGGTCCTTGAAATTAAAATGATTGAGAATCACTGCTAGAGCCGTGAGAATCTTCTCTTATGGGGGGGGTCCCTGGCATATCATTTCTAATGGGGCTTCTTGACATGAAAAAGTTTGAGAACCACTGCTTTAGAGTACTTCTTTATTTTGGCCATGAGAGCAGCCGACAGTCGGTGTACAATTTGGTCCCATCATCACATGACATGAGCAGAGGTGAACAGTGGGACTTTTCTTGGAGGGGTTTTTTTGTATTGTTTTTCCCCAAAGGGACATTCTGTATTTTCTTGTTGATTTGTTTGTGGCACCCCCCCCCCCCCCCCCCAATCACGTTCTCCAGCAGCTCTTTTTTGTTGTTGCAATCGATCAAAGCATATCCGCCGCAAATACATCACCATTTCTTCTATCTCTGTCTAAATATGGAAGAGAACGAGATCTCTTTCTCTCTCTCTTCCTCTAATGCTGTAATGCACCAGTAAGGGAAGGGGGGGGGGTAGAGGAAAGCATTAGGAGGGCTTTGACTGACTCTTTGCAAAGTCACCCATCATTTTTCCGCCATAATACTGAGATGAAGAGAAGAGAAGAGAAGAGAAGAGAAGAGAAGAGAAGAGAAGAGAAGAGAAGAGAAGAGAAGAGAAGAGAAGAGAAGAGAAGAGAAGAGAAGAGAAGAGAAGAGAAGAGAAGAGAAGAGAAGAGAAGAGAAGAGAAGAGAAGAGAATGGACGGACGATGTATGGATGGATGGATGAAAAAAGGTGAAGAGGAATAAGTGTGTGAAAGGTGAGAGGGTCGAACAGCATCAGCCTCAACACTCTGTCTCCTCGTCTCCCTATCTATAGTCTCAAGATGAGGGCGTCCGAGTGTCCCCTAAGAAAGACCCCCACCCTATTTTTAGGGTGCCCTTGTCCCGAGTGCTCCTTACTTCCCACCCTCTCCCGCCCCCATGTCAGAAAGGGGGTAGTGGGGGAGGGGGCGACTTTGTTTTGAAACCATAGCAGGGGTTGCAGGCGGGGTGACGGGCTGACCTTTGATGGGGGACAGAGAGAGAGGGAGAGAAACAGCTGTTCTGTGTCACGCAAACGGTCTCTCACAACAAACACGCGTACACATGCACATGTACACACACACACACACACGCGCACGCATGCACGCACGCAGCGCTGGCTAGAAGCCAGACTACGGCTGTGGCCCACTATCGCAGACATGCGAACAGATAAAGATAGATAGACTTTTTTGCACTTCTATACTTGCGAGGTAAGGGAATGCCATTGACTTTCATTAACCCTAAAATGCCGCCCGCAACTCTGGCCCAAAGAACGTGGCCTCGTTTCAAATATGGGGACCCGACATAACGTCACGTCACAAGACAACGCGTCTGGCTCTCAAAAATAGAACACACACACACACACACACACACACACACACACACACACACACACACACACACACACACACACACACACACACACACACACACACACTCCCCCACACACAGTTAACACGCAATGAACAGTTGCTTGGTATACCCGGAGACAGAATTAGTGTAAAATCAAGTGCAGCTGTTAGGCAACAACAGATGGCAGGCTGCTCCTTTACAGCCAAGCCAGATCAAAGTGATTTTAACCGACTTAAATTGACCATCCTCCTCACAAGCCTCACACCGAAAGTTATATGTGCACTGAGGAAGGCAGGCGCTAGAGGAAAGGTCACAGGGGTCACCAAAATCACAAGCGTTCATCTTCCTGGATCCTACTCCTCCTTAGAGCACCAGAGATAGAAATCACACCCGTGTGTGTGTGTGTGCGTGTGCGTGTGTGTGAGTGTGAGTGTGAGTGTGAGTGTGAGTGTGTGTGTGTGTGTGTGTGTGTGTGTGTGTGTGTGTGTGTGTACCCCGTGCGACGTGTGTTGGTGTGCGAGGTTGTTTCGGGTGTCGATCAGGCACGTCTACTAAATGCTAAAACTATTTCATGTCAAGGACCCCCGGAATTATATGCATTCGGCCGCCGACCCCCACCTGAAAATATGTTGTTCCAGGGACCCCCCCACCCCAGAAGCAAAGATTTGAGTTCAAAACGTTCACTGTGGAAAGAATATACATCCAAAGATGTGCGCCACATTTTCACGACTTTTAAAAAATAGCAGATCTGCAAGCTCGTATAGCGCGGCACTCAAGCTTGTAGATCTGCTACTTTTCAACTGCTAAAGTTTAAAATCAAATAACAGTTAAAAGTGCAGGGTTAGAAGCTATAGGGTGTCACAGATCCCTTCCCGTCCTAAATGGCTTAATCCTCTGGCCGTGTCTCCCCGTCTCTGTGAGTCAGCGATGTTCCCTGCCTGCAGCGGGTCCCAGAGGAAGCGCAATACAGGAGGTTGTGGTCGACAGAACATGAACACATATTGCGGGCATTTGTTCGCGCACACACACACACACACACACACACACACACACACATCGGATGTTGTGTGCGTGTCCAAATCATAGACTGTAAAAAATATGGACAAAGCGTTCCCCAGGTCTAACATGGACGTAAAATGAAGCCTGTTATTCCTGCCACTGTAAGTCGCCATCTTTCTAGATCCGTTCTGGCCCAGCTGGCCATTGGCTGGCCCAGACAACGAGGCGGGACTTCCCCCCTTCTTCTCCGTTGGTTTTTATTTTGACTCGAGTGGGAGGGGAATCCCGATCATAGACTGTAACGGCAGCCACGCCCCTCAGAACATACGCGACTTTATGGTAAAAAATTTTAATTAATGGGACCATAATTTTCCAAAAAGAATATTATGACATTAGAAATGAGACTTTAAACTATAGTGACTGGAAGCAGAAAGGATTCATGACCATGTTTATTAAGGTAATACAGTCTAGGTGAAGTCGGGCCCAAATACTTCTATGGGGCTATGCGTTTTTCTGGGTCCAATGACAGCGCCACAACAGCCATTATATGAACTACGATTTTCCTTAGTGGCTTCACAAAATATCTGTCTGACTGCCCCCCTGGTATAGATCCAAGATAGATTCCGGGGCTACGGCAAGCGTGAACTTGGCCATCCGTCCGGTAGGTGGTGCTATATGGCAGTGGTTCCTAAACTTTTTCATGTCCCAGATTGACATTTATTAGCCCACCGGATCCCCCATTTGAAGAGATATGTCAGGGACCTCCCATAATAGAAGAATTGTACGTCTCTAGCAGTGATTCTCAATCAGGAGGCAACCCACTGGACCACGCACGCACGCAACTTCTCCACACGCAGGGCTGGGGGCGGGGGTGACTGACTGACTGATAAATGGGGGTTCATAGCGGGGGAAGTTTGTTATCAACTTTGTAAAAGTGAGAATAACTTTGACGTACGAAAAGTGAACATAAGTGCGCCGTGTACATATCTAACAGTGCATATAAAGTATGTTTTGGGGGGCTTGGGGGGGGGGGGGGGGGGCACATCGCAAGTATTATAGCAGGACATATGAGGGGAATAATATCACAAGAACATGACGCTGGTTGCCTCCCACTGTGGGGGTGGGGCTGGGGTTGTGGGGGAACACCCGGTCATTAGCTGAGCTGAGCTAAGCTGTGGAGTGAGGCCGCCTGCATGCATGCGTCGACTACTAACCCGTCTTCTCTGCGACTTGACAATCAATAGTGAAGATTACAATAAGACTGTCTGGTCACTCTGGTGTATATACGGGAGGGAGATAAAATGGAAGCTGCCAAAAACAGGGGGAGGTGGAGGAGACGGACTTTGTTGTGTTTGAGGCGGGGCTAAAGGAGTCTTGAAAGAGACGCTTGAGTGGCTCGGGTGTTTGGGTGAGGTGGTGAGTTTGGGGTGGTGGAGGGGAGGGGATTAAAGAGATTAAACTGGATCACTTTGTACCCACTGTAGGTTACTCTCAGTTCACTTGGCAGGTCACACACACACACACACACACACACACACACACACACACACACACACACACACACACACACACACACACACACACACACACACACACACACACACACACACACACACACACACACACACACACACACACACACACACACAGGCATTCTCTCTCTGTATTATTGCCAGCTATAGTGTTTAATGTTTGTGTTGTCTGAACACAAACATTAAATGCTATTGACAATGGATGGATAATCTATTGTCATCTATTGCGTCTGAGCAAATCAGCATGTGTATGTCGGTGGGAAGTGGGAACCCTTGGCCAATAAGGGACCACCCTTTATTAACCCATTCTGACCTGAGATCAGATTCTACAAATGTCTTCTACATCCTGACAGTTTTCCAAGCTGACCTGAGATCAGATTCTAAAAAATGTCTTCTATGTCAGTTGCTCTTCGATTTTTCAAAAATAGCAGACCTACAAGCTCTTAGCGCGCCACTCGGTGGCGCTCTCTATGAGCTTGTAGATCTGCTATTTTTCAATAGCTAAAGCATAGCATAATGCTAACACCAAAATGGGTGCCCGCCCATAATAATAATGATGATGTACGATGATGTACGATGATTAGAGCGCCCCTCACTTCACACGTGTGTGACTTTTTATTTTTAGCTACAATTAAACAATGGCATGATTGGTCGGTTTGTCTGCCCGTGGCTAAAAAAGATATTAACAATGCCATGACTGTTACAAATCATTTGTATTCTTTAAATATAATGTTAGGTGAGGGAGATGGAGTCTGTCCCTGCAGTTACAATGCCCTCTAAGTCTCTAAGCTGTCAGGAAGTGGAGGAGCTGTAGGATGCAGGGGGGCCCGGGCCCCCCCCCCCCCCCCACCGGGGCCCTCATAGAGGTGAGAGGGGACCCTTATACTAATTACGTCTGTGTGTGTGTGTGTGTGTGTGTGTGTGTGTGTGTGTGTGTGTGTGCAATCTAAAGCAGTGGTTTTCAACCAGGTCTAAATGATCAAGAGTTGGTAACCAAATCGACCCTAATTACTTAAGTTAATTTACAAGAAGTCTACACAGTTAGGCCTCATTCACACGTACCAAACACCAATCAAGCAAATGTTTGGTAGTTTTTTTTTTTATTTTGGGCCACCACAATGCTTTTCCAATGGGAGTCACATGGTTTGATCAAACATTTGTGTTTGATTGCTGGTGGTGTTCTGCCCCTCCCCCCACATCAAACAAACTTGTTAGGTCAAACCATGTGACTCCCATTGGAAAAGCATTGTGGTGGCCCAAAAAAAAAGAAAACAAAACGACCAAACATTTGTTTGATTGGTGTACGTGTGAATGAATCCCTAGAGAATGTAAAGTAATTGTAATGTTGATTGTTTGCCTGTTACAGTTTATCTCCCAACGGTACCAACATCAACACAGCATGGAATTGTGGACAAGATCTTATTCAACGACAACAGAATACTCTACGTTTTGGGTCTGAGAGGCTGAATCTCATCAAATGCAGAATCAAAAGTAATAATGGGCCTCGACATGAAAAGGGTTGAAAACCACTGATGGAAAGTGGAATCTGTTTAATGATGCAAACAGTGTTTTGTGTTGACGGTGGAACAGAGGGGCCTGTGTTTTATGGCGCGGCACACGGGGATACAGGCAACAAGCTGGATTTGAACGTCCATCCATACATCCATCCATCCATCCATCTTCAACCACTTATTCGTAGTCGGGTCGTGGGGGCAACAGCTCCACCAGAGAGCTCCAGACTCCCCTCTCCATTTGATGTGAACGTGTGAAACTTGAATGTGATTTGAACGTGAAATTTGAACGTGCCATTTGAACGTGATTTGAACATGTGAAATAAATGGCAGCTGGGTCCGTGCCAACATGGCGTGCACACCTCCAGTCTTGTTGACATCACCAGCAACCCAATGCTAAGGTGAGTATAGCAATTACGACTTGATCGATCAAAAGTACTATAAAAGACCAACTGCCTAAATGTGTTAATGCCGTCTGTCTGTGTGGGAGCATGCTAGCACTTCACAGCACTTTTTCTGGGGAATTAATAGCATTATTCTGACAAATAGAGATTAATTCCCTAGAGTTGGCAGCCTTCCAACAGGAACTCACGCTCTCTCTCTTCCCAAACAATGCCCCCCCCCCTCCTTCTTACCACCAACAGCCCCTTATCACACAAATGCCACTGTGTGCACGTGTTTGTACTGTAGTCGCACATGCAGACGCACACTCGTGCGCAAGGATCTGACCACGTGAGACCTACAGTATAGGCGCTAAATAGTTCATGTGAAATGCCATACTGTAAGTGTTGTTATATTGCATGTTGTGTTACTGCATCAGTATATGCACTAGTATGTATGCCTTTGAGGATACCTAATGGAGCAACTGATGACGATCCAGCAGGGTCTCTCCACAGAGACTGAAGAGACATGCACACAGTGAGAATATGAAAAGATATACAATCTCTCTTTTCCGTTTTCCAAATGGAAACGTCGTGTTTTGTAACGAAGGGGTGCTCTTTGGCAGGTGCTTTCCGATGGATAGATAGATGTGTACCGCGGGGAATTGCTCATCATTGGGCTGAGTGGGCCACTTTATGCCTGCTCTCCACTGGAGGGGCTGGTAGCTGGCCATGTACTGCACCAACACCATCAAAGCCACGAGGCTGCAGTCCTGAATTTATTCAAATTCAATGACAGTGTTCAGGGTTATCCAAAGTGCAAGTGCTACTTTTTTAAATGCGGACAAAAAAAAGTTCAGGAAAGACATGCGGGGACAATTATAGGGAACGAATAGTCTGGTAACTGGATGGTTGAGAGTTGAGACACCCAACTGACTCTTGTGATATGTTGATACAAGCAATACATTAATATGGATATCTATCTATCTATCCATCTATCTATCTAATCAGCTTGTTTGCATTGCATTGGGGGGGAGGGGAATCACACCCGTGTGAAGTGAGGGGCGCTCTTATCGTACAACATCATCTCATTCCAGCCAATCAGAAAGTGCATCCTCACCTTTGTCTTCAACGTTTAACACAAACACTCAAAATTGTCCATTCATTGTCGATGGCATTTAATGTTTGTGTTAGGACAACGTTTGTGTTTACACACACACACACACACACACACACACACACTAAAAGCTGGACATGGGAGGGGCTAGCACCCCTCACAAATAGCAGATCTGTGTGCCATGTTGCAACAAGGCATTGTGAGCTATAGTCCTGGGCCTGTCAAACATGACACAACAATACATATCACTATTGTCTTCATCTTGGCAGGCACACGCACACGCAGGAAAATGAAAGACGTGAGGCGCAAAAGAATGAACTGCTGGACGGGAAGAAGCAATAATGCAGGGAGGGAGGGAGGAAACAAAACAAGGAAGGAAGGAAGCAAAGTGAAGATGCTATTGGATGGGTAGGAAAGCCCTGTAATGACCATCTATCTCCCCGAAGGCTACATGCATCCGCTTATTGGCCACGCATACACCCCAGAACACATCGTCTCTCGCACGCACGCACGCACGCACGCACACACACACGCACACACGCACACACACACACACACACACACACACTCTCTGAGCCGTGTGTTCTGCAGTGGCAACGGAGAAGGAAAAAAAACACAGTATGTTGCCTGGAGACAGTGGAGTGGGTACAGTACATACTTTAGGCTGAATAGGCTCTCACACACACACACCGACTCTCTCTACAGAACACCTGAGAGGAATGATGATGCAGAGAGGAAGGGAGGGCGGGGAGGTTATTCACCTGTCGCTCTTTTCCGCCTGCATGTCTGTCTGTCTGTCTGTCTGTCTGTCTGTCTGTCTGTCTGTCTGTCTGTCTATCCAACTGACAGGAAGGAAATGTTTAAGTGTGCATGAAGCGTGCACATCACACTCACAGTCACATTTGCATGTCACAAACAAACATATTAATATTGTCAGTCACCATGGGTGGGTGTATTTGTTCATGTTTGTCGGCTGCGTATTTAACACAGGTTTTAAGTTCACACACACAAAACCACACATCTAAATGTGTGACGTGTTTATTAAAGGCTGTGTGTCCTCATATGACCGCAGGCACACACACACTTGCAAGAGCACACACATAAAAACGAGACAGAAGGAGAGAGACAGGAGGGAATAGAGCGCCACTGTGAAAGCTGGAGACAGAATAGCAAGCGTGCGCGCCAGAGAGAGAGAGAGAGAGAGAGAGAAAGGAGATGCGTTTTATTTGTATGGCTACAGTATGTTTCTGCCCACTCCCTCCACAATCTCCGAATGCTGTATAAAGTCTGGAACTACACCTCCCGAAATCCGAGTAAGGAAGCTGCCATTTCCGTTCCCGAATTAATTAGAATTTATTTGTTTTATTTCCTTTTCTGCTAAGCAACAAGCTATAATATGCTTAGCCCATTCTGAACGGGCACCCATTTTGGTGTCAGCATCGTGTTGTGCTTTAGCTATTGAAAAGTAGCAGATCTACAAGCTCATATACGAGCTTGTAGGTCTGCTATTTTTGAAGAAATCGAAGAACGACTGACATTTTTTTAATCTGGTCTCAGGTCAGAACGGGTTAGTCAGACCAGTGTGTGTCCAGTGGAAAACCTCGTATGAATCTGATCTCAGGTCAGAATGGGTTAGATGATTTCTATATATTAGCGCGACTGTAAAGACGAAACGGAAGTGGGCCGGAGGCTCCACTTCCGCTTTATATTTTACTCATGATAGAACTTCCTTTGCTCCAGACTGTATGATGGAAGCATTTGGAAATTGCGAGAGGCAACAGTCTGGCAAACGCAAGACTATCCACAACCTAACATACATGAAGCCAAATGTGTCTCTCTCTATCTCTCTCTCCCTCCCTCTCTCTCTCTCATGGAGAGGACAAACATGATGCTTCCTCGCGTGACGCATTGAACATCACCTGTCCACAAATCTTATCTCTTCTCTCTCTCTCCACTCGTCTTCCTCCCACCATCCGTCCGTCCGTCCTATACTCCCTCTTCCTTTCCCACACGGTCTCCATATCTGCTGATAGTAGTCCTGAAGGTTACAGTGCCCCCCCCCCCCCCCCCTCCCACCCCCCACCTTCCTCCTCAAGGACGCGGGGTCGGTGGCAGAAGGGTGCAGCATATGCTGCTATGCAGTAGAGCGTAGCGCGACGAGACACAGCCAAACACACCTAGGAATGGACCAGATAAGATAGTCATACCGGGGGAGGGATCACCGCCCCACCCTATAGGTTCGGAATTATTTTAATTTATTTTTGGGTCCGATCACTGGATATTATCATCATCCTTCTTTATTTCACCACGATGATCAATAGCATGTGCAGTATATCAGAATAAGAAGATAAGAAATAATACAAATACAAATATGCATCATGGTAAAATAATGTGGTAAATAATCAAATACAGGCACGGTGCCACAGTCGGTAGTGCCGTCGCCTAGAAGGTCCCGGTTTGAATCCCGCTGGGGACGCGAAAGGGCCTTTCTGTGTGGAGTTTGCATGTTCTTCCCGTGTCCCCTAGGGTACCTAACCTCACAAAAAAACATGCAGTAATCCTGGTCTAAAAAACGGCCTCCTCCTGGCCAGTCGGGGCGCCTGATGGAGGGGAAAGGAACTGGTCGGAATAACGTGTTCTGCGCTACGTCCCCCCCCCCCCCCCCCCCCCCGTCAGGTGAAAAGAAGCGGCTTGGACTCCTCATGCATAGAAGGAAGCATGAGGTCAGTCCGCTGCCCCACCCCCCCAGGTTGGCAGAGGAAGTGTAGCACCCAGGATTACATTAGATAATTGACACTGGGTGAAAAAATGGGTTGCAAAATCGTGGGATAAAAATGTAAGAAGTAAAATAATCAAATACAGAACTTGAGAAGTGTATGATGAAGAAAAAGAGATTCCTAATCACTACAGTCACACTATAGGTTAATAATGGTTGAAATCAAATGTGTAGTAGCTCTGAGATCAGGACATTAATTTTGAACTGCTGGAGCGTCACTGCAGATAATTGGCACGGCGTACATGAAAAGGGAATCATCTATCACGCAATTAGAAGCACAACGAGCCAAACGTCACCAAATGAAAAGCCATTAGAAACAAAGCATTCATTTATCACATGCGAGAGGCCATCATCACATTCTTCTGGTTTGAGGAGCGAGTGTGAAACGCCGAGTGCTTGTTGTTGGGGGGTGCATGCCGCGGAGGCTGTATGAGTGAGCTTCATGAGTTCAAATGAAGTGCACATCATCTACGACACAAGCTGTTCCATGCGAGATTCGTTTTCTCCCCCCGCTCTCATCCACACACAGCCTCCATTTCTGCTGAGGTCTGGTGCTCAGAATAAAGTATCTCTCTTCCCCTGAGTTCAGCACATTGTGCTTGGCCCAGATACATACACGACGAGGTAGCCCCGCAGTAGAGAGAGAGAGAGATGGAGCTACACTACAGAAAACACTGTGCTGGAACTAATAACAACATTAATATGAATAAGTATGATTATATCAATGACTCGACTTGTACGGCACTTATTGCGTCTGATGGAGAGATTGACTACACTGTTGGAATTAAAGTGAGCCTCTGGTTATACAACTGGCGGCCATGGAGTCAGTTCTCATATCTGGGGTTTACCATTAGCCTGGGGGATCCCCGAGTCCCAGCGAGACCAGGAGCTGTGTTTTTATCCCATTCTGACCTGAGATCAGATTCATACGCGGTTTCCACTGGACACACACTGGTTCTGATGAACCCATTCTGACCTGAGATCGGATTCTAGAAATGTCAGTCGCTCTTCGATTTTTCAAAAATAGCAGACCTACAAGCTCGTAGCGCGCCACTCGCCACTCGCTATTTTTCAATAGCTAAAGCATAACATGATGCTGACACCAAAATGGGTGCCCGTTCAGAATCCCGACTTCCGAGTCCCAGCGAGACCAGGAGCTGCTGTACGACTCCAATGTGGGCCCTTTTTTCTGCATTGCCGATACAAGCAAGCAAAGCTGTCGCATCACGTGGAAAGAGTGTCGAAAGGAAAAGTACACTGCAGTGCAAACTCCCCTCAGTGTTACTTTTAACACTGCGAGTGTAAGAAGAAATAAATGAACATGAGTTGGCCTTTGGCATAGAGGGCTTATGCTTTGACATTGGGCAATGACTGGGTATCAGGTTGCTCAATGTACTACACTGCAAGTCTAAAGGTGACACGAACGAACACACACACACAGCATGTGTTGTGCATAAAAGTGTGCTTATTGTACAATACATGAATGTGAAGCGTGTGTGTGTGTGTGTGTGTGTGTGTGTGTGTGTGTGTGTGTGTGTGTGTGTGTGTGTGTGGGTGCGTGTGCGTGTGTGTGTGTGCGTGAGTGCGTAAATCTACAGTACACTTGTGTGTGAAACCACTTTAAACCAGTTCATAATAATGGCACACTTTGTCAACTTTCTCTTTTTTTCTCTCCTTCCAGCACCTTTGATCAGCTTTTATCACTGAAGTATACTTTGTCCTCCAGGCGCACACGCACACACACACACACACACACACACACACACACACACACACACACACACACACACACACACTTATAGGCCAACAATGCACAACCATTATTCCTTAACCAAATATCCAGACCCAATTTAACCCGTAACGTTGAATTAAGTCCAACGATAACCCATATCGTAAGCCAACCAATTTGACCCAATGGTCCCCAAAGGTGGCCTATATGTCACACTGTAGGTCCACACACAATGCATACGACAGAGAGAGAGAGAGAGACAGAGAGAGAGAGAGAGAGAGAGAGAGAGAGAGAGAGAGAGAGAGAGAGAGGGGGGGGGGGGGGGGGGGGCAGGCAGCATGTGGCCCAACATTGACGTCACAGCCATGCAAAGAATGGCATTTGGGGGGGGGGGGGGGGGGGGGGGTGTCTAGGGGGGCTATCTTTAAGCACTACAGTCAAGCACTCCCACGGAAAATCTAGAATGGACTATTTTAGACACTAGTATGAGTGTTTATATGCTGTGCATGAATACTGTGAAGTTACAAGTTTGTCTGTCTCATCTATCAAAAATGACACCGGTGTGAAGTGAGGGGCGCTACTATAATAAAGTCTAACTCATGTTGCTATGATTAGGTGATGTAATGGTGATGTAAAACAAACACAAATAAATTATCTTTTTTGTTAATGGCATGTTTGTGTTAGGGACAAGATGACGTACATTTTCCCTTCATTGTCAATGGCGTTTTTAAAACAAACATTGAACTAAAAACAAACATTAAACCTGTGTATAGGAGGGGCTAGCGCCCCGCAAAAAGAGTAAAATACACACACAGACAACAACACACAGCAGTGCAACAAAACACCATATCAAAAATATATAGGCAGATTCTCAAGCTACAAACACGAAACTGCATGACTATAGACATTTTAAAACATGAGTTAATCTAATTGCTCAGCCAATAACCGACCACCAGGCCCCATTCAGGCCAAACCCAACAGGCACAAGGAAAAGGAGAGAGAGGGAACAGACCGGATAGTGTCTTAACCTTCAACCCCTTTTAGCCATCCTTAATTCAAACATTTGTTTCTAAGAAGTTCAACAGGAACACGTCTATTTCCAGCCCCAGGGCCAGGACGAGACGTTAACCCTGATCATTTGTACTTGGCAGCGTGCCATTGTCGCTCGCCAAAAATAGCACATCTAGTTACTGACTGCAAGAGTGACGTCTAGCCAACACAGCCAACAACAGTACATGCAGACAGACTCGATACAGATAACGGATTCATAAATACCCCTGGATTGTGGTTAAATGGCGTTTGCTCCATTGGTTGAACTAGATCGGTGCCCAGTGCCCGGGGGGCCAGTGCCCGGGGGAGCCTGGGGCCCTGCCCAGAGCCCAGGCAGGGGACTTTTGTGGCGGTTCTGGACAACCGTTGTTTTGTTTTTTTTATAAATTTATATTTTTTTGTCCCATGATTTTGTAACCCATTTTTCACCACTGTGTCAATCATCCTGTGATGTGTTCCTGGGCTCTACACACCCTCCGCCAACCTAGGGAGAGCAACGGACTTAACTCATGCTTCCTTCATGCTTGAGTGTCCAAGTTGCTCCTTTACACCTGACAGGGGGGAGTTTCCCTGGTTGGACGTAGCGCGTGGAAGGAGCACGTTATTCCAACCAGTTCCTTTCCCCTCCATCAGGCGTCCCGGCTGGCCAGGGGGAGGCAGTTTAGAGACCAGGATTACTGCATGTTTTTGTGAGGGTACCTACCCTATAGGGGACACGGGGAGAACATGCAAACTCCACACAGAAAGGCCCTTTCGCCAACCCCGCCTTCGGGTATGGGCACTGACGGAGGAGGAAACACGCCGCCAGCACCCACAGCGCCCCGAGCGGGAATCGAACCCAGGACCTTCTAGCTGTGAGGCGACAGCACTACCAACTGTGCCACCGTGCCCGTGGACAACCGTTGTTATAAAAGGGTTGGTGTTTGGGATAAGTGTTAGTTCGGAATTATGGGAGGTCGGAATATTGAGAGGTGTGAATAATGCCGTGGCACCGTGCGTAAACTATAGCCTACATGACTAAAATAGTGGCCTGTACACAGCACCAAGACTGAGAGAGAAACTACTTGACATTAACGACACTACTACTACAACAACAACAACAACAAAAAGGTCTCGATACAGTAAACATGTCAAACCCCACCACTGCCATTAACGGTTTTGCTGCGGAATCCGCTAAATCTGTCTTTTTTCCCAATTGTCTTTCCCTGCCGAAACCGCTAATTGTATGTTTAATTCGCCGTAGTTTGATAACTTTTAATAAACACCGGCTTTGTCGCGGATATCGTGACGAGGACGACGCTTTATGATGACGTGACCGTAAATCGACCCATCACTGACTTGCAAGGGCTTATGGGAAACTGAGTTCAATGCAAGTCAACGGGGTTTCATGGCCACATCCATCTTGCGCTGCTCCACATCGTTCTGTGGATTCTTTTTCGACTCGGTAACAAACGCGGGATTTTCATGAAATGGAGGTGCAATTAAGACGCCGTGATTCTTCAAAGGTTAGTGGTAAATGGTAAATGGTAAATGGTGCATTTATATAGCGCCTTTATCCAAGGCGCTTTACATAGATTGTGCATTACATTCACCCATTCACACACACATTCATACACCGATTGCGGCGGAAGCCATGCAAGGTACCAACCAGCACATCGGGAGCAATTTGGGGTTCAGTGTCTTGCCCAAGGACACTTCGACATGTAGACAGGAGGAGCCGGGATTCAAACCACCGACCCATGGATCATTGGACGACCTGCTCTACCTCTTGAGCCACAGTCACCCTGTGTAAACACCGGCAAGGAACGTAACTTATAATTATGACTCATAACGCAGTAAACGTTACGGCGTTAACAACAGGAAACTTTAGGCACGGCTGTATGGCTGTCATAAATCTTATACAAAATCACAGCTGCACCCACACTTCTTCTTC
Organism: Protomyctophum parallelum; assembly: GCF_964188405.1. NCBI lineage: Eukaryota > Metazoa > Chordata > Actinopteri > Myctophiformes > Myctophidae > Protomyctophum > Protomyctophum parallelum. The sequence continues at coordinate 27,099,821 of NC_139711.1, read as the reverse complement.
TGACATTAGGCACCCAGGCTATGTTGCGCACAATAAAAGCTGCTATGTTAGGTCACAGGGCACAGGCTATGTTCAGGGTCACATTTATCTAGATATAGACTTATTCTTACTTGCCCCAGTGACCTGTTCACCCATTGTAAATCGCTCAAAACAAGAACATCAGCGACGTGCCATATGTGGAAAAAAGACAATTTAATTGGGGTGTTCTGAGCAATCAATCACAACCTGGCTGCTATAGCATGAAATGCTACTACGCTATGATTGAGCTACAGCGCGGTTAATCTTTGCTAGAATACACTGGCCCATGCCAGCATGTATTATTCATGGTAGCAGTATAATCTCCTCAACGACATAAACGTATAATAATTATTGTGACCGCAGGTCACGTTTAATATGAAATTGTGTGTTTCCTGTCAGTGTGTTGTTTGTTTGGTTGGTTGGTTGGTTGGTCGGTCACCCCAGGACACCCAGTGACACCCAGTGACATCACCCCACCCTTTGTTGTGGCTTTCGCCCTTTTTTTTTGCAGAGGGATAGAATCATAGTAGGCTGAGAGGAAAGTCCCTTTTGACTGATACCTGTCCATTTAAAAAGAAAATGGATGTACTGTATATATATGTATATATATATATATATATATATATATATATATATATATATATATACAGTATATACACAGCTGCATCAAGGAACACACATGTAGAGCTGCATATCAGTTGCACGCATGAACTGTCTCACCTCTCAATGTCCTAACAACAAGAGAAGAGCCTTCAACAGACACACACACGCACAGTCGCACATAAACGCGCGAGCACACACACACACAAACACACACACACACAGTCCTATTTCAAGTGGTATGCCAAGTGGCCCTCTGCCAAGCTCGCACATGCACATGCACACGCACGCATGACACACACGTGCACGCACTTGACAGCGCACTTGCAAATAGAATCAACAGACATACACACACACACACACACACCGACTCAAAAACAAACCACACACACACACACACACACACACAGGCAGTGGAGGGTGGCCAAAGCAATCAGCTGATGTGTCCTTGAGAGCCATGAGGGATGCCTGGGTGCCACACCATCACTGAACCTGCTCCCACATCCATCACTCAAAATGCACGACACACACACACACACACACACACACACACACACACACACGCACGCACGCACACGCGCACACACACCCACACACAAACACACACATAATAGAAGAAAAAATGCAGACTTCTCTCCTCGCCTATATGCAGTTATATGTTGCACATACAGATCAAAAGCAGACAAATCTATAGCGTGCGTGCGTGCGTGCATGAAAATCCTCTATTTCCTCAAGTAGCTGACATGTGTGGTCTCTTTTCATTAGAGGGAAAAAGGAGGATGCTGCCAGCCCTCCTCCTCCTCCTCCTCCTCCACCCATCTCTCTCTCTCTCTCTGCCCTCTCAGATGCATTTCTCCAACATTAGCTTGCTTTTCGCTTGCTTTTCGGTGTCTCCACCCTCAAACCCCATCTTGTTTCTCTCGTCTCCAACTGTCCATCGCTCACACCGGTCATGCTGTTTCTCTCTGCTCACCTTACTTGACACCGGAGCTACAGACCTCCAGCCTTTAAGCCATAGATAGACCAGTGCAGTGGTCCGGAGCCATATAAGAATGCCATATCGATATCGGTATCGGTTCTGTCTCTAATCCAGATTATTTAATCGGTTTTCAATGTAAAAATTAGTAAAAGATTATAGTCAAGTGTCTAGTACCTCTAGTCTAGGACAAACGCCAAATCAAATATGATGTAAAATCTTAAGTAAAAATAGACTTTTTTATTTATTTAATCTCATTCAGTAGTCATTCAGTTGTGAAAACGGACACATGGAAACCAGCATAGGCTATTGATTGATTGATTGGATACTTTATCAACAGGCTTTGGGCCAAGCCCCTATAGGGCCTATTCTGGTCCTCTAGTCTGTATATAATAATATCGGAATCGGTCAGAATCGGTATCGGCAGATATGACCCTGCACATGATCAGAGATTAATTTCATAATTGTGCAACCCTAGTTAGTATTCCACGCCAAACTGTCAGAAGTAGTGCTGTACCTTGCACACACACACACACACACACACACACACACACACACACACACACACACACACACACACACACACACACACACACACACACACACACACACACACACACACACACACACACACACACACACACACACACACACACACACTCTTCGCTCTGAAAGGATATAATATTAAACGATTTGCAACACATTTTCATGATTTTTCAACAATAGCGGATCTTCAAGGTCATAGCGCGGCACTCAGTGCCGTGCTATGAGCTTGTAGATCTGCTATTTCTCAACAGCTAAAGTATGACATAATGCTTAAAGCAGCAAAAGGGGTTCCTGTCCTGACTGGGTTAAGACATGTGAATGTGTGTAGCTCAGCTGACAGCCACCAGCTGATCACCAGTCTGCTCTGTCTATTACCGGCTACAAGCAGTGTTGCCAGACGGTGCGAGACAAATAAGCAACCAGGTCTGTGAAAACAAGCCCCCCAAAAAAGAAGAAGCCGACTACTAACTATAGGCTATTTGAAAATAGCGGATCTACAAGCTCTATTTTCAAAACCATCATGTTTCTTTTAAACATTTTAACAACAAAAATCTTGTGTGGGGGTCCCTGGCACAAAATATGTCCAGATGTTGTGTAGGGTCCTTGGACAAATACATTTAAGGAGAGTTTTGTGCTATCTCTCACCTTTAGTTGCAGTTGTTATTTTGTGAATAAAAAAATATCCCCCCCCCCCCCCCCCCTCCAAAATCAACCCGCAACTATACCAATATTTACAAGCAATTTTACCGGAAGAACAAGCCCAACAAAGTCGCTTATAATAAGCAGGACATGGCAACCCTGGCTACAAAGACAGCTGGGAGTGTGGTGGTGGTGGTGGTGGTGGGGGGGGAAGGGGGCGGGACAGGACAGGACGGGCCAGGTATAGTGCAGCTTAGACGAATGTGAACACAGCTACGTAACTGGGGCTTAGAGTGGCTTATAGCCCTGCCTCCAAATACAGATACAAACACAAGCGCTCACATGCACACGCATGTGCACACACACACACACACACACACACACACACACACACACCCCTCCCACCCTGGGGGAATTAGCTCACTACGAGCAGGTCATTACGCTGATGGTTTGGGACCGTCAGTCACCACAACTCATGATACTTGACCAATCAGACCTGTAAACACACGTGACGATGGGACGGTGTGCACCAGAAGGAAGTAGAGTCACAGACTGAATTCAGTATATTATTATCCAGTCCGTGTTCTTTTTGTGCTTACATATTGCATATTGTGTATACATTCTGCACCTTGTTTATATTTATGTATATACCTGTCATGTTTATTATTATTGTGATATTGGAAAATTGGATAATTGGTTTGGGCTCAGGTGGCATTAGTAGTCACTGCTCATCTTTATAGCCAATCAGCTGTACCCATTTCCTGTCATACTAGAAGATCCCAGTGATCGAAATGTTGAATTAATAAGCCAGTGGGGGCGAGTTTAGTGTTGAATTAATAAGCCAGTGGGGGCGAGTTTAGTGTTGCGGACTATACTTCTCGTGCACTGCCTTTTGTCCAGCATCTGGGCTAGAGTGGATGTGCATGCTCAATTACCTGTGTTACACTGTGTGTGCACACCATAGAGCTTTAAAAGGATAGAGGGAGGACCGGACTAAGTGGCAGCGGTGGCCGAACGGTTTGCGGAGCGTTTATTTTGCGGAGCGGTTTGCGGAGCGGTCTTGATATCGGAAGGTCGCTGTTCGCCGGACCGGCACGTTACAATTACCACCGCTGAAGTGCCCTTGAACAAGGCATTGAACCCCTACCATGAAATGTTCTATGAGCAGGGCCTGGCTGTAAATAAGTTCTTGAGCTTAGTCCAGTTACCCTGGGGTAAACAATAAACATAGTAACTTTCTTTCTTTCTTTTTTTTTTCCGGAGCGACTTCCTCATTTGTTTTTATTTGGGCACCATAATTTGGTGCCCATAATGTGAAATGCAAACAAGCACTCGATGTTAACCCCCAGCTGCACGGGGTTTCCTCGTCATAAATTGAGTCCGCCTGCAGTCCCAGCTCTGACCAGTAGGGCCGAGCACTCGGAGAGCCTCCCCGGGGGCTTGACGGTGCACACGGAATAACTCCAGCCCCTCCCTTACATAATCTTCCTTCACAGGTGTCACCGATGATACTAATTAAGGCTCTGTTCCATTTAGTATGTGCAGTGGTTTTCAAAGACCTGCATAACCAAATGGACCATTTACGGGTCCATTACGGTTCCTGGTTCAAATCCAGGGCAGCAGAAAAGCCCTAATTTCATCCGGCAGATGGTTAATCTATCTAAAAAGCAACAAATCTGCCTTCACGATAGAAAAATAGATACAAGCATGCGCGCGCGTGCATGTGTGTGTGTGTATGTTCGCCTGTGCATGCTTGCACATTATACACACACACACAAAATAATAACAGAGCAAAGGATAACAACTATCAGTGTGAGAAGAAAGCGATGTGTGACTGTGTGTGCATGCACTTGTGTGTGCATAGTGCGTGCGTGCGTGCGTGCGTGCGTGCGTGCGTGCGTGCGTGCGTGCGTGCGTGCGTGCGTGCGCGTGTGTGTATGTCTGCTGCTGGTTGTGCGTGACAAGAAAGCAACAGGCCTTGCTGCACCAGAGCCTTCCTTATTAGGTAGAAAGAAAAGAGCCTTCAGAGAGAGAGACAGAGACAGAGAGCTGGGGAGGAGAGGAGACACAGAGAGACAGAGACAGAGAGCTGGGGAGGAGAGGAGACACAGAGAGACAGAGACAAAGAGCTGGGGAGGAGAGGAGACACAGAGAGACAGAGACAGAGAGCTGGGGAGGAGAGGAGACACAGAGAGACAGAGAGCTGGGGAGGAAAGGAGACACAGAGAGACAGAGACAGAGAGCTGGGGAGGAGAGGAGACACAGAGAGACAGAGACAGAGTGCTGGGGAGGAGAGGAGACACAGAGAGACAGAGACAGAGTGCTGGGGAGGAGAGGAGACACAGAGAGACAGAGACAGAGAGCTGGGGAGGAGAGGAGACACAGAGAGACAGAGACAGAGAGCTGGGGAGGAGAGGAGACACAGAGAGACAGAGACAGAGAGCTGGGGAGGAGAGGAGACACAGAGACAGAGACAGAGTGCTGGGGAGGAGAGGAGACACAGAGAGACAGAGACAGAGAGCTGGGGAGGAGAGGAGACACAGAGAGACAGAGACAGAGAGCTGGGGAGGAGAGGAAACACAGAGAGACAGAGAGCTGGGGAGGAAAGGAGACACAGAGAGACAGAGACAGAGAGCTGGGGAGGAGAGGAGACACAGAGAGACAGAGACAGAGTGCTGGGGAGGAGAGGAGACACAGATAGACAGAGACAGAGAGCTGGGGAGGAGAGGAGACACAGAGAGACAGAGACAGAGAGCTGGGGAGGAGAGGAGACACATAGAGACAGAGACAGAGAGCTGGGGAGGAGAGGAGACACAGAGAGCTGGGGAGGAGAATTTTGTAGATTTATTTTATTTTTTTACCGGCTATAAAATGACAAATTGGGATACCAGGGTAAAAGTGGTTAAGATAAGCATAAAAAAGACAGCCATACTAAAAAGACATGCAGACGTCAAGAGACAGATAGACAGACAGACAGGTTACACTTATCTCCATATAAAGCAGAGCAGAAAACTGGTAAACTACTAAAAGCAAAGCTTATACATCTGTTTTGGTGATGAAACTGTGTGTGTGTGTGTGTGTGTGTGTGTGTGTGTGTGTGTGTGTGTGTGTGTGTGTGTGTGTGTGTGTGTGTGTGTGTGTGTGTGTGTGTCTGCACAGCTGTGACGTTTACAAGAGCCAGTGTGTGCACATCAGAAGTGACGGCGAGTAGCTTTGAACTCCACAGCTGTCCCATCAAAAGATTTGCTCCCTTTTTAGATACAAACGCATGCACATGAGTGTGTGAGACACACACACACACACACACACACACACACACACACACACACACACACACACACACACAACCGTGCACTCACACACACACCTTAGCCTTGATGTTTTCCCATCAAACCATCCCTGTACACAAGACAGGCCTCCCAGAGCGGCTGGCCCAATCTGAAGGCGCCGGGCTACCCTACTGGCCAAAGCTGGAACTGCAGGACGTTTAGTGACGTCATGACGCAAAAGTTTACATCAAACATTGGTCCTTTCCAGGTGCTTCAAACACCACTGAGCAACTTCCATTGAAATGAATAGCTTTTTTTTCTTTTGGCCGTGGCTTTGACCAGAGGTCATCGTCATGTTGGCTTGTGGTGTTCATTTTTTGTCAACGTAGTGTTTTTGCCACGGACATACAACATGAGAGGACAATAATATTACCAGAAACACATACATAGATGTATATATCCCTGAATAACAGGTCTGTAACTCTGAAAGTGTTCAAATGGACAACACTAAGAGTTACAGGGGTCTAAATCTAAAACGTTCCCACGGACAAGACCAAGTCTTTGCCACGGACACATTTGTCGCGTACGGACATGTTGGTGACCCCTGACTTTGACCAAAAATCAAACCCCCGTCCGTCTCGGAACCATTACTTTAACTTCATAAAGAATATTCCCCGGGCCCTTAACACGCTATCTTCCTAACAAACTAAACTAAACCAACAACTATAATATAAATGTTGCAATTAAAAGCAGGTCTGTCTGATCTACTGTTTCTAGTGTTGACAGCTAAAACGTGTGGAGTCATTATGGGAGGCTTTAAGTACCTATTGTACCTCCCATTGTCACACTGACTTCTGGCCAGCTCAAGGTGTTGAAATGTTCTGAATATTCAAAGGGCCTTTTCTCAGCTATGGCTATTTTGGTCCAACCAGTTTACAATTGACATCTCCCTATTTTCCAATTTCATTGAATGATACTTCATATGAAAGCTTTCATTCTGTACTTTAATAATCTGTAAAATACAGAAAAATTACTCCGGCATATTGAGTCCCTTTTTGGTATTGGTAATGCCTCGATCAAACACAACTTCGGCTGCGAATATCGGAGCCGAATATCGGAGTGCTTACAGTATTATGCATCATACATGTGTCAGGAAAAGGCAGAAGATGCCATTTCATTCATTGAGTTAGTTGAGTGTGAGTGTGTGCTAATCACTCCTGGACGTGTAGTTTTGTTTATTCATTAATTTAATTTATTCTATTCCACGGTGTTGTAATATCTCTAAGCTACTTCATCTCTGGTATCTCCGTGGCGGCCGCACTCTCTCACCCTCTCCCTAACGGAGGTAGATATCACCCTCTCTCTCTAACGGAGGTAGATATCACCCTCTCTCTCTAACTGAGGTAGATATCACCCTCTCTCTAACGGAGGTAGATATCACCCTCTCTCAAACGGAGGTAGATATCACCCTCTCTCTCTAACGGAGGTAGATATCACCCTCTCTCTAACGGAGGTAGATATCACCCTCTCTCTAAAGGAGGTAGATATCACCCTCTCTCTCTAACTGAGGTAGATATCACCCTCTCTCTAATGGAGGTAGATATCACCCTCTATCTCTAACGGAGGTAGATATCACCCTCTCTCTAATGGAGGTAGATATCACCCTCTCTATAACGGAGGTAGATATCACCCTCTCACTAACGGAGGTAGATATCACCCTCTCTCTAAAGGAGGTAGATATCACCCTCTCTCTCTAACGGAGGTAGATATCACCCCCTCTCTAATGGAGGTAGATATCACCCCCTCTCTCTAACGGAGGTAGATATCACCCTCTCTCTAATGGAGGTAGATATCACCCTCTCTCTAATGGAGGTAGATATCACCCTCTCTCTAACTGAGGTAGATATCACCCTCTCTCTCTAACGGAGGTAGATATCACCCTCTCTCTAACGGAGGTAGATATCACCCTCTCTCTAACGGAGGTAGATATCACCCTCTCTCTAACGGAGGTAGATATCACCCTCTCTCTAACGGAGGTAGATATCACCCTCTCTCTAACGGAGGTAGATATCACCCTCTCTCTAACTGAGGTAGATATCACCCTCTCTCTAACGGAGGTAGATATCACCCTCTCTCTCTAACTGAGGTAGATATCACCCTCTCTCTAACTGAGGTAGATATCACCCTCTCTCTAACGGAGGTAGATATCACCCTCTCTCTCTAACTGAGGTAGATATCACCCTCTCTCTAACTGAGGTAGATATCACCCTCTCTCTAACGGAGGTAGATATCACCCTCTCTCTAACTGAGGTAGATATCACCCTCTCTCTCTAACTGAGGTAGATATCACCCTCTCTCTAACTGAGGTAGATATCACCCTCTCTCTAACGGAGGTAGAGATCACCCTCTCTCTAACGGAGGTAGAGATCACCCTCTCTCTCTAACTGAGGTAGATATCACCCTCTCTCTAACTGAGGTAGATATCACCCTCTCTCTAACGGAGGTAGAGATCACCCTCTCTCTAACGGAGATAGAGATCACCCTCTCTCTAACGGACGTAGATATCACCCTCTCTCTAACGGAGGTAGATATCACCCTCTCTCTAACTGAGATAGAGATCACCCTCTCTCTAACGGAGGTAGATATCACCCTCTCTCTAACGGAGGTAGATATCACCCTCTCTCTAACGGAGATAGAGATCACCCTCTCTCTAACGGAGGTAGATATCACCCTCTCTCTAACGGAGGTAGATATCACCCTCTCTCTAACGGACGTAGATATCACCCTCTCTCTAACGGACGTAGATATCACCCTCTCTCTAACGGAGGTAGCATCTGCTTGACAAAATGGCCTCACTTTCACCAAGTCTGCAGTAAATATTTTAGCCTGGCTGGCTGAAACCACTATGCGCGAGCAAGCACGCACACATGTGAACGCGCACACACACACACACACACACACACACACACACACACACACCTCAGGTAACTGGATAGCTCAGAAAATGCGGCCGTATATAACAGTCCATCTCACATTTGACCTTGTGGTGTGTGTGTGTGTGTGTGTGTGTGTGTGTGTGTGTGGACAATGGACATGCTACAGTGGTGACCTCCATAGGGAGATGTTTATAGTGGTTGAATGACCTCTGGCAGCACCAATAGCATCACATACTACACCACACACACACACACACACACACACACAATGCTATTATCAGATCCCACACACATACACACTCAGTCACCCCCCCCCCCCCCTGCGCATGTGTGCGTGCGCGCGCATATCCCTGCGTGTGCGTGTGGGCGTGCCCACTAGTGTTCTGCGACATGATTTACACCAAACGCAGACAGAGATGAACAGATAAACGCCTTGAAGTGCAGAGTGAACTCCTGCAGTGAAAAACACACACAATAATTGGCCGCCGACCCCCCCATCTAAGAATATGTTGTTCCAGGGACCCCCCCAGAAGCAAAGACACGAGTTAAAAACGTTCGCTGTGAAAGAATATATATTCCAAGATTTGCACCACATTTTCGCAATCTTTCAAAAATAGCAGATCTACAAGCTCGAGCTTGTAGATCTGCTATTTTTAAACGGCTAAAGTTTGAAATACCGGTAATGATTTAAAGTTGTTAAATATAAAATAAAATATAGAAAGCGACATAGATGCGCTCCCTGTCCTAGGATGGGTTAAGGAAGGAATTAAGAGTGGAATCAACCAGACATGTTGCAAGTTGCAACTGTGCCACAACCGTAAGTATACTATAACCTCCAGTAAACTAGCTATCACACAAATACTGAGAGAGAGAGAGAGAGAGAGAGAGAGAGAGAGAGAGAGAGAGAGAGAGAGAGAGAGAGAGAGAGAGAGAGAGAGAGAGAGATTGTGAAAGCAAAAGGACTTTGTCTATTTATCGTGACGTCACCAACCATGACGGTTGCAGAGAAAGGGGGGCGGATTCATCACGTGACCTATATATAGCCCACTAGGATAGCGTTACGCCCACCTATGGACATTTATGTACTGCCCCTGATTGGCTGGATTAGTAGGCACGTGCTGTCAATCAGCATAGACCAGGGCACACATTGTGAGTTGGAGTTAATTGGAGGAGTGGGATGTGTGTGTGTGTGTGTGTGTGTGTGTGTGTGTGTGTGTGTGTGTGTGTGAGAGAGAGAGAGAGAGAGAGAGAGAGATATGAAATAACATAACTTTGTATTAGTTTGTGATGACAGAAATTCACAGAATGTCCTCTTATCCCAGAAGTATTCATAATTGAACTTTACCATAGTTTTAGCACATGTGCACACACGACACAGGCCTCCACACGCGCAAATGGGAATGTTGTACAGTACTATGAAGCAATACAACAGAGTACACTACTTCTTCATTACACGAAAACCGTGTCCCGGAGTGCGTGCGTGCGTCCTTGCGTGCGTGCGTCCTTGCGTGCGTGCGTGCGTGTGTGAGAGAGAGCAAGCTTGTGTAAGCGTGTCAGGAGGCATGGCGTGTACTATACTTATGGTGCAATAACAGGGTTAATGTTCCAGCGTGCAGACTAAGTCTTTGCATCTCCCCGACAAATACACAGCAGACATACTGCCATATACAGTATAGTTAGAATACAAATACACAGCAGACATACTGCCATATACAGTATAGTTAGAATACAAATACACAGCAGACATACTGCCATATACAGTATAGTTAGAATACAAATACACAGCAGACATACTGCCATATACAGTATAGTTACAATACAAATACACAGCAGACATACTGCCATATACAGTATAGTTACAATACAAATACACAGCAGACATACTGCCATATACAGTATAGTTACAATACAAATATATAGCAGACATACTGCCATATACAGTGGTTAGACGGCGCGCTGATACATTCATCTTCACACACATTATTCACTGGATGGCAGGGAGTGGAAAAAGTACTCTAAAAAAGTATTTTACTCATGTAAAAGTATCACTACTGCAATGTGGAACTATACTTCATTACAAGTAAAAGTCCGGAATTCAAAATGTACTTGAGTAAAAGTACAAAAGTATTGTTGGCATTGGGGACTGGCATCAAAATATACTTAAGCACCACAAGTAGAAAGTACTCACTATGCAGAATTGTCCCATTGAATGTTTTCAAATGTATGGAAATCTTTTGAAAATAGCCGATGCGATGCGACACATTGTGAACTTGTAGATCTGCTATTTGTCCCCCGTTTGGGACCCCAGGGGGCCAACGTCTATCATCTCTCTTTCCGGGGGGTCTCGAGCTGGAACCTTTGGGGAAACCACTTGCTTTTTTAGAACACGGTGGAACATTCTAGCTGGGTGCTGAGTGTGGTCTGACCCGTGTTTTTGGAGGATGCTTCCGCTAGCTACGCCATTCAGTCGCTGCCTTCCATTGAGGCTGGGCTGGCGGGAGGGAGGGGTTGTTGAGCTGCTGGCAACAGCACCAAATGGACCGGACCATTCCTCCCATTCTAATAAGGCCCGAGACTCAAGCATATGCACGCACGCATGCACGCACGCACGCACGCACTGTCGCACACACGCACGCACACAGACAGTACCCATGACCACATGACACAAGCACGTGGTCAAGCCGCCCTCGACTACATGAAGAAACAATATGGAGCCGACACCACCCCAACAACTGAAAGGACACAAAAGAGCCAGGCAGGCAAGCCCAGCTGGCTGCCCTGAGTACTAAACAGGGCTGTGTGTTAGCCTGGGCCTGCTAACAGTACTAAACAGGGCTAAACAGGGCTGTGTGTTAGCCTGGGCCTGCTAACAGTACTAAACAGGGCTGTGTGTTAGCCTGCTGGGCCTTTCATTAGAGGGGCTGCTAACAGTGCCAAAAACAGTGTTATAAAGTGATTCTAGCGATGCTGGATGCGTTATAACGCTAACGTCCCATGTCATCCTAGGGGTCCTAGGTAGGACTATTAATGAATGTCGTCCACTGTTGCCTTTAGCAGAGAATGAGTTAAATGTCACTTCTCCCTCTTACCAGAACTACCTGCAGACCCAGAATACCTGCAAGGAATCAATAAACTATCAGACAAGAAGAAAGGCTCCCTCCATCGAGTCCCTTCCCAGGACACTCTCTCTCTCTCTCCCTCTCCCTCTCCCTCTCCCTCTCCCTCTCCCTCTCTCTCTCTAAACCTCAAGAATGGCAACCACGTTTTGAGCTTGTAGATCTGTCACTTTTTGCTCCTTTCGTGTGACACTGCAGTATAAGCTATGACCAATTATCAAGCAGTGTTTGTGTTTCTCCTCTGTGCGTGCGTGTGTGCGTGCGTGCGTGAAAGAGGCAAAAGGATTGTGTCATGATTGTCTGCCAGTGTGTGAATATGGGTGTGTCGGTCTGTCTGTCTGTCTGTCTGTCTGTCTGTCTCTTTCTTTAGGGCGTATCTGCGTGTAACTAACTAGGCCAGCTGGCCGAGCCCTGATCGGTTGATAATATCAAAGACAAGACAGCGACATGACAAATGTACACACACAGAAACGCTGTGCAAAGGTGAGCAACACACAACCAGCCAAAGAACGTGCTGGCAGAGGAGAGAGAGAGAGAGGGAAGAGAGGATGGGGGGGGGGTGAGAGAGATGAGAGTGATATTATAGCCAGGATTACATTAAAAAGACTAAAATAACAAGAGAGAGAGAGAGAGAGAGAGAGACAGAGACAGAGACAGAGACAGAGACAGAGACAGAGACAGAGACAGAGAGAGAGACAGAGACAGAGACAGAGACAGAGACAGAGACAGAGACAGAGACAGAGACACAGAGAGAGAGAAGGCAAGGGCAAGGATTACAGACTAAAATAGGGAAAGTGCACATGGGAGAGAAAGGGACAGGGATAGCAGGACACTAGCGAGGGAGCAGAAAGAAAGAGGAGAGAGAGAGAGAGAGAGAGAGAGAGAGAGAGAGAGAGAGAGAGAGAGAGAGAGGGGGGGGGGGTAGACTGCATGTAAAGAGAGATGACGACAGGGATTAAAACTCCAGGCGGAGAGACAAAACCTGAAGAGAAAGAGTTGAAACAGGGTCAGGCATCAGTGACAGAGCAGCAGCAGAGCACCGGGAAAAAGGACTGATGCAAAAGCAGCATCAGCACCACGAGAGAGGAGGGAGGACTGGAGGTTTGGGTGGAGAGGGGAGAGAGGAGGGAGGACTGGAGGTTTGGGTGGAGAGGGGAGAGAGGAGGGAGGACTGGAGGTTTGGGTGGAGAGGGGAGAGAGGAGGGAGGACTGGAGGTTTGGGTGGAGAGGGGAGAGAGGAGGGAGGACTGGAGGTTTGGGTGGAGAGGGGAGAGAGGAGGGAGGACTGGAGGTTTGGGTGGAGAGGGGAGAGAGGAGGGAGGACTGGAGGTTTGGGTGGAGAGGGGAGAGAGGAGGGAGGACTGGAGGTTTGGGTGGAGAGGGGAGAGAGGAGGGAGGACTGGAGGTTTGGGTGGAGAGGGGAGAGAGGAGGAGGACTGGAGGTTTGGGTGGAGAGGGGAGAAAGGAGGAGGACTGGAGGTTTGGGTGGAGAGGGGAGAGAGGAGGGAGGACTGGAGGTTTGGGTGGAGAGGGGAGAGAGGAGGGAGGACTGGAGGTTTGGGTGGAGAGGGGAGAGAGGAGGAGGACTGGAGGTTTGGGTGGAGAGGGGAGAGAGGAGGGAGGACTGGAGGTTTGGGTGGAGAGGGGAGAGAGGAGGAGGACTGGAGGTTTGGGTGGAGAGGGGAGAGAGGAGGGAGGACTGGAGGTTTGGGTGGAGAGGGGAGAGAGGAGGGAGGACTGGAGGTTTGGGTGGAGAGGGGAGAGAGGAGGAGGACTGGAGGTTTGGGTGGACGCGCTCCGTGCTGTAGTAGACATGTTTAACCACTGAATCACTTCATGGAGGGGATGCTCCCATCAGGTTCTTTTGGGGACTGATGCCGATCAGTGTGTGTGGGGAGGAAGGGGACAATGTTTAGGACTGTCACAAAGATGCAAAATTATATTATACTACTGTATATATCTGACTTTTATACCACTTAAATGGTATATAAAACAGTGGCTGTCAACCAGTGCACGGTCCGTGGACCATGCACCAGTGGTCCTTGAGGGGGTTCCAGGTGGTCCCCAGCTGACTGATGGAGAGTTGGTAACCAAATAGATTCCAAATGAACATTTTACGCTCTCAAGAGTTACATTAGTGTTAAACATCTGAGAGAAAGAGAGAGAGAGAGAGAGAGAGAGAGAGAAATAAGAGAGGAGACAGAGGCGAGGACACATGGGTGTGTTTGGTGGGTGTGAGTGTTTTTGAAGCAGGAACACGGCGTGCGAGTGCACAGACAGAGCACAGCTTCTGTCTGAGCGAGGCGAGCCAGCAGGATGAGAATGAGAAAGCTGCTGCAGTCAGGCTGGGGTTCTTAATACAGACAAGCAAGCAGTCAGTCAGTCAGTCAGTCGGCCGGTCGGGGTCATGGAGTTTGTTTGCTCGGCGATCATGATGATGCCGACACCAATACCTGCATGTTGTGCACCTATTGCTTCATGCAAACACACCAACGCCAACAGTATATACACCTCTCATCACTGTTTGATTTCGTCGACTACTTTCTTTCACTGACGAACACTAAATGGAAACTATATGAAAACTAAGCTATACGATGACTAAAACTAAGACTAAAATGTGACTAAAACTAAATGAAAAATATTCAAAATCCTGGACAAAAATCGTATCCAACTGCATGCAGCAAAATGCTCTACGCTTTGGGTCGTGCGAGGCCAAGTGCAAAAGGGTTGGAAAAACCACTGTTCTAGCACGTCGTTCAGACTGGATGTCTTGTTCTAGCACGTCGTTCAGACTGGATGTCTTGTGACAATTTGCCGTCAACGTTTGCCATCCTATTTTTTTAACTGCCAGCTTGTGACAGAGAGCTACATAGTGAAATCCTCAGTGTTATGACTAATTATACAAAATGGAACCAAATGGACCAGTAAAGGATCCGTCTGGTTCCATTTGCACACGCTTGTTACAAATGGAACTACATTAACTCTGAGAACTTGTACAGCTGTAGAAGAAGTCTTATTCCCCCCACTGACGCTGTGCTCGTAGAACTGCTGCGACAGTTTGGCTCGATCCATTAAACCGCTGGTTTTCAACCCTTGTCATGGCAGGGCCCGTTATCTCTTTGGCATTTGAGCCGCGGAGCCACCATTTGATGGGATTTAGCCTCACAGAAGCAACAGTGTGTCGTCGTTGGATATGATTTTGTCCACTGTAGGAGATGACAGGCAAACGCTCAAAATGACAATTCTTCTACATTGTCTAATTGTGTAGACTTCTTGTTTAACATGAGTTAAAGATAAGGGTTTAAAGATCTATAAGGGTCCAATTTGGTCTCTCCATCATTTAGCTGGGGACCACCTGGAACCCACTTTAAGGACCACAGACGACCACTGCCTTAAAGGAATACTTTAGATTGCTCCGATCTTCGTCTGTCCTATGTGAAGCGATTCACTTCATATAAATGAATATAGTTTATGTTGTGCAAATCAATTTAAAAATAAAGAAACTAAATACAATTCTGAAAACAAATCTCACAAGAGGACGATCAATGAGGGAAAACGAGACACAGACACTTCTAATTCCACATTTATATTATCCAGCCGTACGACATTACGGAAATAATTGCCTGTAGTGCCACTAATGCACGGCGCCTATCCCATTTAGACCTGAAGACTGTGTCGTCTTAGCTTTTAAAACCACTTTAAGCCTTATTTTTTTACTTTAGCCGTTGAAAAAATAGCAGATCTACAAGCTCACAGCGCGACACCGAGTCCCGCGCTACGAGCTCGTGGATCTTTGATTTTTTTTGTTGAAAAATCATGTAAATGTGGTTTCAATCTCAACATATATTCTTTCACAGCGGACGTTTTCAACTCAAAATGTCGCTTCTAAGGCGAACCCTGAAACTAAACATGTTGAGATGGGGGTTCCGAATACTGTACATAATCATTCTGGGGGTTCTTGACGTGAAATAATTTAACATTGATTATTATTGACATATAAACATAAGGGGTTTGTTTTTCAGAAAACTGTCATGATTTAGAAGACATTTGTAGAATCTGGTGTCAGGTTTTAATCCATTCTGAACGGGAACCCATTTTGGTGTCAGCATCATGTTATGCTTTATCTATTGAAAAATAGCAGATCTACAAGCTTGTAGGTCTGCTATTTTTGAAAAAATCGAAGAACGACTGACATTTTTAGAATCTGATCTCAGGTCAGAATGGGTTAATCAGACCAGTGTGTGTCCAGTGGAAACCTCGTATGAATCTGATCTCAGGTCAGAATGGGTTAATGGGCTATATTATACGGCATCAATGCATGAAAGGGAACCTCAGCGATTCCTTTCCATTGTAACACGGCAGGTGCGGGGGAGCACACGACGATAATGGGGGGGGGGGGGGGACTCCTACAATGGCTGTCGAGTTCAACACTAAACAACGTCATCCTATTATCAACGAGAGCTGCCAACGGAATGGAGCACGAGGAGACAATAATCAAAAGCAAATTGGATTCCGAGGCTGGGATGTATCTGGCAGAGGAGGCGGAGGTCTGAATGCGAACATGCGCTCAATTAAATGCCGCTCCTCTATTTGAGATGACTGTTCGTTAGCGTCCTCTAATCAACAGGGATGGGATTCACTAATGGAAAGGAAAAAACTAAACAAAACATTGGACTGAGAACAAAAGGAAGAACACATTCTGTAATGCAAAACATACAGGCGTTAGTATGGACATGATCGTGTGCCGGTGTTGATGTCGTCGACTAACATTATGACAAAAGATGTTCCGTCAACTACCCTTTTTCACTGATGAAAACTACACGGAAACTTACATGAAAACTAAGCTCTGATGGACTAAAACGAAGACATATATTGACAATTCCGTCAACAAATACAATCTTAAAATGTTAGGAAGGGACTAGTGGACAAGTAACCTCGCCTCACCAGGCTTCCCACCACATCGTAGGAAAGCCTGGCCTCTGTTTCAAAAGTCTGTATGATCCTGTCGGGAGTGGATGATATCGTTACGTCATGTTCTAGTATTGTTTTGTAGTCGTCGTCGACAGGCAGGAAAAACAGGCGGCGACTTCATTTTCCCTCAAACCGATCTTTCTCAAAAAAAAAGCTCTCGTAGCCTGTAGCTTTTATTGAGAAAAATCGGTTTGAGGGAAAAGGAAGTCGCCGCCTGTTGTTCCTGCCTGTCGACTGCAAAACAATACTACAACATGACGTAACGATATCATCCGCTCCCGACAGGATCATATACCCAAATGAAATGGTGCCCAGGCTAGTGGACAAGAGATCCAGTAGAAGTAAAACACACTTGGTCGCATGCTGAACATAGCAGATCTAGGAAGGTTAGACACATTCAGTTCCCACGCCTCGCAGGCTCGCACACACATTTACCGACTATTATTCTGCTCCTCACTTTTAACCCTGTGCACTCACTCACACATGCACTTAAGACATGCTTCCTCGTTATAGAGCCAATATTGCATCATCACAAACGACACGCCCTACTCAGGCACCTTACAGTATACGCCTTGTTTTGAAAGAAAGGGAATATGAAAACACATGAAAGGTAGAGATGGAATGCTCCACTTCACTATAGTATACTACGATGTGGGTGTGTCACTGTTTGGAAATCACACACTCCACTCCGCAGCAACAAGCCACCACTGGTTGTTGGTTTTTTTTAAGCTTTTTCTAATCTCCCACAGATCTGTAGCCTTTGGCTTCCGCGTGGGCGCGTTAAGCACACTCTTCTTTGGAAAGCTTCTGGGCAGGCCACCCCCGCCGGTGAACTACTCAATTTATAACTCTGAGAGTTGTACCCTTCATACAGGGTCCATTTGGTTACATGTTGTACCCTTCTCAGAGTTAACTCTGAAAGTACCTGTCGTATACTGATATATTAGTCCCTGTGCCTGCCAGTCTGGTAACTCTGTGGACTGGTTCAAAGTGTTGTCTCTGCAGTGTACGGATGCAGGTTTGGGTGCATTATTACACAGTACCAGGAATGCTGTCAAGTTAGCAGAAGGTGGCAGAGTAGGGATTACGGGGTGATCTGTGTGCGCTCACGCGTGTGCGTGCGCCCGCCCCAACAACGTTTAAGAATGAGCGGCAAGTGGCAGGTGTCAGCAGGTCAGTCAGTGTGTATGCGTGTGTGTGTGTGTGTGTGTGTGTGTGTGTGTGTGTGTGTGTGTGCGTGCGTGCAAACTTCTAGCGCTGAGCTCTTCGGTCACGCAAGCCTGCCAGCCCGTAGGAAGTGGGTCAATGAGAGAGAGAGAGAGAGAGAGAGAGAGAGAGAGAGAGAGAGAGAGAGAGAGAGAGAGAGAGAGAGAATCAAGGGGGGAGCGGAGGGGGGAGGAGGGGGTAAATGGGAAGAAAGGAGAAGAGAAGGGGAGAGACAGACAGACAGACAGACAGACAGACAGACAGACAGACAGACAGACAGACAGACAGACAGACAGACAGACAGACAGACAGACAGACAGACAGACAGACAGACAGACAGACAGACAGACAGACAGACAGACAGACAGACAGACAAAGGGGGAGAGGTGGACAGGCGGTGAGAACTAATGTAACTGGGGATCGACTAATACTATGACAAAAAATGTTCGTTGACTACCTTTTTTCAATGACGAAAACTAAATGGAATCTAAATGAAAACTAAGCTATGATGACTAAAACTAAGACTAAATATATTGACAATTTGCAATTAACAAATAAAAACTAGACTAAAATGTTAGAAAGGGACTAGTCACTAGAGATCCAGGATAAGTCATTTTACACTTCAGATCTACGAGCTTGCAGAGATCGGCTGTTTTCAGCAAGCGTACGCCGTCATTACGACGGCATCAAGGCCTGCCAAAATACATTTTAGTCGACTAAAATCTTATATTTAGATCGCTGAGCTGCATTAGAGTACACAGTGGAAACTTCCATAGTGGGGCAGAAATGCAGGAAATTAGCATTTTGGGAATTGGGTGTATTGTGTGTACGTGTGTGTACCGTATGTGGGGGGGGGGGTAAACTCTCTCTGCATTGATATTATTAATACTGTTACTACATCCCCAAAGGACACTCCTTCTCTAACCTCCCTGCTAATGGAAAGTTTTCTCCTTGGTATAGTGCAGGTAAGGGCCTGCTGCATGTTTGATGACTCACCCACGTACACACACACACACACACACACACACACACACACACACACACACACACACACCCCCATAACGGAGCCCATGGCAACCATCGAATATAAGGTGTGAATAACACAATATAAACTTATAACCCAGTGGGGTTCAAAAGCATGTTGCCAACGCATTCTTTCTCCTCTCTCTGTCTAAACTCTAGCGGTCTATTTGGTACACACTGCATGACACTTGAAAATAAAGCAGTGGTTTTCAACCCTTTTCATATCAAGGCCCATAATTGATTCTGCATTTGAGCCACCGAACACCATTTGATGACATTTATCCTCTCAGACCCATTTGAGCCACGGACCACCATTTGATGACATTTATCCTCTCAGACCCATTTGAGCCACGGACCACCATTTGATGACATTTATCCTCTCAGGCCCATTTGAGCCACGGACCACCATTTGATGACATTTATCCTCTCAGGCCCATTTGAGCCACGGACCACCATTTGATGACATTTATCCTCTCAGGCCCATTTGAGCCACGGACCACCATTTGATGACATTTATCCTCTCAGGCCCATTTGAGCCACGGACCACCATTTGATGACATTTATCCTCTCAGGCCCAAAACTAAAGAATATTCCAGCATGTTGGATAAGATTTTGTCCACATTTCCATGCTGTACTGATGTTTGTGCCATTAGGAGAGTTAACCAGTCAAACGTTGATCAAATGAACAATTCTTCTGCATTCTCGAATTATCTAGACTTCTTGTAAATTAAGTAATGCAGATTTTTAACAATAATTTAACTCTTGAGAGCGTACGGGTCCATTTGGTTTCATGTTTACGCGTCGACTGTTTTCCACTTCACCTCCCAATGTATGAATGAATGAACCATTGTAAAGCGCTTTGAGCAGTTGGAAAAGCGCTATACAAATGCAATTCATTATTATAATAAAGTGGACAATGCACTCTACTTCAAGTGACCTTGAATTAGCCCTCTTCCTTATACTCTAGTCTCCTAGATACTGACAACTTTGTTGGAACATAATGGCCTGCTGACTTAGAGAAGTTAAATAGAGGAACACGCCCTACTCGGGTTGCAATGTATTCCATTATTTACTACTAGACAGTCAGGTATGACAAACTGTGTGTGTGTGTGTGTGTGTGTGTGTGTGTGTGTGTGTGTGTGTGTGTGTGTGTGTGTGTGTGTGTGTGTGTGTGTGTGTGTGTGTGCGCATGTGTGCGTGCGTGCGTGCGTGCATGCTTTGAGTGAAATCCTTTCGCATTAGCGCTGTAGCTGATACATGCCAAGTTCTTTCTCTAGAGACTGTATCCTCTCTCACCAGTCTCTCACGAGTTTTATTTTCTGATGACAGCAAATACACCTATCGTAAATGCAGTAGAGCTTGTATACACATTAATATTAATAATAATACACAAACGTGTGTTTTTACACATTTCTTGCTCATATCTCCCATCCATGCCTCCACTGGCCAGGGACATAATTACTATATTGGTGGTTGATCATGATTTCACAAGCAGGTCATGACACACATGGGTCAAACTCACGCGGACACCGATGGCCTCCCTAGTGGTTATGGTTACCACAAATAGGCTCAAAACTAGCGGACTGTAAGACAGGAGGTGACTGGGCCTTTGCAGCGGCTAGCCCTATAGACTCTGGGACAACCTGCCCCTCCATATCCTCTCTGCTCCCTCACTAGCCCTATAGACTCTGGGACAACCTGCCCCTCCATATCCTCTCTGCTCCCTCACTAGCCCTATAGACTCTGGGACAACCTGCCCCTCCATATCCTCTCTGCTCCCTCACTAGCCCTATAGACTCTGGGACAACCTGCCCCTCCATATCCTCTCTGCTCCCTCACTAGCCCTATAGACTCTGGGACAACCTGCCTCTCCATATCCTCTCTGCTCCCTCACTAGCCCTATAGACTCTGGGACAACCTGCCCCTCCATATCCTCTCTGCTCCCTCACTAGCCCTATAGACTCTGGGACAACCTGCCCCTCCATATCCTCTCTGCTCCCTCACTAGCCCTATAGACTCTGGGACAACCTGCCTCTCCATATCCTCTCTGCTCCCTCACTAGCCCTATAGACTCTGGGACAACCTGCCCCTCCATATCCTCTCTGCTCCCTCACTAACCCTATAGACTCTGGGGGGCGCTCTTATCATCATACATCATACATCATCTCATTCCGGCCAATCACACTTTTGTCTTCAATGTTTGCGTTTACACAAACACTCTAAAATGGCCATTCATTTTCAATGGCATGGTTTGTGTGTGTGTTTACACACACACACACACTCAAAGGCGGACATAGGAGGGACATAGCGCCCATAAAAAAAAGGTTTTGACTCAGTAATGCAGCCTGACAGCACGTCGCGGGTTCGACTCCAGAGCCCGACAGCCATTGCTGCGTGTCGACTCCCTGTATCTCTCCACGTTTCCTGTCACACTGTACTATCCAATAAAGTCAGAAAAGCCCCAAAACTATCGTTATAAAACACACACACAAACAGAGACGAACGGATACACGCACGCACGCACGCACACGCACAATATGATGATGGATCATGTGACCACCACTGCCGAGCTGTGCCACAGACACTATTTATAACTTACATAGACGTGCGAGTGTCTGCGTACGCACACGCAAATACATAAAACACACATAATATACAGTATACACACACATCTGCAGAAATAGCCCACCAGGTACAGAGTCTAAAAATAGCACACACGCTTGAATAAGAAAGAGAAAAAACATCCTCCTAGCAATAAGCTAGCTGTATGCGTATGTGTGTGTGTGTGTGTGTGTGTGTGTGTGTGTGTGTGTGTGTGTGTGTGTGTGCACGTTTGTCTGCTTGCGTGCACAGGCGTGTGCAGTCAATTTGAAAGAGAGGAACATACTCGCCCCGAGCCATTGTCTATTTCCAACTGTCAACTTATCAGGTTCTATTATGCCTTGATTTATACATGGCTGCCCGCCACCTCGCGTACGGAAAACAGCCGAGCTTGTGGATTGGCTGTTTGCGGTGCGTTGCGGTGCGCGACACGGTGCGCCGGCCGTGCAACCAAGTAGAAATGACCCTCCTAGAAAGGTGCCAGGGCATTGCACTGCAGAATCCAGAGTGTGAAATCTGAGTTTGGAAGAACCAAATGGACCTAGAAGTGATTTGTATACAGAATTAAATGAACACTCAGGGTTTTACAGTGAGTGCCCTGGGTGGATGGCGAGTGAGACTGATGCAGACACGGCTGTCAGCACAATACCAACATTTCACACAACATATATATCCCATTTAGACCTAAGGCCGATTAAAAAAAAAAGGCTTCTAAATCAGACTAAAACTATGTTTCTATATCAGTGGTTCTCAAACTGGTTTCATTTGTGTAGATCGCGTAACACAGTAGGCGCCCTCCTCGTCTCTCAGACAGACACAGACATTGTGAACTCAAAACAGAACCGTGTCTGATCTAATGTCACAAAGGGAAAAAAAATATTGTTGGAACCAAAATGATTACATCTGGAACATCATGTTAATCCAATGCCAATCCAAATAGTTTAGCTACTGTCCCTATGCAGGACAAGCTTTCATCACCTCAGAGCTGTCAGTGTTATTTTTCATGGCTGTGTTTGTTGAACACATACACCGCTTAACGTCGGGAAAGTTACACGTCTGACCCACCCAGATGAAGGCAATAATACTAATGACCATAGTCTTACCGTGCAACATGAAAACTCCTGTCGGGCAGTCATTAAATATACTGCTTCTCCCTCTGTCATTTCCTCGTATTTCTATAGTTTATTGTCTCCACCAGCCGAAGGCATGGGGAGAGTATGTTTTGCACTCCGTCCGTCCGTCCGTGTGTCCGTGTGTCCGTCCGTGACCAGCTAATCTCAGCCACCGTTAACCTGGTCGATGCCAAATTTTGCACACACACTCCCTGGATGCCAACCATGAACCTCTGCCCCAAACTTTCCAGAACGGCCTGTTATAGCGCCACCAGGAGGCCGCTTTGTGCAAAACAAGTTTTTGCACAGTACACCTACAGATTTTGTCCAAACATCACGCAAATTGGTACACAGTCTCTCTAGAGCCATTCAACCAAACAGGTCTTTCAGATTTCTCAGACTCCATCCTGATTGGTTAAGATTGGCTTCCAAAATTCACAGGAGTGCTCAGTTTCAAACAAAATGCTGCAAATCATGAACACATCGCGTGATTTCCGTGAAATTGTGCACCCACATTCCCACTAGGCCGAGGACGAAATGCCACATGAACAATTTCAACTCAGCCTCAAGGTGGCGCTATAACTGGCCCAAAAGTGTTTTTACCTCTAACTGCACGGATCTGTGGATCCTGGTGGAGACCTGTGCCCAGTAGGGCACTTTTTCTAGTTTAAATAATGTCATGCACATTGTGTCCAGTGCATAGCCTACTGCAGGCCTGGTTGACTAGATTTAGAAGACATTTTGAAGCTCTTGCTACTGAAACGATCGATTATTTATATTATGTAGAAATCCCGTCATTTAACATGCACCTGAGTGGGTGTGAAGGACAGCTTGCCCTGTCTCATCGCTGCCAACGTGCCTATTGGACAAGGACGGGTTGGGGAGGGACTTAGCGAAGGGCTAATTGAATCAAAATGTGATTGAATTGGACAGATTGGTTTACAGTGTGATGAGACAGAGTGCTGTGTATGTACTGCAGCTAACTTAGCAACTAATATGTAAGTACGTTACCGTTAGTCTCAGTATAGCTGGCCGTATAGGGAAATAATGTTACAAAACAGTGAGTGAACAGGAATAACTCTTACTGTTAGGGACTGCTGACTGACTACACAAGATTATTTGTTAGTGTGTGTGTGTGTGTGTGTGTGTGTGTGTGTGTGTGTGTGTGTGTGTGTGTGTGTGTGTGTGTGTGTGTGTGTGTGTGTGTGTGTGTGTGTGTGTGTGTGTGTGTGCTCGTGCGTGCGCGTGCGAGCGAGCGTGTGTGCGTGCGAGCGAGCGTGTGTGCGTGCGTGTGTGCATGTGTGTGCATTTGTGCTAAGCTTTATGTCCATACTAGCCTGAGCTTGCCTTCTTGTTGGCACCTGGTTGCCAAGGCTGTCCAGTAGGTAGGCTGGCATAGGCACCATAACGTGCATGTGAATGCTTGTGGACCTGTGTGTGTGTGTGTGTGTGTGTGTGTGTGTGTGTGTGTGTGTGTGTGTGTGTGTGTGTGTGTGTGTGTGTGTGTGTGTGTGTGTGTGTTACACAAACCCCATCACGTCCTATGTACTTTGCTATCTCTCCTCTAACCTTTTGTCTGGTTTCCAATAACACCCTGGATAGTTGCAAACCTGTGCCCTTCATGGGAGAGACGGGAGAAGGCACAAGGCCCTCATCTTGTCCAACCACGACACGCACACGCACACGCACACACGCACAAAACGTGCACGCTTGCACAAAAGCACAAGGGTGTGGCAGCCAGCAGCACAGGGCAGAGCAAAGTAATTGCTGGTAGAACAGACTGCAGACGTGGTGTCAGCTAATATGACAGTTGATGTTGTGAAAGACTGAAGCACCTCTTTGACCCTTCACGTCTAGCCTAGACGATCGCTCGCTGAGTCCTCCTGACATCTAAATTATTCACTGTCGGTGTTGATAAAACTGGCTGGAAACTATTTGGAAAACGGAACTGCATTGCAGCAGAGCCATGCAAAGAATGTACTAGGGATGGTCCTTCATATTGGGATTACACTCTATGCTCAATTTACAATTAAGGCATTTAGCAGACGCTCTTAACCCATTCTGACCTGAGATCAGATTCATACGAGATTTACACTGGACACACACTGGTCTGATTAACCCATTCTGACCTGAGATCAGATTAAAAAAATGTCAGTCGTTCTTCGATTTTTCAAAAATAGCAGACCTACAAGCTCGTAGCGCGCCACTCGGTGGCGCGCTATGAGCTTGTAGATCTGCTATTTTTCAATAGCTAAAGCATAACATAATGCTAACACCAAAATGGGTTCCCGTTCAGAATGATCCAGCGCGATTTACAGTAAACAAGAACAGAAAAACATGGTAATACATTAAGTTGAGCCTATGCTCCCAAACAGGTTTTTTGGGACCGATCTCAATCACGATTTTCTCATGATCGGGCGATACCGAGATTTTGATCGGAGCATCTCTAGCAGAAACGCTGGCAAAGTATTGTGCCGTCTGCTGCCATATAGGCGGAGCCAGCTCTATGGGGCCCATGAGATCATCATCCAAGGATCAATCAATCAGACTTTATTGTCACAACACATTACAAGTAACATGGGTGAAATTCTGGTTGTGCAGGCACTCATTGCAGTTACAACAATCAGAGCTACACAGCTGCAGCCATATTTCGGCGCTGCCCTCAGCTTTCTTGCATCAGCAAGCAAGAAGTTAAGAGAAGAGAGTTTGAAAATCACGCAAATGTTTATATCCAAATGAATGCTAAAAGCCTAAAACATTGATATACTGCTGTCAACTTTCAAAAGTACGACGCTAATGTCTCCTATGTGGATCTCTGACAGAAAATGCACAACTTTTTTATAGTATTCACAAGATAGTATTACTCAAAGTGTTAATGTAACACAGATCTGTTTCCACCTTTGCTTTGGCAATGTAAACATATGTTGTATCGCGCCAATAAAGCTGCTTTGAGTTGAATTGAGAGATGTGTGTCCCATCTTTAGCAGACTACAGTGTTTGGGCCAGGCAGTGGAGGAGTGATGAATGATGGAGCCAGTAGTTTGGATGTCTGCCCAGTCCTCCATCCAGACTCTTATCCAGCTTTACTAACCATTTCCGTCCATCTGACTGACTGACTGACAGTTTGATTGTCTGTCTGATTGTCTGTCTGTCTGTCTGTCCACTGAACTCACAAGACAGCAGGCTAGTCTAGACAAAACACTGCAAATGGAGAAGATGGAGAGAGACACACCGTGAGAGGGGGGAACAGGTACTGTACAGCAGTGAATGGGGGGCATCAGGCTTTGTAAATTGACATCCCTTTCACAGATACACTCAGGTTAAATTCTTCCCCCATGCATTCTCACTGTTCTGTCGGTCCCTGCACCGCCCCCAAAAGGAAGGTGGCCGCTGACGTTTTCATGTCAAGGAAGGACGCCCAAATTGACACTTATTAGCCCACGGACCAACATTTGAAAAGGTATGCCAAGGACACCCCCCATAAGAGAGGATTTTTACGGTTCTAGCAGTGACTCTCAACCATTTTCATTTGAAAGGACCCCCAGTTTGACCTGCATTAGGCTATGGGGGGCCCGTAGCCATATATTGGCAATTATATATCTCTCGGACCCCCAATTTATATTGTAAAATAAATGTTAATTTAACTCTTGAGATTGCACAAATTTGTTCCATTTGTGTCTGAGTTACAGTCCCATAAAAGGTCCATTTGGTTCCTAAATATGGGGACCCCCTGGAACTCTCTCAAGGACCCCTGAGGGGCCCCCGGACGACACTTTGAGAACCACTGATCTAGGCCACCTGCCCACCTTCTAACATGTTTACGTTTTACATTCCCCAGAAGAATATAAATTAGCTGGCGTGTGTGTGTGTGTGCGCAAGACTGAGAGACAGCCTGCCACTCATGTTGACACCATCAATATCACAACAAAGATGTACATGTGGGCTGCATACAAACATACCTGTTTAGAGGTTATTTGAGGACATATACGCAGGAGGAGTATACGCAGCCACAGTGCCACACAGTTCACTCACATGCATACAGTGCATGCAGTACAAAGACACACATGCACACAAACGTCCTGCACATTAACTACAGTACTATGTAGATGTGCATATACTATATTGTACATGAACCCAATTTGTACTTTGCCGGTGTCACGTGCTGGTGGCAATGGAAGCTCACACAAACACTGCACAGGCATTTTATTTAGATATGCTATTTTTCATGTAAATAAAATAAGGCTGGGACTTTAACTGATTAATTTTAATTAATTATTTAATTACAGACAAATGCACATTTGAATTGCGCTTCTAATTCATTTCTATAGCAGTGGTTTTCAAACGTCGAAGACCCCAAAATATATATACAGTATGAAATTGCACTCATTTTCACTATTAAGCAGAAACTGGGTGTTAAAACACAAAGAACAGTAGCACACACTGTATAGATACTGTACATGTGATCATTACAGTATCATGTCAGACACAACAGTGACATAAACACACACAACTACACACACACGTGTGTGTGTGTGTGTGTGTGTGTGTGTGTGTGTGTGTGTGTGTGTGTGTGTGTGTGTGTGTGTGTGTGTGTGTGTGTGCGTGCGTGCGTGCGAGTGTGCGTGCGTGCGTTGCTGCTGCTGCTCAGCATACAGCCCCCATGGACGGCCAGGAGAGAGGACACATGGTCCAGTCCCACATGGGGTTTGCTGGGTTGAGTCACCAGGAGCAGCAGCAAGGCGACCGCCAGCCTGACACCACTAATCTGTTTTCATATAAATTAAGAGATGCTTCGAGACCAAGCAATGAATAACAAGCAACTGCCCCCCCCACACACACACACACACACCGCCCCGTCTCTCTCTCCGATCTCATCGCTCCTTCTTTCGAATGTCAAACATTGTTATAGTTTTCCTTCATCTCACTCTTCTTCATCTGCATATCTCTCTCTCTCTCTCTGGAGCCATCATGGACGTGTTGGTCCACACCCCATAAATATAGGAGCCGTTTGGACATCACTACTGTGCCAAGAGCGTATGTGCGTTCCGTGCGCGTGTACCTGTCACGTCACGACACAGACGTCGCGTTCAAAAGCAGTTATTGTCGGCCGGGAGTGAAGTATACATTTAGACTTAAGTGTGTGTGTGTGAGAGTGAGAGTGAGAGTGAGAGAGAGAGAGAGAGAGAGAGAGACGGAAAGATGGAAGGATGGGAATATGGGTTCCTTTCCTCATGCTAAGTCCCATGGGATGCATCATCCTTCCGGCTTACAGGCTCATGCCTCCAGGGACTTGCGGTTGTGTGTGTGTGTGTGTGTGTGTGTGTGTGTGTGTGTGTGTGTCTGTGTGTGTGTGTGTGTGTGTGTGTGTGTTCTGAAGCTCAAGATGCTCAGTCAAGTCTCAGTGTGTACTGACTGTGTGTGTGTTCGTGCACATCGCCTGTGTTCCTGCGTGCGTGTATGCGCGCGTGTGTGCGTACGCTGCTGTTGCTATCTAGCAAACTGTGAGGCAGGTGAGCGCCTATCAATAATTAATTACTCGGTGATCTATCATCTGCAGTGCTCAAACCTGCTTGGCATCAAAGGTTACAGCTAGAGCACTCAATACGCATACCCATGTTGCACGTGTGCGCACACACACACACACACACACACACAAGGTAATGGCTACTCTACAACATTTCTCTGCATTGCTGTACAGTGTTAAACTTACATTAACACTATAGTCCACATAATATGGATAATAACACGCTGGATGAACACGCACACGCACACGCGCGCACACACACACACACACACACACACACACACACACACGTCCAATCATTGTCATTACATCAGCAGCGAACAGCCTGATATTGTTCAACATCAACTATGACTAAGGAAACATCAGTCCATCTCTAATCAGTTTTATCAGTGATTTTACGACCAACGTTTCAGTCTGTCTGTCTCACTGATTTAAACACTTAAGACACAACATGGACTATAGGACTTAATGGACGGAAAGGATGGAATGACACAGTAAAACACTGCATGTCATGAAGTCATAAATAAAATCCCTGCTGCTGCCTGCGTGATTTAAGCCTGCATAAAACCAGCACAATCCGTTGGCTGTCACGTCTTACTCTGTGCTATGGGGTCAGTTCAACCTTCCGTATATATAATTTAGATATAGAAGTATAATCAAGTGAATGGCAGAAAAACCTGTGCGTGTGCAGTGCACCTATTACGTACGCGCATAGGGGTGTCGCCATATGGTGATAAATACCATCCGAGACGACACAATGTCTCCACGATATGCATTTTTAGAGATATCGTGTATTATTCCGACCGAAGGCCGCAGATAACTATGAAATCATGCGTTTCTGTCACGTCAGTCACGTCACATCACTCAATCTGTCACTGACAATCGTACTCACAATATTGTCCCAGGTCTCGTGACATCACTATGACATCATCAGGGACGATATTAAAACGCCCATACATGGGGAAAGCCCATATATTGTGCCCAGGTCTCGTGACCTCACTATGACATCATCATCCCCATACAAAGTTATTTGTGCAGCGGGCGAAAACTAGAGTTCTCAACAGGCCCGAAAATGAAGGCTCGGCCCTACCTGGGCCCTCATCAAACTAGGTCTGGAATAAACAAAGCAAAATGATCGATGACATCACCAAAGCGGAAGGAAAGCGTTGCCTGGTGACGATGACGCCAGTAAAAATCATTATTATTAAACATCATAAACCCTTATCTCGTCCAATCTCGCCCTTAGCAGGGATGGAGTTAATTTATACTTCTGTAGAAGGACGGTTTTGTTCGACAAACATAATAAGTACTAAGTAGTTTGATATAAATGGTCTGCTACTGTTTGTTCTTTTAGATTTTGTTACCTCAAAGTAACGTGACAAATAAATAACCATAAAAACCAACGTGAAAATGAATCGTGATAATATCGTGGATCGTTATACTGCTTGATAAAGAATGGTGATATTATATTTCATCCATTATGCTATTTTCAGCACGTATAAAATCAGCCATTACGACGGCATCAAGGCCTGCCAAAACTCATTTTAGTCGACTAAATCAACTGTAGATTTAGTCGACTAAACTCTTATGACATGTAGTCGACTGAAACTGGACTATAATGCTAAAACATTCCAGGTGACTAAAACTATTCAAAAGACTACGACAAAATTGCTGTCAAAATCAAGGCTGTGTGTGCACGACTGCACGTGCGTGCGTGCCCTGGGTAGCCAGTCGGAGGGACAGGTGAGTCATTCGGTATCAGAGAAACGGAACACATAGCACTGCAGCACTCTACATCACGACACAGACTGAGTCGTGTGTGTGTGTGTGTGTGTGTGTGTGTGTGTGTGTGTGTGTGTGTGTGTGTGTGTGTGTGTGTGTGTGTGTGTGTGTGTGTGCGTGCGTGTGTGTGTGCGTGGCCACGGGTGAGAGCGAGAGAGGGGGGGGGGCAGAAACAGAGAGAGGGTGGAGAAAGAGGAGAGAGAAGAAGTGAGAGAGGAGGACAGGGAGTCATATGGACAAAAAAGGAGTGGAAGAAAATGTTGAGAGAGAGAGAGAGAGAGAGAGATGAGGACGAGAGAAATAGTGAAGGAAAAATAGGAGGGGTTCATAATGTACGAGCATGGACATAACGAATGGCATTATTACACAATACAAGATTGCTCCATTTCAACAGAGTCCACCAGCTTTTACTGAGGCCTGGCTGGTGGGGTGGGTGGGTCTGTCTGTCTGCCTGCCTGCCTGCCTGCAGACGTAGTAGTATAATTGGCACATTTGGCAGGTCAGTCTCTAAATCAGTAGCTCCCAAACTTTTTAGCTTGTGACCCAAAAAGAGAAATTAGATGATGATTGCCCGGAACTCTCCAACGACTGAAGCACTGACTGAGCAGATCTACGAAGCTCACTACTTCTTAGCCCATGCCATTCAGGACGGGAACCCGGGGAATATCGTGCAAATCTTTGAATATAAATTTTCTTTCAGAGCGAACGGGGGGGGGGGGGGGGGGACCCCTGGAACAACACATTTTCAGATGGGGGTCGGAGGCCAATTTCATATATATTTGGGGGTCCTTGATATGAAAATGTTTGAGAACGACTGACAGAAACAGGAAACTGTCAGGATTTTTAGAATCGTCCTCAGGTCTAAATGGGTTAAACATTTGTTTTCTAATCTATGGAATTTCTTAGATTTTTCTTTGATTTCTTCATGAAATGAAAGTACTGTTGGAACAATATACTTTTTTTTGTTTGTTTAAAAAAAGGAATAAATAAAAGAACCCACAAAAATGTTGGCCGTGACCCACAAATGGGTCATGAGCCAGTGTTTGGGAAACAGTGTTCTAAATGTAGTCAGTGAGACTGCATGACTTCCGCTGGTAATGTCACAGCTGAGCTGACGACCAACGCGTGTGTCCTCTAAGCTAGAGGACGGACACACACACAGCTCTCACACACGCACACGCGCACACACACACACACACACACACACACACACACACACTCTTTAGCTCTAAAACATCTTCAACAAGACGCATATCTGAGAAAATAGCCGAAAAGAAAATGTCGCTTACGGAGAATCACTGAAACACTGCGGCAACAGGACACAAAGCATGTGTACTAATGCACTAACTGATCAATATTGCCCAAGCTTGTTTTTTATAAAAAAAAGAGTTACAGACACTTTAATGCATTGAGGGCTTGCTGATAAATGTCTACATTTGCTGGATTAGACTTAATCGGAACACGCACTGTGTCTCTCTCTCTCTCTCTGAGAGAGAGAGAGCTGTCAGCAGTAACACAGAATCTAGATATGGCTTGTGTCCCGTTATAGAAGTCCATGGTGATTATTGGTTAAGGTTAAGGCTAAGGTCCGATAGTCGTCCGTGCTGCAAATAGCCCCTTGTACACCTGCTATTTTGGTGTGGTGGGACAACATGGTACAAATTAGGCATAAGTAAGGTCACATACTTGATCTCTCTGGCTAGGCCAATCCTCTTGACTGGCGCAAAACACCGGCCAGGCCTTGCTAGACCTCAACCGAGTGATCAAAATTAAATTTAAAAAATAAGTAAAATCATCATATTATTATTTGACTAAAAGCAAGCAGGTGTAATTGGGATTTATACAGACTCGTGAAGTCAAGACTCGTGCAGTCACATTGGAGATTGAACTTGTGACTCGTCACCTCTGTTTTGGGAACATGTTGTTGGCTATAAAATAGTATAAATCCAACCATGGTGTCCATTTTGGAGTGATGAGTTTTTGGGTAGTTGTGTGTGTGTGTTGTTGTTACCCTACCCAAAATCCCTGGTGTTATGTACTGTATGTGGTTCCAATGTAGGTTGTGTTTTACTCAAATACTACTGTGGTGTACAACATATGTTGCTACAATCATGCAAGATCGTATAGACTGCACGTTTCAAATATGATCTTTCGTAGGATTAGTACATTATGTGTGGGTTAACTAATTGTGACTCTGCTCTTTACTATTGCATGAGTTGCAGACAGTGCTGGTGATCTTGGAAGCTTGCGAGTGCTGCACTCCAGTTATTTTGCACAAGAGGAGCATTATGATCAGCAACTAGAATAATAACTAGTAAATGCTAGTGTGATATATTACGGTGTGCATGTGTCATGTTTACGACACAACACAAATCTGTGCTTTGACGACAAGGTGATGTATTGACACCGCAAACACGCATCTCTGCTGGTGGTAACGTTTGGAAAAGTCCGTTTGGATAGATAGGCCCCTGGGGCTGACATGAGACCTCTTAAAATAAAGGCACCGACTGCAGTTTACAATACATGCAGTTGTATTGTTTGATAAATATTGGGGGATATGCGACTCCCCAGCGTTATACATGATGACGCAGGCATCCATCCACACATTCATGTAGAAAATGACATAGTTGCGGGTTCTGTAGGCTATTTACAGTCAAAGTGCAGCAGCGCCACTGAAGAGCAACCAGGGGATTGAGAGAGAGAGAGGCAGCTCAGTCACATGATGCCTCCCAGAAAGGGAGGGCTGCTGTCACTAGCCTACGTCATGGCCCCCTCCCCTCCCACTACTACGCAGAGCAGGCACATGACTGCAGCAATAACCCCAGTCACGAGGACAGCGTACTAGTATTACAATGACCAGAGAGAGAGAGAGAGAGAGAGAGAGAGAGAGAGAGAGAGAGAGAGAGAGAACCACAGACCAAAACCTAATCGCCCTTGTGTAAATGTTAGCGTATTGTGTCGTTTGTAAAATAGATTACCTTTATGCAATCAAATGATGGTGCTGTACCTTACATGTAGAAAGTGGGAAACACGTGTGTGGGGGGGGGACAAATAAAAAGAAACAGCCAGGAATGTAACTTCTTCTTTTCTCTTTCTGTTTGTTTTGTGTGCGTGTATTAATTCAATGGACCAAACAATACATAAAGCACAATTGAAGTGGCATTTCACAGCTTTTGCATGATTAATTGTCGCTTAATTGACCTGCTATTAAAGGGAAAAATAAATCCAGCATCATGATGCATGCACAGAAGGAAACTGTGTGAATTGCATCATGACTGTGTTGTGGCAGACTGCAGTTGAGGCATCATTTCACAATGATAGTATAGCCTACTGTCTATATGTGTTGATGATTGAACATGACAGTTTATCTTTGAATGTGGTGCACGTGACTGCTGGGAATATTAATAGCCCACAGGATGGATAACACATGCGCGCGCGCGTACACACACACACACACACACACACACACGCGTCAAATAACCTGCTTAGCTCCGATGTGACGTCCCTGAGATTTGAGAATCGAGCATTATTATCGGAGAGCAATAATCACAAAACGCAATCCTGTCATTGATATGAAAAACACAAATTACCAAATAAAATGAATATTCGATTTTTTTTTTAAGTGTAATTATTATTATGAATCTATCAGATTATGATCGAACAGCCAATCCGCGCGCATTCTGGCATAATAATCAGAGAATCAGAAGTCCAGTCACTCGTGCATGCTTGTGTGTGTGTAGCACGTTACAGTTCAACTGTCATCCTGACAATGTATATGGCTAGCCTACTGTATGCAAATATGCATATTTGTAACGACCAACCATATGCAGAGTCGCGCAGAAATGGTCGTGCGAAGAAGCAAAAAAAAACGGGCAAAACATTGACACGTTTTCATGAGAGAGAGAGAGAGAGAGAGAGAGAGAGAGAGAGAGAGAGAGAGAGAGAGAGAGAGAGAGACAGAGACAGAGACAGAGACAGAGACAGAGACAGAGACAGAGAGAGAGACAGAGACAGAGACAGAGACAGAGACAGAGACAGAGACAGAGACAGAGACAGAGACAGAGACAGAGACAGAGACAGAGAGAGAGAGAGAGAGAGAGAGAGAGAGAGAGAGAGAGAGAGACACTGAGTTTGAGTGTGTCTGTTCACCAATATCTGATCAAGGACACGTTATTCAACTTTGTACCGAGAGAGAGAGAGAGAGAGAGAGAGAGAGAGGGGGGGGGGGGGGGGTAGAGAGAGAGAGGGATCGAGAGACACGCACCATGCGGACTGCAAACATCATGTAATAAACATACATTTATTATTATGTATGCATAATAATGACTCTGATGAGCCGCCCGTCAATTTCACTTAGTTATTTATTTACAGTGGTCAAAAAAAATATCGGCAGATGAAGGAGTAGGCCTACAAATGCTTAGGCTTGCTACAAACAACATGAGTTTTTGGGGGGGAATATGAATATGAATAGGCCTATTGTATAATGGTTCGTTAAGATCCCCCTAAATACGCACTATCACCAATAACAGCAGCATATGAATCGATCTCAACTCAACCTTGCACTTCTGACTTGCGCAATTTCAAGTCAGAACACACTCACACACGCACGCCATGTGAGTGTCAGACTGTCAGACATGAATACAACAATATAGCAATCATAGCCTTAAGATTTAGACTCCCGACCCGTAGATGTAGGCCTATTTGATCGATTCTGACGATGTCAGAATCTGACGTTGTCAGAATCGATCAAATACGATCATCTACGGGTCTAAATCTTAGGCTAAACAGCGATCAATGCTTCCAGACGGCTTCAAGTTCACACAATAATTCCACATGTTCACTGTCTTGCCACTTGTCCCACGTGTCAAGATCGAAGGAAATTTCCCGATACAAAATAACTTAAGTTACACGAATGCGTCAAAAGTTTCCCAAAGACCCTCCTCTGCTCTGCATACTAAACAAGTTCCCTTAAAAAAAACCGACGGAATGTGCTAGAATTGTGGGTTTTATTGCAGCGCATATCGTTACCATACGGATTCATGACATTTCCTCCAAAAAAAGTCCACGTGAAACCCAGACGTCAAGCAAGCCACACACACACACACACACACACACACGCGTGCGCCAAGCACACACACACGCACGCACGCACGCACGCACGCACGCACAAGCCAGGCAAACGCCGGCTCAAGCGACTCGCCTTGGAGATGCTGCATGACAGCCACACACACCTCAACATTTTACCGTTTAATGCACGCACGGTAACATGCACGGAGAACCGACCAGCTGTCCGAGAACGACGGGGTGCAAATAAACCAAATCCCTACCTGGCTGCCGGAGTTTTCTGTCAGGTAATTGAAGACGAAGGAAGAGAGTTCCTCATCTAATAGTGAAGCGCAGTCCGCCATCTTCTACGTGAATGAGAGCGGAGCAGCCAGAGAGAGCCGAGTAATAGGAAGGGAGGGAGGGAGGAGGGAGGGAGGAGGGAACGGTAGCGTGAGCCACGCGTCGGCGTTCGTCGTTGCTGCGCCCGCTGGCCTAGTGAGGGCGCTCCCATGCACATGTCATCATCATGGCCCCTAATGATGCAAACAAACACAACAGACATGTGGGTGGGGGGGGATTCTACAAAATGTCTTCTAAATTCTAACAGTTTTATGAAAAACATAATGTTTCTATGTCAGTGGTTCTCAAATAATTCATCCCGAGGACCCCAAAAATTATATGTAATTGGCCACGACCCCCATCTGAAAATAATATTGTTCTAGGGACCCCCCCCCCCCCCCCCTAGAAGCAAAGATTTGAGTTAAAAATGTTTGTGAAAGAATATATATTCAAAGATTTGCGACACTTTTTCAAGATATTGATGAGTCTGATGACGATGACAACACATATTGCCTGCCCAACATGTAATTCCTGGAAACGCCTCTGGCTATATGAACTTGTAGATCTGCTGTCTAGACTATAGCTATAACAACATATTGGTCATTTTTATACTTTATTAATTTTACACTCAGTGTTAGGGAACTCCAGTGGCCAGGAATTATGTTTTGGGCAGGCAAGATCATGTGTTAATTGTCGCACAATCGTAGCACTAAAGGTTTTCAAAGAGATATACCTGCCAGACGAGTAGGATACAAAGGCTGACCAATGGGTGATTGAGGGTTGCGCTCTAGCGCAACGGCCAATCAGCTGTTAATAGTTCTCAGGCTTTTTGAGTGGTGCAATCACTCCTACAACCAGCAATGTCCGTGCGTATGTGTATCTGAGCACCAGTATATGACTATTAGTACCAGTAGGGGCGCTGTGCCAGAAACAGAGAGAGATAGTGCTGCTCTGTTGCCTGCTAATTCGAGAGAGATAGAGAGAGAGAGAGAGAGAGGAGGAGGAGGGGAGGGGAGGGTGGGGGAGAGGGTTGTTGCACAACTCAGTTCACACAGGTGTGATTTTTTCTCATTGTATGGATTTTGGCCAGGCCAGAAATTGATTTGTACAGGCGGACGCCTGCCCTCGCCTTATTGTAGATACGCCTCTGGGGAACTCTGGACGATCCAAAAGCAGCTGCAACAGCTTGGCACCTCATGGTTAACAAACCTAGACACATTTTGCTGTGGGATGGAATCCCATTCCTCAACCAGGTTTTGTCAAATGAGTTGAGGTCTGGACTCATGGCAGG
Organism: Protomyctophum parallelum; assembly: GCF_964188405.1. Classification (NCBI taxonomy): domain Eukaryota; kingdom Metazoa; phylum Chordata; class Actinopteri; order Myctophiformes; family Myctophidae; genus Protomyctophum; species Protomyctophum parallelum. Next base: position 27,062,826 of record NC_139711.1, on the reverse strand, counting down.
CCATTCCATCCTCTCCACTCCAAAATTCTGGGGTGGAGAGGATGGATTCTACTCTGTTGTGATGATCCTGGCTCTGTGGGGAGAGTGTTGTCGTCCTGGAGGATGGCGTTATAGGTCCCAGAATCTAAAGATATACGGGATCACCGCTGGCTCCAGAATCTCATCCCGATATCTCACTGCATTGATATTTCCTTCAATGATGACAACTTCAAGTTCTGTCTTGCCTGTGAGAGAGATACTGCCCCATACCATGCCAGCTGCGTATGGATCTTCCTCCCGCTAACGGGTTCCCTAACACTGATGCCCCTTTTCCACCGGTTGGTTCCAAATGGGAACCGGTTCAGTTCTTTTTGGTTCTTAGTCCATGAGCCAGAGCTCCAAAATCGGAACGTTAATTATGAATTGAGTGTGCAAAACCATACCTATATTAGATTGTTATCACCAAAAATAGTCTTATGAACAGGTTGAAAAGTATCTTGCCACTAATAAATTAATGTACGAGTTCCAATCTGGTTTCAGAACATCCCACTCCACTGACACATGCCTCCTCTATTTGAGCGACCACATCAAACACGAGGTGGATGCTGGCAAATACTGCGGCATGGTCATCCTCCAAAAGGCTTTTGACACCGTGAACCACTCCATACTGGTTAACAAGCTAAAAGCAATTGGTTTTGATAGCACATCAGTGAGCTGGATGCAATCCTATATGGGGGAGAGAATAGATGGTGGAGGTGAACGGAACACTGCCCCCCCTCCCCCCCCTCCCAGTGAACTGTGGCGTTCCACAAGGATGCATACTAGGGCCTTTACTGTTCCTATTATATGTAAATGACATGACATCAGCTTGTGACTGCAACTTGTTCCTGTTCGCAGATGACTCAGCACTGCTGGTCTCGGACAGGAACAAACTGCAGGTTGAAAAGGCCCTCAGCTCTGAACTCGGTAGAATCTGCACCTGGCTCGCTGATAACAAACTATCCTTACACCTGGGAAAAACTGAATCCATTCTCTTCGGATCAAACAGTAATCTCAGCAAGGCAGATGGCTTCTTGGTTAGAGTGGGTGAGAATATTATCACACAAAAAGATGAAATTACCTATACCTAGGTTCCATCCTGGAGGCTAATCTTTCCGGTGATAAAATGGCCAAGAACGTAATCAAAAAAGTCAATCAAAGAACAAGATTCCTTAGTTTACAGGATCTCCTCACTGGTCAACAAAAACACCTTGAAGACATTTAGGCCTAAGGCCGATTCTAAAAACGCCTCTAAATCCTGACCTAAGGTTTCTGAAAAACTTCAAATATTTATATAGCAGCATCAAATTTTTTACATTTTTGAATACTGTACATACTGTACAGAACCCAAATATGGGTTCCCGGCCTGAGGGGGTAAGATACCAATAGGGGTTCCCGCCCAGAATGGGTTAACAGTGCACTTTGCATGCACCTCTTGGTACCACAGCACCTCAAAGGCCCTTAAAACAAGGCTCCAGAGTCCAGACCTCCCAAAACAAACTGGTCAGGCTCCTACATGGCCTCACCCCCCAAACCCACCTCACCCCTGCCCACTTTGACAGGCTGGAATGGCTTAGGGTCGACGACAGAGTACAGCATCTTGCAATGAGTCTGGTCCACAAGATTCGATACACCACCAAGATACCCATGTACCTGTCTAAATACTTCCTTAATGTTAACAAAGTCCACACCCACAACACCAGAGGGAGTGCAACAAACCATGTACAACCCAGATTCGGCACAAACAAGGGACTAAATTATTTTCGCTCCTATGGTACCAAAAAGTGGAACGCCCTACCAACAGTCATTAAGACATGCAAATCCCTTGACTCCTTCAAAACCGCTCTCAAAGGGCATCTACGGACGGCTGCAATTCGAAACTGACCCCTGTAAAATCGGAATCCCCCCCCCACCCCTTTTCCCAACACTGTATCTTTATTTTACCTTTTACCTCCTTTATGATGAATTCCTGTTCTGTTCTTTAGCTATATAGAAGTGTCTATTTGTACGTCTGTAAATGTTTTGATGAATTGAACAAGGTGGACCCTCTTGTAAACAAGTGTAATGCTTTATTGGGTCGTCCACTCACAGTCAATAGTCTTTGTATTGAGTTGTGCTTGAAATGTACTGCAAACTGTTAATAAATATTTCAATCAATCAACCAATGACACTTTTTGTTTGACAGTTTAATGTTTGTCTTTAGTTCATTGTTTGTTTTGTAAGCGCATTGACAATGAAGGGAAAATTTACGTCATCATGTGTCATTTACAATACTTACTTACTTAATCCTCTTCGTGTTAGGTAGCATATAAGGTCTTCACCAACAAACGCCAATGCAATTACAATATTGTCTCTTTATTGTTAATGGCGTTTAATGTTTGTGTTTGCACCGTTTGTTTTACATCACCTAATCAACATGAGTTAGACTTTAATATATTAGCACCCCTCACTTCTAAATAATAGGCTAATGCTAAATAATAGAAAATATGAAAAAGCTACTACTGTGGAAGGGTTATGTATTAATTTACTTGTATTGATCCTATAAACAATTTAATATAGGTCTAGTTTTTCCCACCAATTTTGGAGCTCTGTCTCATGGACTAAGAACCAAAAAGAACTCAACCGGTTCCCATTGGGAACCAACTGGTGGAAAGGGGTGGAAAGGAGTGTAAAGTCAATGTTAAAGTGTAAAAATGGCCAATATGTGTTTTTTCCCATATTACTGTGGGAGAGTGCAATCATCCAATCCACTAAGCAACTCATAGCAAAGGGTTGAATACCAACCACTTGCCATTTTGGTAAATTGTTTGGAGGCGCTACCCACACGTTTAGCCGTGTTGCTCATTTCACAAATGCCTGATCCTTACAATTTATACCTTGTTGTAAAGATGACTAATCCACATTTAAAATGATATTAAATACAACACCAATTGGAGTGGAGACATAATGGACCAAAGTGAAGTGTCCGAACTTTTGTTGCTGAGTTTAGATATGTGAATATCTAGAAGTGTATATTTGTACGTCTCTAAATGTTCTGATGAATTGAAAATGGTGAGCCCTATTGTTGAGTACAAGAACACACAAAACATACATTAACCTTCAGCCCTGTATACATTTTATTTCGGCCATTTGAAAATAGCAGATCTACAATGCGATGCATTGTGAGCTTGTAGATCTGCTATTATCAAAAGAAATGTCCTACATTTGAAAACTTGAAATGGGGCAGTCTGCACAACAGGTAGCCTATACTTTTGGTACTTTAAGTACATGTTGATGCCAATACTTTTATACTTTCACTCAAGTATAGGCTGCTTTTTGAATTTCAGACTTTTACTTGTAACTGAGCCAAGGCTCCAAGAACATTCAGAAAATGTAGGTTAAGGGGTTTTTATTCTCCACAAACTCCACCATCAACCTCCAGACAGTTTTATTCAGTGCAAAGACAATAATTTAAATTCACATATCAAAAGTTCAACATGACACACTGGCCAGAAATAGACCAATGAAATAAATACTTAGGCATACACAACTGAACAAGACCAAATAGGATGATAAATCTCTTCAGGTTAAACCTTGGTCACACAAGGCCCTGTAGCTCTCCCTCAGGACTGTTACCCGTGTTAAAGCCCACAACCAACTACCCCTCCGTCCCTGCAGCCTCCCTTAAATAGGAGTGGATCCTACCACAGGACACGTAGAACAATTAGCAACATTTCTTCTCAATAACTATGTATAAATACTTCCATAAATAATCAATTGTATGAAAGTAAGTTAAGTAACCTAAACATACTAAAGATTTGTTACAGTTAAACAAATATAAATGAGCCTGCAAACTCAATGACCATTACTCAAAGCATAAGAACACCCCTCCCCTGCACAGCACTTGGCCCCTTCCTAATCAAGGGAAATGCCACCAGCAGTGCAGGAGAGACCATTAGCAACACATCAGTTTAAAACATTAGTCCTTTCATGTTGTAGAGTCTAGAGAGCAGTCTAGGGCGCGGGTTGCCCCGTGACAGTAACGAAGTATAGTTCTACATTGCAGTATTATTGATACTTTTACTAAAAATAAATAAAAACATGAAGTCGAACATGGGCTGCTCCCGTGCTTGCGGTATAGGGTTAGGTTAAGGTTTGATAAGTTGTCGGTCTAATGACAGGCGGACCAATAGTATGTCTAAACTAAAGCCTGTACCCCTTTTTCCACCATTGGTTAAATAATAATGAATTGCATTTTTATAGCGCTTTTCCAAGTGCTCAAAGTGCTTTACAATGGTTCATTCATTAATACGTTGGGAGGTGAAGCGGAGAACAGTCGACGCCCGTGTCCTCACTTCCCACATTCACACACCAATGGTGGCGAGGTCACACCGACCAACTCATTGGAGGCAATGTAGGGCCCTTTCTGAAACCAGTCCCTTGACTTGAAGTGCTCTCGGGAGGTTCCCTCGTCAGAAAGTGCCCCTCCAGCTGAATCAAGTTCCCTTGATTAGGGTGCTGGGTATAAAAAACTGTTTGGAGATACACTCACCCTCCTTGTGAAGAAACAGGAAACAGACACCATTCGTCGCCATGGTTACCATCATGCAATTGTGTTACCTGTTATTTTGTTTGTACAGTTATATTGCATTGCATCGTGTATGTTTGTGTGACATGTGGATTTCATTAATGTGGAAAAAGGAAATACAGCATGACTGTCAAAAATGACATACATCCATGGTGTTTATAAATCATTGTGTTAAAAGTTGTTTTGTTTGTGTGGTTTCATTTATAGTTTTTCACGGTGGGGTAAATAAAGAGCCCTTGTGAACATCAGTTGGAGCGTTGTCTATTCTGCATCAGATGAAGATTGTTTAGGAGTTTATTTATCATTTATTTGTAGTGGTACTTCCATTTGTAGGTCGCGGTTTCCATGCGGACAGAAAGCAGGGCTGCACACGGCAACCGAGTCTAGATCGGCACAGACTCGCTCTTGAGGGCTTTATAAGCCACTTCCACTCAAGGCTGCTTGGTTTCGGACGACACTTAATATGGCGCAGCCTCGCGTGAACGCGCATATCGAGGGCAAGTGTGTAGGGCGAGTGGCGAGGAGCTGGTTTCAGAAAGGGGGCAGGGTTCAGTGTCTTTCCCAAGGACACTTCGATATGTGGATAGGAGGAGCCGGGATCCGAACCGCCGACCCAGGGATCATTGGACGACCTGCTCTACCTCCTGAGCCACAGCCGCCCAAATAAGACAAACAGATCTGTGCTGTGGTGTTTTTTGTGTTTTTTTGCAGGCTTGACGCAACATTGAGATGCATCACACAGACTCCACTGTGGGAGTGCTGAGAAGAGGCCATGGTGAGCCTTCTGTGGAAATGACTGTGACTTCCATAGAAAAATATATATAGGTCTATCGGTATAGCCTATCTATCTATATACAGTATACACCCCCCATCGAACAAAATAGCATTTTATTAACTGCAATATTATACGGATATCTGCAGAAATGTTATAAAACTCAATACTTCTGCAGGTCAGCTGCAACACATGATCATCAGTCATCACTGCATTGCAGCAGTGCGAGTGTGTGTGAGTGTGTGCTAAAAAATGTGTGTATTGAAGGGATTGAGGGAAAGCGTGCGTGAGTATGTTAGTTCTCTGTCTTTGCCAACCTTGAGCAGCCACACACCTTCTGGCTTTCCTCTTCTCTCCCTGTGCTATGATGTCTGCTGTCACTCAGTCACCATGAAGAGACTGCTGATGGGAATTAGATAAGTGGCCACAGTATAGGCCAGTCAATCTAAGGTTTGACCCAAAGGAAATTGCAATAGTAAATGTTCAAGATTTTTTATGGTCATCCAAATAACATAATTATTAAAAATTGTGAATGAAATACTTAGTGGATCATGGTAAATTCATGGGTTGAAAGTTAACAATTAACCTAACATATAAGGCAACATTTTAAAAATGTCATTATGCTTTATGTAGCATGTAATGTGTCAAACTAGGGGGGTTTCATGATTCTGAATCCATTCCAAGCATTAGTTTTGCACTCCTTGGGCTAAAAACAGCCATAGCCGTCATCACATGAATTTAGCCCAAGGAGTGTTTTGCGTGCGAAAACCCCCTAGTTTAATTTGACACGTCACATGCTACTTAAAGCATAATGACATTTAGAAACTTTTGCCATATAGGTTGTTAATGCATGGTACCCCAACTTTTGACCTGGAAAAAACAGTATGTTCCTTTTTAGCTTAGATTGACTGGCCTACAGCCAGACAGACAGACATGCAGACAAACAGTAAAGGTATCAGTGTTTGATGGTGCTTGTTCTTTCACACATAAATCAATCAATTAAGATATGCCACTATCCCCGTCTGTTATTCTGTTTTTCATCACTTCTCCCTGATTGATTCATACATATATCAATCATCACTAAATCTTGTCATATCACTTTTTAACCATGCCATATTCTGGTGGTGAACATTTGGTGTAGAAGGAAAAAGGAGGGTGGCCTAGGATAAACCATTGGGGGACAAAATATATAGGGTTTAAGTGGTTAAGAATAAGAAGACACATCCGTGGCATTGCTTCAGCAGCCAGCGCTATACACTACCTGCAACCAAACCAGAAAACAAACTCCGCTGCTAAACTGGCAGGTCAAGTTGCTGCATGTGGCTGCTTGCAGTGGCGTTGATGAAGTGCAAGGCTTAGAAGGTGACACTCCAATCATATCCATTTGTTAAATGTGCTATGATGCAGCCAAAAACAATTTGCACCCACCCAAGGCTTGGTTAGCTACAGTGCCAATGCTAGCTGAGAGCCTCAGGTGTATATTGTCTAGCGATCATGTATCTTTTAGTGCCTTCGCGGAAATTCATTCAAGTTCATCTGGTTTCCTCCTCCAGGGTGCCATGGTATGGGCACTGATGACGTGGAGGAGGGAACACGCCGCCAGTGCCCACAGCGTCCCCAGCGGAAATCGAACCCAGGACCTTCTAGCTGTGAGGCGACAGCACTACCAACTGTGCCACCGTGCCCCCTTAAATAGGTGATTATCATTAAATGACAACAATACAATATTGCGCGGCCTACTTGTGTGCAACACACAAGTATAGGCACTCGACAGAGTGCAGTTCTAGTTAAGATATGTTTCAATGTCGGGTTATAACTGGCTGTCGATGGTGACGTAATTAAGATTTGTTTCAATGTCGGGTGAATAAAAGGTAATATCTGTATGTATACATGTATTTAATCTGAAACCTATCTTAATTACATCACCATCAACAGCCAGTTATAACCCGACATTGAAACATATCTTAATTACCGGTACGTCACCATCAACATCCAGTAGGGGAGAGCCGCTACGATTGTAACGCGTCATGGTTGTAACATGAATGTTATCTCTTGATTGGTCAACGCCATCATGACGCCATCGCGTCAGTATGTGTACAGCAACGTACTCTACGTGCCCAGGAAGTTTGAAGTGTTTACCTTCATCCTACGGGGAGTTATTGGCGAAAAACTGACTTTTCTCAAAAAGCGTAACATTTTACACCTGGAGTATATGTGTGCTACAATTTGTTTTCTTTGATGTTGGTGAATAAAAATCCACATGGATGTCTTCCTGCTTATGTTCTTCATTAGTTTGCATCGTGTTTAGGCGGAATGCACGTTCATTCTGGTCTGTAAGCAACGCCAAACAACAACTTGTAAAAGTGGATCAATTGTAACACACGCCGGCTCCATTCAATACCATTATATGTCATATTTACATATTTGACATATTGGCCAATATTATAGGTTCAGTCAGCTGTCTTCATTACAGAGTGTATTCAAACATTAGTTTAGGGTTGTATAACATTGTACAACTCAATCAATCAAACGTTTGTTTAATCAATGTATTTTCCCATTGAACTGACTCAAATGCCCAAACTGGTACACCCGATACTATTTAATATTTCCCTTATGTTTGATAAATTTTCTTATCACATCCATGGTATGAAAACAATGCTAAGGAGTTGCTTCAATGAAATATAATTGCTTTAAGCTGAAAACGATATGTTTAATGGTGTTTTTTAGCGTTGTTACATTTATCACACAGGCCGTTACAATTAATCCGATATGCACAGCAAATGTAACACTGGAACAGCGTCCACGTTCGGTTTAATAACTCCTCCTCCTAAAAAATTGAAGTGGTTTATGGTAGCAGACATGTGTAGGTCCGTTGCCTGAAAATATTACATGTGTAGATAAACGTATATCTGAGTAAAAAAATGAAACGTGCAAAGTGTTACATCCTTGGCGGCTCTCCCCTATATATACCTACATACCATTCGTACTGTACATACGTCCAGCCGACCACAATACTTGCGCGCTCTGCTTGCGCAAGTAATAACCTACACACATTGTCTGACCCTCAGAACATATATAGATATGGACACTATTCGCCCATTTCGCTTGCTTTGTGGTAGGGTTGTTTAAAGGTATAATGACATTCATTTTAATTTATTTTTCTTTTTGGTTTTATGACCTCAATTACACCCAAAAAACCTGAACTTTGAACATTCAGTGGATTTTCTGTGGTCTGAAGTTTTCTTTGGGGTTTGGAAGCCTTTTGAGCTACAATGAAAACAGGCAACACAGTGAAAACATTGACATCTGCTGGCAAATCCCATTGACATATATGGGATTTGCAGGATCTTACATCACAAACTGCCGGCAAATCAGAGCACCTGTTTGAGCCAGAAAACCCCAGATCACAGAAAATCTACTGAATGTTAAAAGTTCATGTTTTTTGGGTGCAATTGAGATTAGAAAACCTAAAAAAAATAAGAACAATTCCAAAACCTTTTTTTTAATGTCACAATCCCTTTAAGAAATAGTTCAAAATCGCCAGCCATTTTGTTATGCAAATTAGAAGTTTAAAAACATTTATTTTGCCTGGGAACCATGCCTGGGATTCAGCACCCTTAAATTAGGTAAAATGGCCTGGTTCCCCACTTTTACCCCCAAATGCCTCTAACAATCACATTTATCACAAATCCCACTGTCTATGTTGTCAATGGCATGTAATACTTTAGTTTACATGCCTTTTTCAAAACCTACCCCTCAGACAATTCCAGGCAACTGTTTTTGCAATTAGTTGGAGGTCAAATGGCATTATTACATGACTTGCTTGCTGACTGTTTATCATCAAAACCCCCTCTGGAGATACCCAGAGCATGGAGTTACCCCCCTGAATATGAGACAAAAAAGAGGGACCTTTTATTCGGAATCACACAGTGGTAGGATTCACTTCTAGGTGGGTCTATAGAATTCAGAGGTGTGGAACCCCTTTATTTTCACATAAAGGCCCTTCAACAGTATACATTACATACGGTATCACGGGAACTGATTTACAGCCACAGCAGCCCTGAAAAAAGAAACATAAAATGAAAGCAATACAATTTAAACATTGTTAAAACAATGACCGGGTCAAAAACCTCTATATTTCATCGTGATATTTACTGTGGGTCCTCCATATGAAAGCGTTTTCATTCTTCACCCTTAGGGTCCTTGGACAACACATTACCAATGCTGTGATATATGGATGTGCTTAATTCAAGGCAACAAGGCTTGTTGAAATATAGCAGAGGAATCACATTACTTGCTTGGCCAATAGTGTGAATGTCTGCAGAAAACACATCATGTGGAGTGATTAATAGTATATTGTAATTCATTCATTCCCTCTGTCATGTCTTACACACATTCACTCCCCTCACTCAGTCACTTGTTCACGCACTCGTTTCCTCACCTCACTCACTCACTTTACAATTACTATTTACAATTTTGGCATTTAGCAGACTAGGATCATATATAGGAAAAACTAGAACCTAATTAGTCTAAACCAGTGGTTTTCAACCCTTTTTTCATCAAGGACCATTATTTATTAAACACTATGTAGAGGTCCTTGCTCGTAAATTGTGACAGAAAATTGGCTTTTTGTATAGAAATAAGACTAGCTTTCCTGTCATTAGCAGAAAGAGGGCCTAGTTGAGGCAGTGTTCCTGTCTTTCTTGGATTATGGAGACTTAGGGCTCCATTTTCGTCACCGCTAAACCCCTTATCCCTAAACTTCTTTGCCTTTTTTTTTTACTATTGTGCAAAACATTTTTGAATAGTTAAAATGGCCAGTCTACAAGCTCACAACGTGTCAATGTAGATTGGCTAGTTGAACAATTCAAAAATATTTTTCAAAATAGTAAAAAAAAGGCAAAGAAGTTTAGGGATAAGGGGTTTAGCGGTGACAAAAATGGAGCCCATAATCTATAGACATGCAGCAGCATCCACTCTTAACCCATTTTGGGCGGGAACCCCTTTTGGTGTTAGCATTATGTTATGCTTTAGCTATTGAAAAATAGCAGATCTACAAGCTCATAGCGTGCCACTGAGTGGCGTGCTACGAGCTTGTAGGTCTGCTATTTTTTTAAAGTCGAAGAACGACTGACATAGAAACATAGCTTTTTCAGAAAACTGTCAGGATGTAGAAGACATTTTTAGAATCTGATCTCAGGTCAAAATGGGTAATCCCTAGACTCTGTTTATCCCTCATCGATTCGATTTATTACGGGTGATAGCTATGGTACTCACCACTGTATCTTATATAACAAGGTTGGATGGTCCTCCCTGACAGAGAGACGAGAACTGCATTGGCACCTGTTCTTGTATAAAGCCATGCTTGGAGATTGTCCTAAATACATCTCATCTTTTCTGAAGTGGGACTCTGAACCCTACCTACCACACCCGGTCAAGTGGTTTCCCCAAATTCAATACATGGAATGACCTGCAAACAACATTGAAACTGACCACATTGGTACCCTTGAGTCGTTTAAAAAACCTTGGTGAGCATTCCCACAATGTGTAACTGTTTTTAGATCGTTTTGAAATTTGTCTTAGCTTTTTATTTGTAAACCTATGTAATTGTATATCTTTTGTTTATCTTTTCCTGATCTTCTGATCTGATGTATTGTGATGTTTTTTTTCTATATGATATTGTATTACTCAACGACACTGAAAATGAGATGTAATTTCGAGAATAAACAAAACTTTAATGAATGAATTTAGCTGGGGACCACCTGGAACCCCCAAGGACCACTGGTGGTCCCTGGTCCGCTGGTTGAAAACCAGTGGTCTCAACAATATAATATCAAAACAAATATAGCTTTGTCAATAAATATTGTACCAGAACCAAAGTTCTTCCTGCTCGGTCTATACCCAGAGGGTATCGATATATGTCTTTTACAAGCTAAGAGAATGATAGCATTGACCTGGAAGAGGCCAGACAAACCAAGTATTACACAGTGGTTCAAGGAATTATGTTTATGTTTACCTTTGGAAAAGATTGCATACATTCTTAAGGACAAACAAGAAAAGTTTCAGGAGGTGTGGGGACGTTTTATAAGTTATATAAAGAACAAACATTTGTCACATTTAATGGATGGAGCTGAAGAGGAGTAGTGCTGTTGTTGTTTTGTTTTTTTTGTGGTTATTGTTGTTTTGCTTTCTTTATACCAGTAATTGTCTTGTAATGTTCATTGTTGTTTTTTGTATGTTTGTATTGTCAGTTGTGTGTGTAAAAAAGGAAAATAAATACATTGTTTAAAAAAAAAAAATATATATATATAGCTGCAAGCAGCGATAAGACGTGGCCAAGCAATACAAATGTGTAAACTGAGCGGTGCAGTCTGCTTAAAGGGACACTTCACGCTAAAATATATATATGTTAATGACGTTTAGAAGATTTAGAACACTTTCCTGGGGGTCTTTATGTGTGTAATATGTGGTTTTAGATATTTTAGATGTTAGCAGTGAGCCCAGTGGGCACGGTGGCACAGTCGGTAGTGCTGTCGCCTCACAGCTAGAAGGTCCTGGGTTCGATTCCCGCTCGGGGCGCTGTGGGTGCTGCCGGCGTGTTTCCTCCTCCATCAGTGCCCATACCCGAAGGTGGGGTTGGCGAAAGGGCCTTTCTGTGTGGAGTTTGCATGTTCTCCCCGTGTCCCCTAGGGTATAGGTACCCTCACAAAAACATGCAGTAATCCTGGTCTCTAAACTGCCTCCCCCTGGCCAGCCGGGACGCCTGATGGAGGGGAAAGGAACTGGTTGGAATAACGTGCTCCTTCCACGCGCTACGTCCAACCAGGGAAACTCCCCCCTGTCAGGTGTAAAGGAGCAACTTGGACACTCAAGCATGAAGGAAGCATGAGTTAAGTCCGTTGCTCTCCCTATAGACCGATTCCGTACCGGTTTCATGGTCGCAGCCTACGTATTTCCTGTAGGCGGACTCGACGTAGCTGCGGGGGTAAAACCCTCACCAGGCGCACATCTTCCACTACAGTGAACGGCAGAGTGACTGATGTTAGTTTGCCTCAAACTTTACTCCTTTACCTGCTTTTTTACTAACACTAACATTACAAAGATGCCCAGAACATCGAGATGAACCTGTGTAGTTTATGGCTGCTCCAACAGTAGTGGCAACATAAAAATAAAATAAAAACGGAATGTCTAATATCCACCGCGATGGCTGAGACCAGAGCCATTGAGTAATGGTTGAGACAAAGCAGTGAAGAATCCTGCAAGATACATAATTTCAGTCTTACCCAATACCCAATCTTTCTGTTTTATGAACACAAGGCTGCTGTATTTTATACCTCATACTAAGCATTTAAAGTATGAGGTATAAAGTACAGCAGCCTTGTGTTAATAAAACAGAAATATTTGGTATTGGGTAAGACTGGCGTTATGTATCTTTCACTGCTTTGTCTCAACCATTGCTCAATGGCTCTGGTCTCAGCCATCGCGGTGGATATAGACATAACGTTTTATTTTATTTGTTATGTTGCCACTACTGTTGGAGCAGCCATAAACTACACAGGTTCATCTCGATGTTCTGGGCATCTTTGTAATGTTAGTGTTAGTAAAAAAGCAGGTAAAGGAGTAAAGTTTGAGGCAAGCTAACATCAGTCACTCTGCCGTTCACTGTAGTGGAAGATGTGCGTCTGGTGAGGGTTTTACCCCCGCAGCTACGTCGAGTCCGCCTACAGGAAATACGTAGGCTGCGACCATGAAACCGGTACGGAATCGGTCTATAGTTGGCGGAGGGTGTGTAGAGCCCAGGATCACATCACAGGATGATTGACACAGGGGTGAAAAATGGGTTACAAAATCGTGGGACAAAAAATATAATTTAAAAAAAAGCAGTGAGCCCAGTGTCTCTGATGTCATAGATACTGGCCTCACTTACTTCATGGACTACATGTCCCAGTAAAACAGCCCTCTCCCTATCCACAAGGAGGAGCAGTGCACCAAAGCATTATGGAAATTGTAGTCCAGGAAGGAAGTGAGCCCAGTGTCCATGACATCAGAGACACTGGGCTCACTGCTCAAATCTAAGATATCTAAAATCACATATTACATTACAACATTAAATTCCCATTGACAATGAATGGATAATTTACATCATATGTGGGCAAGCAAATCGGCTATTTTGTTCTAACACAAATATTAAATGCCATTGAGAATGAATGGAGCACCATAAGAGCGCCCCTCACTTCACATGGGTGTGATTTTTTTAAGTACATTTTTATATCAGTACTATTGTACTTTTACTCAAGTACATTTTGAACTCTGGACTTTTACTTGCAATATTGATACTTTTACTTAATTATTTCTCTGCTGCTAGCAATTAGCATGAATGAAGCTATGCCACCATCGTGTACATGTCGGGAGCGATACGGTACAAAGTCACAAATGACATCCGAACTTTGGATGGCAGAGGATCCACCAATTAAGGACAACTCTCCAAAATTCTGACCTAAGGAAGTCTGAAAATCCTGCTTGTAACCGAGGTAAAGATTTCAGATTTAACGTCCCATAGCTTGTGGTGACGGAGCATTGCCATAGCAACCGGATCAATGTTAAAAGTTGCCGTGGGGCTCAACCATTATATACACAAAGTATACGTTGGGGTCCGTATATATATACACGGAAAAATAGTTAATGTGGGTAATTCTTCCCACCACTGGCCCCATGCCATCTATGCTCTTTCCAAATATGGACGTGTGACATCATTACATCATGATACCACGTCATAGCAATGGTGTATAAAGGCAGAGATAGCAGCTGTCTCAACGGAGTGTGTGGACGTTTAGTGATCATCGTGTCCCGGGAGAGTTTTTCCAAAGTGTCCAGAAGCAAGGCAGAAGAAGAGCATACTCTTTACTCTATACTCTTTTAGGCAAATCTTAAAAGAGCGAGCAGACAAGAGAAGCATGAGGCTATTGTACTTGCTGCTTCTGCTGGTGGCCAGCACTGTGTTTGCTACCAGCAGTGACAAGGAGAATTTTGGTACGGTGATCGGCATTGACCTGGGGACCACCTACTCATGTGTCGGAGTGTTCAAAAACGGCCGCGTCGAGATTATCGCCAACGACCAGGGAAATCGCAACACACCGTCGTACGTGGCCTTCACGCCCGAGGGCGAACGCCTGATCGGCGACGCGGCCAAGAACCAGCTGACCTCCAACCCAGAGAACACGATCTTCGACGCAAAGCGGTTCATCGGCCAAGTCTGGGGCGATCCCTCCGTGCAGAAGGACGTCAAGTACCTGCCCTTCAAGGTTCTCGAGAAGAAGACCAAGCCCCATTTCCAGGTGGAAACCAGCAAAGGCCGGACGAAGATCTTCACCCCCGAGGAAATCTCTGCCATGGTGCTGGCCAAGATGAAGGAGACCGCCGAGGCCTACCTCGGGAAGAAGGTGACCCACGCTGTCGTCACTGTGCCCGCCTACTTCAATGACGCACAGCGCCAGGCCACCAAGGACGCTGGCGTCATCGCCGGACTGAACGTCATGAGGATCATCAACGAGCCGACGGCCGCCGCCATCGCCTACGGACTCGACAAGAAGGACGGCGAGAAGAACATCATGGTGTTCGACCTCGGCGGAGGAACCTTTGACGTGTCCCTGCTCACTATCGACAATGGCGTGTTCGAAGTGGTCGCCACCAGCGGCGACACTCACCTGGGAGGCGAGGACTTTGACCAGGCCGTCATGGAGCACTTCCTCAAGCTCTACCAGAAGAAGACAGGCAAGGACGTGCGCGCGGACAACCGTGCTGTGCAGAAGCTTCGACGGGAGGTTGAGAAGGCCAAGAGGACCCTGTCCTCCCAGCACCAGGCTCGCGTGGAGATCGAGTCCTTCTACGAGGGTGAGGACTTCTCAGAGACCCTGACCCGGGCCAAGTTCGAGGAGCTCAACATGGCCATGTTCCGTTCCACAATGAAGCCTGTGCAAAAGGTCTTGAAAGACGCCAATATGGAAAAGTCGGACATCGACGAGATCGTCCTGGTCGGAGGCTCCACACGGATCCCTAAGATCCAACAGCTGGTGAAGGAGTTCTTCAACGGCAAGGAGCCTTCCAGAGGCATCAACCCCGACGAGGCGGTGGCATACGGAGCCGCCGTGCAGGCCGGCATGCTGTCCGGAGAGGAGAACACGGGCGATGTGGTCCTCCTCGACGTCTGCCCGCTGACGATGGGCATCGAGACCGTCGGAGGTGTGATGACCAAGCTGATCTCCAGGAACACCGTGGTGCCCACCAAGAAGTCGCAGACCTTCTCCACCGCCGCCCACAACCAGGCCGTGGTCACTATCAACGTCTATGAGGGTGAACGTTCCCTGACCAAGGACAACCACCTGCTGGGCAGCTTCAGCCTGAGCGACATCCCGCCAGCGCCTCGCGGCGTGCCCCAGATCGAGGTCACCTTCGAGATTGACGTAAACGGCATCCTGCGTGTCTCGGCCGAGGACAAGGGCACGGGCAACAAGAACAGGATCACCATCACCAACGAGCAGAACCGCCTGACGCCCGAGGACATCAGGCGCATGGTGGACGAGGCCGAGCACTTCGCCGATGAGGATGCCAAGCTGAGGGAGCGCATCGACGCCCGCAACGACCTGGAGAGCTACACCTACACCCTGAGCACCCAGGTCACCGACAAGGACAAGCTCGGCGGAAAACTGTCCGACCAGGACAAGGACGCCGTGGAGAAGGCCGTGGCGGACACGATCAAGTGGATGGAGTCTCACCAGAATGCTGATCTGGACGACTTCCGGGCCCAGAGGAAGGAGCTGGAAGACGTGGTGCAGCCCATCGTCAGAAAGCTTTACGACGGAGCGGCTGGCAGCCAACCCGACAGCGAAGAGGGCGAGCAGGAGAATAATAGTCACTATAATCATGAAAAGGATGAGTTTTAGGCAAGTATAGCAATCTGTGCCCGGACGGTTAGCTCAACCGTCTGGGCACCTAGGCTGCTGAGCCAGCCTGACGGCGTGTTGCAGGTTCGACTCCCGATCCCGACAGCCTTTGTCAATCTACTTTCAACCCATCAATAAAGGCAGAAAAAGCCAAAAGCAAAAAAAAAGTATAGCAATCTGGGGTCCCGGGCGGCTGGCTGAGCACCTAGGGCCAGGCTGTTAATCCAGCCTGACAGAGTGTTGGGGTTTGATCCCCTATCCTCATGGCCTTTTAATCCTTATTTGGAAATTGGTTGGACACTTTTTTTTTTACAATATGTGATATTTTTGCAAACTGAGTTTTTATATTGTGCAATGTGTATAGTTACTTGTTTTTTCTCTTGGTGTACAGCACTTTGGTCAGCCTTGGCTCTTTTTAAATGTGCTCTATAAATAAAATGTACTTGACTTGACATGACCTGTCAATCTACTTACTGTTAATCTATTTTATCAATAAAGGAAGAAAAAGTCCCCCAAAATATAAAAAAACAAATTGGCTATTTTTGTCCTACACAAAGATTCAATTCCCATTGACAATGAATGGAGAATTCACATCATATGTGTGAGGTATGACCATATATGGAGGAAGGTCCCTGGCGATGTTGTCTACGTCGCAACCAAATATATGCCCATATATGGAGATCCCTGATGACGTCGTGCTGCTGGGGCAGATTGCCGCGTGCACGCATCCGCCTGGGTGACGGCAGACTGCTGGGCGAGTACAGCATCCGCCTGGGTGAAGACAGACTGCTGGGCGAGTGCAGCATCGCCTGGGTGACGGCAGACTGCTGGGCGAGTGCAGCATTCGCCTGGGTGACGGCAGACTGCTGGGCGAGTGCAGCATTCGCCTGGGTGACGGCAGACTGCTGGGTGAGTGCAGCATTCGCCTGGGTGACGGCAGAACGCTGGGCGAGTGCAGCATTCGCCTGGGTGACGGCAGAACGCTGGGCGAGTGCAGCATTCGCCTGGGTGACGGCAGAACGCTGGGCGAGTGCAGCATTCGCCTGGGTGACGGCAGACTGCTGGGTGAGTGCAGCATTCGCCTGGGTGACGGCAGACTGCTGGGTGAGTGCAGCATTCGCCTGGGTGACGGCAGAACGCTGGGCGAGTGCAGGCACATTGGCATGGGATCAACTTTGAACAAAAAAAAACAGGTACGGCCAGGGTTCACGGCCATATAGCGTGTCTTCAGTGTAGAGGGTTTGATGATGTCAGACTGACATATGATTGGCTGACAACCCATCTAAGTGTATCCATGATGTCACGAGATGTCACATGGCGCGATACCATATGGAGACGTGGGTGACCAACTAACCAACGGATGGGAGATGCACGTTTTCATAGTAAGCCAAAATAACATGCTATATCTAAATTACATTTTAACTTTATTTATCCTAAGACTACATGGTTGTCAAGGCTTGGTCAGGTGCTTTGTGCTTTGTGCTGAAGAGGTGTGTCTTGAGATTACGGTAGAAACCTGGAATTGAATCTGCAGTTCTAACTGCAATTGTGATTTTCCAGTTTGGGAGCCAGAAAGGAGAAGAGCCAGGACGCAGCATTATCCCAGATGTTTTTAGTGAAGGCTCATACAGCTTCCCCAAGTTATAGCTGAGTGGGAGGGGGTATATAGGGTTGGATCACACTTTGAAGGTATGCGGTGCCATGCCATTTGGTTGCTTTGTAGGCCACCATCAGTGTTGCGGGCAGTAACTGGGAGCCAATGGATGGAGAGGAGAAGGGGAGAGACGTGAATATTTTGGCTTGTTGAAGACTGAGCGTGCTGCACATGCTGGGAGGCCAGTAAGGAGGGAGGTACAGTAGTCAAGGTCAAGCAGCTGGGCTGACTCCTGAGCCAGTAAGGAGGGAGTTACAGTAGTCATGGTCAAGCAGGTGGGCTGACTCCTGAGTGACTGTCTCACACTGTGCGGCATTGTGTGATAATATCATCGCTGTCTGGCAGAAACTTTGTACATCCAAAACTGTTACTTTTCAGGAAATGGAACGAAGGAAATGTCAGATTTTTCTGTCGGAATCCTTCTCTGTTTCTATCAGTCTTGACCACTCCCACATGCCATTTAGCCTGCCCGGAATCCAGACAGATTTTTTTCCCTCACTTTGCTACTTAGTCTGGCAAGCCTCCTATCTCCGTGCACAAACAATAATCAGCTTTTAGCCTGTATAAATGGACTCACTCTGCACACTCACTGGCACTGCTAGATCCTAAATGTTGTGTTTGCCTTCTCACTATCCTACCATTCATGTAGATCTGCTATTTTTCAATAGCTAAAGCATAACATGATGCTGACACCAAAATGGGTGCCCGGTCAGAATGGGTTATTTCAGATCAAACTTTTATTTTATTCACACAAAAAAATCCACCTAATTAAAAATAAATAAAAAAGATAACAGCGTTTAAAATAAATAAATGTGAATTTATCGCACAAAAGAAACACTGTGCGGACCTATAACACCTTTGTTATTTGTTGGCTGACTGCAGTGAGCCAGAGCCAGTATTATTTGTTTATTGTTTATTTGGATCCCCATTCCCCATTAGCTACTACCTTAGTAGCAGCTACTCTTCCTGTGGTCCACACATAAAATACATAATATGAAAGCATTTTACAAGACAATATAAAAAAAAAACAGTTAACTTGAAATACAACTAAATATAAAACAATAGATTAATAAATATAACATCTCAACAACCATGAATACAATTTAGTTTAACTACAGTTACAGTGTGTTGGTTGGCCATAATGAAAAAGCAAATGACATGAGATATTTCTTGAATTTATTTTTCAAATCTGATTTACTATTACATCAGACAACGTCGGGGGTTGAAAACCACCGGCCCATGCTATCAAAGCAGCCAACTTTGCCTTTGGACTTTCTGTTCCATGTCTGTCCCTGTTTTCCTGCTGTGGTTCCATTTTCTTTTTACACTCTAGTGTACGTCTATATCCTATACCAGGGTTGCCCAAAAGTAGATGGCGATGCCAGTAGATCACTATGGTTGTGCAGGTGGACCACATGACATGGCCAAAAGGAATATGTAGCCTAATTTAAATAAAACTATTTTTGGCATCCGCCACTTGAATTAAGGAGACTTGATTGATTGACTTCAAAAGGGGCCTGTCAGCTCAAACCCAAAATGTAAAAAGAAAACCTAACAATTCCATTTTCCCTCCCTCTATTTTTGAGGTTTGTCTTATATGTAACACCAGCTATTCCAAAGCCCCCTCAGGTACATTTTAAACTATTTTCCAGCAATGGTATACCGGTAATATTTTTTGGGTGGGTAGATCATGTTGAGCTGGTCATTTTGAAAGTAGCTTTCAAGTCATAAAAGTATGGCCTATAGTACAATGTTCTGACTGAAACACAGTGCCTAGCATTACTGTCAGGCATGCAGAAATTGACACGTCATATTCATAGTGTCTGAGCAAATAGACTTACCACCATATATGACACCCCTTACCCCTTATCCCTACACTTATTTGCCATTTTTTACTATTTAAACAAAAAAAAATGTAATAGTTCAAATAGCCGATCAACAAGCTAAACATGTCGATGTAGATTGACTAGTTGAACAATTTAAAAATGTTTTTCAAAATAGTTTAAAAAAAGCCAAATCCGTTTAGGGATAAGGGGTAAGGGGTGGCGCAAGATAGAGCCCAGTGTCAATTTTACGTCATGATTATGTACGATATGTATGATAAGAGCGCCCCTCACTTCACAGTTCACATGGGTGTGATTTTTATTTTTGATTCCCTACAAGCTCACAACAAGTCACAGCTGGTAGGTTGACTATTATAGCAGTTTTTTTGTTTTGTTTTGTTGAAAAACTGAAAAGAATAATAAGGAAATAATATAATTTTTTCTCCTATAATGATATGCCTAAAATAGGCATGGCAGGGTGAAAGTGGTTAAATCGGTAGGTGGGTTTATAAATATTCAAACAATGAAATGTATTAACAAGAAGGTGTGACTAAATAATAAATACATTGGATCCAGTGGAAAGCAGGACACACAAAGGTTTCCATTTGACAGCGACATTACGCTAAGAGCAAATCGTTGTCTTTGTTTTCTGTGCAGAAACATCTGTACGGATGATAGCATATAGCATAGTGCTGTGCTGTGCTCATGGGTGGCACAGCACTGACTGAATTGGAATGTGGCACCATGGTCGTGAAGTCAGATTTTGACGGCGACACACGCCGAGAATATAGCCGATCTGCATTGTAGATCAACTATTCTCGTAGATTCTACAAGCTCATAGATCGGCTGTTCATGGTAAGGCGGCACACCCAAGCAGAGTAAAACTGGAGTAACTGTGGCACATGAGCAACCGGATTATTGCTTTTCTTTAAAGGTCTGGTGTAAGTTTACTTATTTTAAAACCTGAACTTTTAACATTCAGTAGATATTATGTGGTTTTCTGGCTCAAACAATTTTCCTGTGGACTGTGATGTAACAGTCCACAAATCCCATATATGACATAACAATTCGCCAGCAGATGTCACTGTTGAGGGATTTGTCCTGTTTTCATTGCAGCTCAAAAGGCCTTCAGAACACAGAGAAAACCTCAGACCACAGAAAATCCACTGAATGTTCAAAGTTCAGGTTGTTAAGAAAAGCGTAAAATAAAAATAAATGAAAATTAACCTTATGAAACCTTTAAATAAGTAAGTAAGTAAGTAAGTCAGAGAGGCTTATTGTTAATATCAGCCGCAAGGGGGGGGGAGTCTATCCTCGTTTCAATGTGCTAGACCGATCACTGAGGTGGAGCGCAGCACCTACCATCAGCTCCCCAGTACTTACCGCACAACATCAAGCCGTGCTACTCACACTGTATATGCTGAGTTGTGCCCTACTGACTGAGCTGCCCGGACACTATTTACATTTCTTTAATAAGCTTCTGATCTAATGTAACGGTACAGTCGAATGACTAAATGTAGCCTGGCCACTCTGTCCATCAGAGGTTAAATTCAGTTCAAGGTTCTGCTCTCTCTGCTCAAGGCTCCAGTGACATAGTGGAGTGGAGAATATACTAGCACATACAGTACACACACACTACAGTATATTCATAATATAGCTTATACACAATAGACTTACACATGCACGTGCACACGCTGGCCAAAGGCTGTAGTACAAAACACATACTGTAAAACACTCTCTCTCTCTGCCCAGTGGCTGCACAATATAATAAAGTGCATGTGCGCACAGCCGGCCACACACACACACACACACACACACACACACACACACACACACACACACACATACTCTCTCTCTCTCTCTCTCTCTCTCTCTCTCTCTCTGGCTGCATATGATAAAGTATAACACATGAAAATACACACACGCACACACTCCCACAGATGGTGGGAATTAACATGAGTGTCAGTGTTGTGCCAACAAGCATCAGCTGACAGGTCAGGTGAGAGGAAGTGCTGTTTTGACACAGAAAGGTTGTAATTGGCCACAGGCTATTGACGGACTTGACACACATTTCCACATATCAACTCTTCATGGACGACATGCTATAGCTCAGCCAATCAGAGGAAAGAGGAGGCTCTTTCCTGATCCCTGCATGCGTGTGATGCAACTCAAAACATTCCGATACAGCATAAAGCACAGTTCACCATTTACCCATCTCTCTCTCTCTCTCTCTCTCTCTCTCTCTGTGAACCTCACAATCATATTCTGATTCCATCTTCCTGTCTCTCTCTATCTTGCTCGTTACAGATCGGCTATATATTTTCATTCCGCAACACTGTTTGGTTTCACAATGAAATACACACACAACACAGTGTTTTGTGTGTATCTGTGTATCCTTTTTGCTTTTTTTCCTCCTGCCCGGCTTTTTAAAATGTTACACCCTCCATCCCTAGCACACCATATAGGCTCATAATAAGAAAGCCACATTATTGATCCCATACACTCCTTGTAGCCAGGTGCAACTCCTTGTTTTTAATTAATGGTGGGGTTTATTGGCACAGAGCTTAAAAGGGCTGAGATGCATGCTAAGGTCGGCGTAGGACAAGTGATCAAAGGCATGGCTTTTCACCCCTTTTTATTGGCATAATTAAGGCCGCCTGGTAATTAAGTATGGAGAAGTACGCCCGTACTCAATACATTTGTTAGCGTATTGTCTGTTTTGATTTATTGCGACTGTAGGTTAGGCAACTAGTCTGTGGCTATTACTAAATCTTTCAAAGTTTCAATACAAGTGACTGAATGTAGCTATCAGTGAAGAAAGATTACAACATGGCTGCTGTGGTTTGTAAAGTGTGTGTGCTAAAGAAAGAAAGCCAACCATATGCAAATCATGTATATGTGCACCCACTTGCACTCCAGTCTGTATGTATACATATAATGTAGCTATAGCTAGCTAGTACACCAACTACATTTCAGTCGCCCTGGAAAAAGTAATGCATCTTTTTACTTAAGTAAAAGTATTAATACTGCAATATAGAAATACTCCGTTGCAAGTAAGCATTCAAAATGTACTTGAGTAAAAGTATTGGCATCGAAATGTACCAAAAGTACCACAAGTAAAAGTAGACATTGTGCAGAATATTTAAAGTTTTCAAATGTATACAAAAATCGTTTGAATCTACAAGCTTGTGACCTTGTAGATAGGCTATTTTGAAATGGGCGAAATGTAGGGCTGATCTACAAAGTAACTAGTAACTAACTTTTTCAAATAATTGTAGTGGAGTAAAAGTCCAATATTTGTCTTGCAGAAAAAAATATACTCAAGTAATGTACAAATATCTCAAAAAAGTACAGTACTTAAGTAAATGTACTTAGTTACTGTCCGCCACTGCCTAGGCGTGCCTCATGAGCATCAAGGCCTCGATCAGTCTGTCGGTCTGCCTGCCTCATTGATTTGCATACCACTGGCTTCAGAATAGCTTACAACACAAGCGTGAATCACTGTGTACAAGATTATTCATGTCTGTGCAACTCTCCTGAACAGTCGCATTATGATGAAAAAAAAGAAACCTGAGAAAAGAATGAAGGATCACAAAATATGGGTAGACACTAGACAGACTTGATTTGGGCTATTTGTTTTGTTAGATTTCAATAAAACAAAGTCATTTGCTTTCATGATTTGTAAATACTGCTGCCATAATTGGATGGAAATATTATAGCTTTGAAACGCATTAACTCCAAGGTCATGAAATGTAATAATATTATGATAACAGTCAAAGTGCTATATCTGGCCATTTCATTGCATATTCAGAGTGCAATAAAAGCATATCAGCAATCAGCATCACTGTAAAAAGCAAGGGATTTATTCCTTCCCGTATATAACTCAAAAAATGAGTTTTCACTGACGGCCAACTGATTTTGGTATGGCAGATGATCTGTTGGATCAACATAAATCTCTGTGGGATTTGCAGCCCGCTCAATTCACATGGACACCTAAGGTCTGAGTGTAGCATGCAGTGTTGATTTCGTCCACAACATTTTTTCGTCGACTACCTTTTTTCACTGACAAAAACTAAATGGAATCTAAATGAAAACTCAGCTATGATGACTAAAACTAGGACTAAATATACTGACAATTTTGTCAACAAATTAAAAATGAAACTAAAATGTTAGGGAGTAGTGGACAAGCAATTGTAAAATCAGTCATTACGACGGCACCAAGGCCCACCAAAATACATTTCACAACAACTAAATTAAAACTATTGAAGAGACGACTAAAACTAAAATCAAAATTTGCTGTCAAAATCAACACTGGAGTATAATACAATACAGCCATTAGCCTACATCGTTGCTTATCAGACAGAGGCATGCAGTGCTGATGATGTTGTTTTTTTATTAAAATATTTATCCCACCATTTTTCAACCCAATTTTTTCACCCAGTGTCAATTATCTAACGTAATGGCTGCGCATGTTCGCCAACATGTTCGCCAACCATAACGCATGTTCACCAACCTTAATCCGTAAAGTGGAGTAGAAGTAAAAGTACAAAAATGTGGAAATACTCCAGTAAAGTCTAATTACCTCAAACTTACTCAAGTGATTGAGTAATTGTACTGTACTTAGGTACTTTACAGCACGCACGCACGCACACACACACACACACACACACACACACACACACACACACACACACACACACACACACACACACACACACACACACACACACAGAGAGAGAGAAGAAGCACAGACAGCATCCTGTATCGACAACATCACGATCCATGCTGCTGTTGTTATTGTAGTATAGGCTAGCTCGGGGTTGGCTCCGACTGCTACTACTATGTGTCCGTAGCGATCAATCAGTGTGATGACCTATTTCAATGCCCTAGCGTTTCATGGAGGGGGTAGTAGGTATACTCTACAGTCATTGATCTGACAGGAAGGGGTCGGTGTGTGTGTGTGTGTGTGTGTGTGTGTGTGTGTGTGTGTGTGTGTGTGTGTGTGTGTGTGTGTACATGCGTGTGTGTGTGTGTGTGTGTGTGTGTGGGGGGGTTGATGGCCTCTATACTGCGTCAAAGTATCATGATGATTAATGGGTTTCACACTTTATGCTTTTACTGTAACGCCAGGTATAGCCAGAAGTCATCCGACATGCCATTACTCGCTGTCGGAATACTGATGAGCCGTCGGAACAATGCCACAGCACCATGCATTCCCTGTGGCTCTCACACGATGCATCCGAGGGAGACCCCGCAATCTGCAAAAAAAATATCTGGGGTCTTTAGGATATTATAAAACCTGAAAACAAGCTAAGCTAGTGCTGATGCTGCCCCTCCATGCCTAATAATAACAACAGCTGTATGGGGGCTACACCACATGCTTAGTCAGGGAGCTCTTCTCTTTTGTTATTTCGCACATTTGACTGGCACTGGCCTCACGATCCCGCCTAGTGTACTGTAACGGGATGTACTGTAGTGTTAAACAGAATATCCATCACAGGAAAGGCCCCTTTTGCTCCGCCCCCATAGGCTCTCTTCTTTCCGGTGTTGCACCGATGTCGTCTTCCATCCCCACTCTCAACTTTCCAGCGCGGAACATGGATGATGCTATGCAGACGACAAGCTTGCTAAAGGGAGTTGCTCAATTAGGCAAGTTAGTTCTGTGTGGAGTTTGCATGTTCTATATTTGTGCATTTCTCAATGTCGTACGGTAAACGTGAAACTCTCAGCTCAGAGGAAGCCATGCTGAATGAATTTCGGTTTACAAAGCGAACGCACACATGTAAATCCCGCCCACAAATTTGGTAAACGAAAGCGCAGCTGACTTCTTGGTCTGGGGCCCGTCCACTTGTAGGCCAGTGTTTCATTTGAACGGCGACCCCGACAGACTACTGACGTGAGTCAACAGTCTGACTCAAGAGACTACAGACAGACAGACAGACAGACAATGTGTATGTGATTAATGGAGGACTGAGATTCCTTCCAGATGTGCTTCTTTCTGACTTCTCTTGTGATTGTGTATGCACGTGACGTGTACCCGTGTGTACCCACACTGATGGTCATGACAGAGACTGATGAGGTGGAGATGGAGATGGCCAGATTTAAATTGGAATCGTCCTCCTTTTCGATTTTCCACCCAGGCCACCTTCATCCTCCTGCACTCATCCGACTCACCATCATTATCGCCGGCCCCCCGTACACACACACACACACACACACACACACACACACACATGCCGATTAAATATCCTCATTGTTATTGTAGAAATTAGTCATAGTGCCCTCCCCCCTATTCCCATGGATTGGATTCACCCCTCTCACCTGCTGTCACTCACTCTCAATCCCCAATCACACCTGCCCTCATCAGTGGCATGCATGGATGAAGTGAGTTTATTATTCGGGATTAATTTTATTTGCATATTACTGGTATTTGTGATTTGTGTAATGCTCACCTGTTTGACCAACTGCAGATGGATTTGTGTAATGCACATTAGTGTAGTAGGCAGTAATCACTTAACCTATGGATAACATTGAATGTTGTTTGCTTAGTACTTTATTCAGTGGTAGCAACCCACCCCTAGCGTTCTATTCATACGTCTTTCTTAGGTACCTAATTGTTTATCGTTAAATGTTCTGTATGATACATTTTTTAAGGTTTTATGACCTAAATTACACCCAAACAACCTGAACTTTGAACATATTCTGGGATTTTATCTGTGTCTGCGTAGCCTTTTGAGCTGCAATGAAAACAGGCAAAACAGTGAAAACAGTGACATCTGCTGGCAAATCCCATTGTCATACATGTCAGTATATTGGGATTTGTCGACTGTTACATCACATTCCACAGGAAAAACAGAGCTGGTTGAGCCAGAAAACCCCTAACCACAGAACATCTACTGAATGTTAAGGTTTAAGTTCAGGTTTTTTGGGTGCAATTGAGCTCAGAAAACCTGAAAAAAAGAGAAAAATTACAAAACCTTTTTTAATGTCGCAATCCCTTTAAAACTAGAACTCTACTTCTGTCAAATTCATCATAAATAAGACGAGAGAGAGAGAGAGACAGACAGACAGACAGACAGACAGACAGACAGACAGACAGACAGACAGACAGACAGACAGACAGACAGACAGACAGACAGACAGACAGACGGGAGACAGACAGACAGACAGACAGGGGGAGACAGACAGACAGGGGGGAGACAGAGAGATCCCTTGAATGTCACAATTGCATATTATGATTTTTTTTTCTTTTTTTTAAACAAAGTTTAATACCATTCAGAGAGCATACCCTCTCGGGAACTCTGCCATTTTGCCTTTAGCGGTAATTGAGTGAGACATTCAGGTTTCTCTATCTTTTGTCCAAGTCTGCTGGTATTTGAACAACATTGTTCTTTTTTTCCTGGCATTTAAAAATTTCAACTCCCGTAGACTGTCTTCTGTATAAAGACAGGAAGATAATTAAGAACAGAGAGAAGTATAGTGAGTGTATGTAATCATCACTAAGCAACAGGGAACTATCATAACCAGCCGGTCAAAAGTTGTAGTTCCACAGCAGCCAACATTATGTCATGTCCCTGATGATGACATTTTAGATGTTTAACAAAGAATGGAGATAGGACAGGTGTTGGGTGTATCATGCTACTTTGTCAAAACACATGGCTGAAGCAAGGATAACCTGTGACATTTCTGTTGAGCACTAACTATACTACCGACATATGTCCTATAGCTTTTACTGCGAGCGAAAACATCACAGGGATAAAATATTCTCCCTCTGTCTTTGAGATTGTATAGCGTTTCTATTTTTCAAGTGTGAACAAACAAAGTACTTGTCTTGTACTTGTCTTGAACAGGCACATCTTGCTCTCACTCACTCACGTTTGCACAGGTGCTGTTAATCCTTGAACATGCTTGAGGTTGATTATGCCATTATGGATTAATTATCTCCACCAGGCCGAGGGCAAAGGAAAAAGATGGAGGGCCCTATCTTGCGCAGCAACTTTGCTTAATTTTTATTATACTTATTTTTTAACAAATGTCGAAAATAGGATACAGCGACGCATTGTGAGCTTGTAAATTGGCTTTAAAAAAGAAAAAAATGTCAAGGTGCACAAGATATGTCTGCATTTGTATGTACTGTGTAGACATGATCTTGGGATCTTTAGGAAAGTCCCACCTGAGGACTTCAGGCTTAAGGCTCATAGGGAGACAGAGGTCACCTGAGGACTTCAGGCTTAAGGCTCATAGGGAGACAGAGGTCACCTGAGGACTTCAGGCTTAAGGCTCATAGGGAGACAGAGGTCACCTGAGGACTTCAGGCTTAAGGCTCATAGGGAGACAGAGGTCAGACTTCAGGCTTAAGGCTCATAGGGAGACAGAGGTCAGACTTCAGGCTTAAGGCTCATAGGGAGACAGAGGTCAGACTTCAGGCTTAAGGCTCATAGGGAGACAGAGGTCAGACTTCAGGCTCATAGGGAGACAGAGGTCAGACTTCAGGCTTAAGGCTCATAGGGAGACAGAGGTCAGACTTCAGGCTTAAGGCTCATAGGGAGACAGAGGTCAGACTTCAGGCTTAGGCTCATAGGGAGACAGAGGTCAGACTTCAGGCTTAAGGCTCATAGGGAGACAGAGGTCAGACTTCAGGCTTAGGCTCATAGGGAGACAGAGGTCACCTGAGGACTTCAGGCTTAAGGCTCATAGGGAGACAGAGGTCAGAAAAGCACAGGTGCAAGTTCTCAAGCGTTAAATCAAATGTTAAAATAAATTCTAAAAACAATAGTTGCCGTGACAGCCTGACAGGGATGATATGAGCATTGTATTTTAGTTGGACAGAAGCCTGGCTGCAGCATTTTTGCACTAGTTGCAAGTGGGAAATAGATTTCTGGGTTAGACTAGTACAGAGCATTCCAGGTGGGATTTGACAAATGCATGAATGACCTTCTCTGAATCGGCAATAGACTCTACTGCGTTTCTGTCAGAGACAGCCATGTGCACACTTTGTATATAGGCAAGGATCAAAGATTAGGCTCTGACTTATGTTTGAATCTTTTTATCTATCTATAAAGGCACCATGTCTCTGTACGTCTGTCCGTAAAGTTCTTTCCTAGTTCCACTCCAAAGGACAGAGAGCCTCTCCCCCGGAGAGGCTCATAATCTCGGCTGCAAGACTATGCCTCAACTCGGCTCGGACAACCAGGCCGATAATTCATCATAGCGATATTGATTATTACAATGAATACAAACAAACACACTATAGTTCACTTGAACAATGTTGTGGTAACTAACTACGGTATTACAGTGGGTGTACAGTCAGCCTGCGGCTGAGAGGGGAAGAAAGAAAGGGAAGAGAACAGTAGTCGCGCTGCGGGGCTCAGGGCTCTACTCAGAGCGGGCAGACGTTGTTGGCGGCCGGGGGAACGTGGGACTTGAGTCCGAAATTTGCGCTTGTGCTGCAGTTCCCCTAAAAAAAACCCACGTCAACCTCAATTGCATTCTAACTAAGAGTTTCGGGCGAAAACATATTCTTTTTCAATTACATTTATAGCCAATATGACGCTAAATGTACCGTCAAAAACGCTAGCCTGACCTAGTAGCCACTTGTTGCTAGCGCCGTAGCCCATCGCAAACGCTTTCAAACTGTTTTCAGTCAGACCACGTGATGTACTGTACCACCCATATCAATTTTGGGGCGTGTCATTGGACCTTTAAGCAGCATTTCAAACATGTAAGTAAATAAAGATTTTAACAGACCACTGGCATATTTGGTTTGAACTTGAACTCCTGAAAGAACTTGGAGCTTCTGTACTCTTCTCTCTGGTTTCTGTTTGTTTGAATGGCCTTTTAAATCGCTTCAGGTGCTCCTAAAATTACATTTTAGCTGGAGGTGTGTGTTCAAATCACACTCCTAGCAATAGTTCATGAATCCCTCATGACAAAACTGCCCGTGAAGGGGACTTTTGATTTAGTGTCATCCTGGTTATTTCCCATTTTGTACACATTACATTATTAAGTGGAGAACCAATACATCAAATACACCATGATGCAATATGCTTTAGGCAAAGTTCCTCTTACCGCTGTCAGAAGTGCTCTATAAAAGTGCCAGACTCAAGAGTATTTATTTCCAAGTAGAGTGGCTTCTGTTCTGCAAAAGGAAGCATGGGTTCAAATTCCACTCCTAACAAAAGTTTATGACGTATAACCTCTCTCTTCATGTAACATGTATCACCATTAAACACTTAAACCACATTTTACATACACCTTTTTATTGATATGCATACGATTCCCAATTGTACATCCCAATGCATGGTGAAAAGGCTTCTTCTAACGAGAAACATTAGTTAGTCCCAATACTGATTGGTTAGTTTCCATTGTAAAACTCATGATAATCCACACCTTCAATTACTTTATAATAGTTTATATCATTCCCAGCTGATCCCGCAGCTCTGCAGCTGAACTGGGGAAGGGGAGCACTTGATTGCCTTACACGGGCGTCTAATCACGCCCGCGCTCATTATGACTGTGAATGTGTGGCTCCTATTCCCCCATCACAAGGAAGTGTGGCTTACTCTGGTGGGCGCAAAGCGGCGCAAAGTGTAGCTACTTTTGTGAATTTAATAGTTTTATGGGGTTAATATTGCTATATGTTTGTAACCGTTTTAGAAAAGCAATAAGCCACGCGAGGTCCCATCTTACCTGGTATTTTATAATGGCTGAAAGGGTCGGAGACACTCCACTATGCGTCAGGTCTCAATACACCTCTCAGCCATTATAAAACCCCGGTAACCTGAGACCTCTTGTGGCTTATTGCTTTATTTCACCACTGGAAGAAACTGCAGTCACTAGAAACTGCCGATAATATGCTAACAGCACAATTTGAAATGTGCAAGTCTGTGTGTTTGACTAGGGTTTGACGGGATTGCTGAATTCCTACAATGCCCATAATGCTTTAGTGATCTTCCCCTCCCTTGTGGAGAGGGGGGAGGCTGCGTGGAGGTCTGACTTTGTAGTCCAGGAAGGAAGTGCGACCACAGTTTCATGACAGGGTTTTGGTCATGAACATGGTGTCATGACAAAAAATCAACAACAACAAAAATACATATTACAGACATAAAACCCCCCAGAAAAGTGTTTATTGTGTCCTAATAAATAATTAAAATAAGATCTGGTTGCAAATGGGGTGAAGTGGCCCTTTAAGGCACATCTCTCTCTCTCTCTCTCTCTCCCCAGTCCCCACCCCCACACACCATTCACAGCATCCCACTCACGCTGCTAATGGATTACGTCATGATCACGTAACATTGTACAGTTGATAATCCATAGAGTAATGTGCATATTGATCAACCCATAAAAGCCTCTAAATGCACGCAGACACACACACACACACACACACACACACACACACACACACACACACACACACACACACAGCTTGTGTGCATTATTACTGTGTAGCTACTAAATGGTACTGACAGCGAAGAGAGGTATAAGGCTGCACGTGTGTGTGTGTGTGTGTGTGGGGGGGGGGGGGGTGCAGGGAGAAAGTTAACAATTAGAAATGGATATACAGAAAGGAGGAGACCAATGCAGAGATATACATTGTAAAAACATTTGATTTTATTTCATATTTCTCTTGGGCAATGAATGCAAGCGTAGCCTACATTTCCTTTTTTTTTTATATATATATTTTTTTTATCCCACGATTTTGTAACCCATTTTTCACCCCTGTGTCAATCATCTAATGTGATCATGGGCTCTACACACCCTCCACCAACCTAGTCCCCATATATGGGGAACAAGGGGAGAGCAACGGACTTGAACTCATGCTTCCTTCATGCCTGAGTGTCCAAGTTGCTCCTTTACACCTGACAGGGGGGAGTTTCCCTGGTTGGACGTAGCGCGTGGAAGGAACACGTTATTCCAACCAGTTCCTTTCCCCTCCATCAGGCGCCCCGGCTGGCCAGGGGGAGGCAGTTTAGTGACCAGGATTACTGCATGTTTTTTGTGAGGGTACCTACCCAAGGGGACACGGAGAGAACATGCAAACTCCACACAGAAAGGCCCTTTCGCCAACCCTGCCTTCGGGTATGGGCACTGATGACGCGGAGGAGGAAACACGCCGCCAGCACCCACAGCGTCCCGAGCGGGAATCGAACCCAGGACCTTCTAGCTGTGAGGCGACAGCACTACCAACTGTGCCACCGTGCCCCCAGTTAGCGTAGCCTACATTTCCCATGCCAATCAACGCAAATTGAATATGTATGAAGTATGAACTGATATACATATATACGTGTACTGTATGCATATGCAGATAGAAAAAGAAAGACACAATCATGAATCATGATATATAGATACATATATATTAGGGCTGTCAAAGTTAACGCACTATTAACTAGTTAACTCACAATCCTTTTAACGGCACTAATTTTTTTAATGCGCGAGTAACGCACTGTGAAGTTTGACAGAATGGTTGAGAGACGCATGCATGTGAATGCAGGCAGTCAGTGAGCCCCGCCTCTCTCCCCCTCTCTCTCTCTCCCAGTGAGTCTACACAATTAGAAAACTTTGAAAACATGTTATTTTGATCAACATGGCCTGTTATCTCTCGTAATGGTACCATTGGCCAACATCAATACAGTTCTTTAGTTTGGGTCTGGAAGGCTAAATGTCATAAAATGGTGGTTCGTGGCTCAAATGCAGAATAAATAATGGGCCTTGATATGAAAAATCTTGAAAACCACTGATTTAAGGTATATTTAGAACGTATACAAAATATGCGATTAATTTGCGATTAATCACAGTTAACTATGGACAATCATGCGATTAATCATATTAAATATTTTAATCGATTGACAGCCCTAATATATATATATATATATATATATATATAGAGGGAGAGAGAGAGAGAGAGAGAGAGAGAGAGAGAGCTTGTGAGTCAGGGAGAGAGCACTGATGGCATTGGAGAATGGAGAGGAAAGGGAGGCCTGGCAGATATGCAAAACGTTGAGCCCTGATTGGGGGGGGGGTGGGGGGGGTAAGAAGAGTTAGAGTCAACGGAGCAAAGGAAGAAGAGGAGAGTAAAAGAAAATAGAGCGGAGAGAGAGAGAGAGAGAGAGAGAGAGAGAGAGAGAGAGAGAGAGAGCTGATACTGTGGGCCAACACGTGCTGCTCAGTCACATGACTGAGCCTCTCTCTCTCTCTCTCTCTCTGAATTTCCATGGTACTCTCTCTCTCTCTCTCTCTGCTCTCTGAATTTCCATGGTACTCTCTCTCTCTCTGCTCTCTGAATTTCCATGGTACTCTCTCTCTCTCTCTCTCTCTCTGCTCTCTGAATTTCCATGGTACTCTCTCTCTCTCTCTCTCTCTGCTCTCTGAATTTCCATGGTACTCTCTCTCTCTCTCTCTCTCTACCAGCTCATGTGACCCATTGGCGATTCAGAATATTCAGCTCTCCTTAATGTCCGCTGGCTCTGCTAACACAGACAGCGCCTGACATCAACTCAGGTGAAAGGCTTCCAGAGAGAGAGAGAGAGAGAGAGAGAGAGAGAGGGGGGTGGGGGGGGGGGGACTTAATAGTAAGTTCAAACTATTTATTGGGGTGAATATTGTCCCAATTACTGATCCAAACCTTGTATGTCCAAAAGTGTTACTTTTCCAGAAATGGAAAACAGAACCATGCATTCCAATGGATCAAATGTAGTTACTGTTTGTTTAGTCACAAGCTCTAGTTAATAGTTTTCAGAAGTTAAATATTTATCGAACCCACAGACAGACATAGTAAATCACTTAAAAAACGGTTTTGCTGTTGTTTTTTATTGCAATCTTCTTGTACATGAATAGAAGAATAGTATGCGAGTCTTATTTGAGGAGATGATTCCTGCATGTTTGTCTGGAAGTATTTTGTTCAGTAAGAATACATTTAAAAAGCAAAACAAAGCATTGAACTGCATTGTGAGCTTGTAGATCAGCCATTTCATCCTACTTTTGCGTGACACCATAGTATGACGAAAGTCGTTAATTTCAGAAAAAGCATATACGGTAAACAGTTGAAATATGGAGATAAGCATAAGGTCTTTAAAATCAGTTCCTATGTGGAGAACACGATGAAGCAATGCCATGAATCTTTATGGAAATGCCAGCCACGGGGCAAGTCAAAAACACATTCAACTCACACCGAGTACCCAAAGGGGTCGATCGTAGGCCTGGCTCCAATGCTCCTCACTTCAAAACGGATTTATGGGTATTAATTTCCAAAAATACTAAATGAAAGCTCTTTGCAAGTTAATAATGTATAGCCTAAATATAATTATATTTAAATATTGCAAATGTATACAAACTCCATGTGTCATGTTAACATCATCTACCTTGATACGACCTTAACAGTTTCCGTGCCGCGAATGGATTACTCCAGGTTAATGTCGCTGCCGTATCGGACATACCCGCCTTTTGTTTTATGTGTTTAATCCGCCGTAATGTAATGAATCAAAAGAAAATCCGTCTTCGTCGCGGAGTATGAGACTGGATGGCTTCGCTGTGATGACGAAACCGGAAATCGTCACATGCTGTGGGCTGCTAGGGCTTCTGGGAAATTGAGGCCAATGGAAATGCATTGGTTGCAACGCCTCATTGAAACCAATCTTGTGTGCGTCTTCCGGGTGCACCAAGATGGTGGATGCTACACACAGATCATAACAAACCACGGGAGCTTTTTTTGATGGATTTTCGCGGATTAAAAGCCCAAATAATTCAGCGTATGCTCTAAAGGTAATACAACAATCTCGGCAGTGAAGGGGGGTTGATTAAAATGCGGGTTAATCGTAAAAAACAGTCAAACTGTTAAAGGGATTGTGACATTAAAAAAAAGGTTTTGGAATTTTTCTTGTTTTTTTTAGGTTTTCTAATCTCAATTGCACCCAAAAAAACATGAACTTTTAACATTCAGTAGATTTTCTGTGATCTGGGGTTTTCTGGCTCAAACAGGTGCTCTGATTTGCCGGCAGTAAGCGACATCACTTACTGCAAATCCCATATATGTCAATGGGATTTGCCAGCAGATGTCACTGTTTCACTGTGTTGCCTGTTTTCATTGTAGCTCAAAAGGCCAAAAAAACCCAAAGAAAACTTCAGACCACAGAAAATCCACTGAATGTTCAAAGTTCAGGTTTTTTGGGTGTAATTGAGGTCATAAAACCTAAAAGAAAAAAGAAAAATAGAAATAAATGAAAATTAATGTCATGTCACAGGTTCAGGTTCATTTATTTGTTTGTCCCCGAAGGGCGATTTGGTGTACAGCAAAGCATAACAGGCAGATAAAAATAAACAATAAAACAGGATGGCAGTTCAAGGTACTGTATCAGTGTAGCATTGAAATTCAAAACATTTTCAAAAACAGTTGTATAATAATTCATACAACAAGCGAGTCAAGCGACAGGTAACTTCCTCCTCCTATCGGCATTTAAAGCCTGGATAGACTGAATGGGACCGTGTCATC
Organism: Protomyctophum parallelum; assembly: GCF_964188405.1. NCBI lineage: Eukaryota > Metazoa > Chordata > Actinopteri > Myctophiformes > Myctophidae > Protomyctophum > Protomyctophum parallelum. The sequence continues at coordinate 27,027,568 of NC_139711.1, read as the reverse complement.
AAATAAAAAATCCTAATAATATTGTTTTTATATCTCAAAGTGTTCATTCAAGTCTGGGAGTGTCCATTTCTATGCTCTCAGACCTGAATTAGGTTGATAGTGCAAATGAGGATATTTAAAAATTGAGGAAATTCAGATTGGAGAGTTGTATAGGGTCCCTGGCGTGGTTATGCTAGATTTTATAGGGGTGACGGAACACATGAGGAGGACGTTTGATCCAAAAATGTCCGGCGGAAAAAGATAAAAGCTGCAGAGATTTATGAGGTGAAACCATAGAAGGGGTTGACTTCCATAGAGGGGGTGGGGTGGCAAGACCTGAATCACCCCACAGATAAAAATAGCTTTTAACTGCATTTCTGCTAAATTGCTGTCGCTGTATAGGACAAAAAATGGATATCCGTTACTGCCAGGGATGGAGAAAATGATTATGCTTATTGTATCACTTAACACTCATATCTGTTTGGATTTCTATTGGAGGGAAGGGAAATATATATGCCATGAAACTGACACTCATGAATGACCCTAAACCAGTGGTTCTCAAACGTTGTCATGTCAAGGACCCCCGGATTGACAGTTATTATAGCAGTTATATAATTTTTTAGGCCTATAGACTGGATAGGGCACACACCACAGACGAAAAACAGTCTAAGTCCAAATTTCATTCTGACCCCTCCACGAAAAGGCCTCGTTGTCCTGAACCCTTATCTATCATTTATACATTATGGATCAATAGTGTGGACTTAGACTGTTTTTCGTCTGTGGCATTGGTGCAATAAAATGCAATGTGTTCTGGTGTGGCGTTGTCCCATTTCATCAGGCTCACCTATTTAGTCCTTTTCAAAAATCTTGGAAATGTGGGTGCAAATCTTTGAATATAACGTTTTTAACTCAAATCTTTGCTTCTGAGGGGGTCCCTGGAACAACATATTTTCAAATGGGGGTCCGCAGCCAAATACAGATCATTCTAAGGGTCCTTGACATGCATGAAAAAAGTTGACCACCACTGACATAATAGAAACAGTTTTTTTTCTTTCAGAAATCTGTTAGATTTAGAACACTTTCTAAATCGGCCTCAGGTCTAAATGGGTTAACGGCAGCTGTAGGCCTACCGATTTGCGGTGCTGCATGCGCATCAAAACTGGCAAACCAAGTCTATACACCCTGCTGCTCCTTCACCCAGTCTTAGATACAGTATAGGATACACTACATCAGCGGTGCCCAAAACGGTAGATGGTGATCTACCAGTAGATCACTAAGGTTGTGCAAGTATAGACCACATGACATACACATGACAACAAATAAAACTATTTTTGGCATCCGCCACTTGAATTAAGGTGACTTGATTGATTGACTTCAAAAGGGGACTGTCAGCTCAGACCCACAATGCAATAAGCCTGCATGCTTTCTTTTCAAGAGTGTTGCGCACAAAACGTGAGTAGCATTACAAAGTTGTTGTACAAAAACAAACCCTACCAATCGTTTCCCCCTCTATTTTTTGCCCAATTCAAAGTGCGTTTGTCTTCTATGTAACACCAGCGGCGCTATTCCAAAGCCCCCTCAGGTACATTTTTTAACTACTGTATGTCCAGCAATGGGATCATAATCTTTGGGTGGGTAGATCTTGTTGAGCTGGTCATTTTGAAAGTAGCTTCTCAAGTCAAAAATATGTGGGCACCCTAGCTCTAGCCCTATAGCTCTAAGGCCTTCGTTAGATCTATGGAACTGTTCTCTTCCTACGCTCGCATAAATGCAGACCAGCCTCTCGTCTGTAGTGTAAATATAAAGGACGTTTTACCTACTCGCCAATACAAAGGCGGCTTGTGTAATTAGAAAGCCTACTTTCCTCAGTGGACGCACTCTGAGCCCCCCACAACACGTATAAGATGCACTTTTTGGCCAGAAAGGGATTATTTTTTTCACCGGGACGAAAAATCTTGTCTATGAAGATTTTCTCTTGGCAATATCGTTTAGTATCGTGAAGTTTTTTCTTCTTTTTTTTTGATGGAAAAACAATCCCTTTCTGGCCAAAAAGTGCATTTTATACGTGTTGTGGGCGGCTCAGAGTGCGTCCACTGAGGAAAGTAGGCTTTCTAATAACACAAGCCACCTTTGTATTGGTGAGTAGGTAAAACGTTTCCGCTACAGAGGAGAGGCTGGTCTGCATTTCATGCGAGGGAAGGAAGCAAAGAGTGACAGAGCCTTAATGCAACGGCAGCTAAGGGCATTAGGGCTATGGACCAGAGCACGTAAACCATGTATAGCACCCCTGTCCCCTGCTATACATGGTATGAACTGACTAATATACTGGTCAGTCATATTCTGTCCGACTGGTCACATAGCAATTATAATTGCTATCCTTAGATCGCCATTCTCTCGCTAGTGAGGAGAAGGAAAAGAAAGTATAATGAGAGTTGGGCAGGCTGGAAAGGGTCAGTTTTAATAAAAGTTCAGCAAGATAAGATCAAACTTCATTACTCTCCAAAAAATGGGAAATTGTGTAATAGTGACTAATGACCGGATATGCACAGCAGGTGTACGACAGACAGGGGACTAAGGATTTGGCAGCACGCTCGCTCAGTTGGCATGTGTCAGCTAATGAAGGGAGTTGAGAGACTCCCCCAAAGTCTATGAAACAGAAAAAGGAGGTGAAAGTTTAAGATAGTGCCGGCCGGCAATTTGACCTTGTTGGTGATGGTGGTGCGTGCGTGTGTGGGTGGTGGTGTGGGGTGGGGGTAGGGTGTAGATGGGGTAGAGTGTGTCATGGCCATGGGCGGGGGTTTAAAACCTTATTTATATCATCCGAGGTGCGCTGCGGGTCGGGAGAGGGTTGCGGTTAGGTTTAGGTGTCTGCCCCGGGGGAGGTTAGGGTTAGGGTGAGGGAGGAGGTAGGTTGTCGTTCGGACCAATGCTCCGTCGGATGAAAGTACTGCACTCCTAGAATACAAATTGTAAGTGTTGTAAGTGTGACCTACCACCTTGTGTGACCTACCACCTTGTTTTGAAAAGTACAGGTGGAAAAAGTACTGTAAATGTTTTACTTAAGTAATCTAAATACTGCAATGTAGAACTATACCATTACGGTCACAAGTAAAAGTCCAATTGTACTGAAAGTAAAAGTAATCGTATTGCAGAATGGCCCATTTCAAAAGTTCAGAATGTGTATAAAATCTTTTGAAAATATCCATATCCATCCATCCATCCACACACACACGCACGCACGCACGCACGCACGCACGCACGCACGCACGCACGCACGCACGCACGCACACACACACACACACACACGGACCTTATAAGGTATGCCATCTGGTGGCTAATGAACCAAACAAAATCTCAGAAGTTGAAGCAGTTTTTAAGGACCCACTTTTAGGCCAGTGCAACAGAGCATGCTTTTGCCTTTTTTTAAACCTTACCCATTTTAACCAAATACATACATGTGGCTATAGCGCCACTCACAAAGAAGAAAACAAATCATACCATACCAAGACATGATACAAGCCAAAAAGCAAACACTGCAGAAGACAAACACATGAATATGAACACCAACAACACACACAGAGGCACAGAAATGAGAGCCAACGCTATACCCAGATGAAATATTCAAACATGCCAAAATGGATCTATTGACGGTTCCTTTTTTGCTTCTGCCACTGAGGGAGGATGTGAGCGGATTCACAGGCTGAATGTGGAGCATGCAGGGGACACAGAAAGTGCCAAGTTTGCCAACAGCCATCCATATTTCATTGTTTGTTTTTAGCGTGCAGCTGTCACACATCTGGCAAACGGTAGCCGCATTTACGTTGCAGGACTGCATCTCTGGAACCTTAGTGGAACATTGATCAGTGTGTAAACACACATGAACACATAGAGAGAGAGAGAGAGAGAGAGAGAGAGAGAGAGAGAGAGAGAGAGAGCAAGATATGAGACAAAGTTGACATGGACATCACGTTTCTGATTGGACTGCAGTGCCAGCGAGTCGCACGTCATTTGTGACTCTGAGCTCCAGGAAAGCAGGAGCGTAGGGATGTTCAATCAATGCTGAATCAACAGGCAGAAATGAAAATGCACCGGCAGGTTAGGGAATGTTTGACATCAGGTTCACTGAGTCGCAGCCGCGCATCCAGTCTGCATGACTAACTGGCACGGCCCAAGTTCTACAAATAATTACCAATCATCCATTATATCGTACTTAAAACATACATCTTAGATCTTCTTTTAACCAGGCTACTTAATTTTTACCTATTTCATACTTTAGAGATGGAGTGCTGTGATTTTTCCCCTCCCTCCCTCCCCTCCCAACATGATCATCAGGTATAATTATTATATAAGGAGGAAGATTATAGTATTTGTTCACGTGGCTCACACCTGTTCATAAAGTATGCCTGGTTTGCCTGGTGGGTGGTGAAGGGTGGTGAATGGTGATCCACCTGAACTGAAGCCGCACCCACAGTAGTTGTTGTATGATAGAGGGGGAGGGGTTAGGGGAGGGGACGATATCGTGTCACTATATCACAGTTTTTTTTCATTGGCACGTTTGACTGTCAAGGTTTCAGCCTCCAGGAAGAAACCCTAAACAACCACACCAAGGGGTCAATAAAGTATACTGTCACCTCGTAAACACATTGCATAACAACCACACCAAGGGCTCTAATATATACTGTCACCTCGTAAACACATTGCATAACAACCACACCAAGGGCTCTAATATATACTGTCACCTCGTAAACACATTACATAACAACCACACCAAGGGGTCAATAAAGTATACTGTCACCTCGTAAACACATTGCATAACAACCACACCAAGGGCTCTAATATATACTGTCACCTCGTAAACACATTGCATAACAACCACACCAAGGGCTCTAATATATACTGTCACCTCGTAAACACATTACATAACAACCACACCAAGGGCTCTAATATACCGTCACCTCATAAACACATAAAAAACTGGAAGCTACGCATTATGAGCTTGTAGATCTGCTATTTTTTTTTCAGATGTAGATCCTATTGTGGATCCTATTGTGCTAAAAAACGGCCATAGCCGTCATCACAAATGTGATGAGGTCAGCACATGTTGGGAAAATTTTGGGCAAGTGCATGGCTATGGCTGTTTTCAGCCCAAGGAGTGTTCAGAATCATGAAAAACCCCTAGTTTGACACGTCACATGCTACTTAAAGCATAATTGAAAATCTCGCCTTATAGGATGTTAATGGTATGGTCACATACTGTATATCCCCCTATAAAAACAAATGGCTCAATACAGACAGCCGGTCAGCAAGTGCATTAATTAATGTATGTATAGACATATACCAAATGTCCCACTTTAAACAAAAAAATCACACCTGTGTAAAGTGAGGGGAACTCTTGTCATTGTACAAATTCACATTACATTTTGTCATACAAAATGTACGTCATCATTTCTCCTTTCATTGTCAATGGCAAATATTGAAATGTGTGGGAACAATATATATGTCATTTGGTGGACAAACTGAACATTTGACCTAATTTCTCCTTTCATTGTCAATGGCAAATATTGAGACGTGTGGGGACAAAAGCAGGAGGAAAGCCTGTTGGCTGCCAGACTACTCCATCTATGGGGATTTATTGATATTATTTGGAGATCTGACTTTCTTTCCACCATGCACTTGGTTCATCCCTCCACGGGGGCCAGAACACTCTCCATTATGGTAACCTCCAAGAGGTTGTGATATCACAGAGCGATGTCAGAGCGTGTCATCATCACAGATCACAGTGACGCCAGCGACGTTTATATAACGGTCTGCCTGCCAGAATAGTGTCCGTAAGGGCATGTTACGTTGGTGACAACCGCTGTCTCCATACTGTGTGGGCATGATACGTTTGTGACAACTGTGTCGTATCTGGACAATAATTTTATACTATATCATACATGTGTACATTCTGTGCTAAGTCAAATGTTGGAGTCCGTCTGTATGCAAGTTTTGAAAGCAATCACGCATAGTCAAGTACCTTGGCTGGTCAGGTGTGATAGGAAGTTAGCATACTATTGTTTCAATGAGAGGCCACTTGATTAAATCTCAGACGTCACTCTGTATGCATCTCCATGCCATTTGTATGTAAAAGTTTCAAACCACACCTAGAACCCAACTGTTTGATGGAAAACTGCATATAATGTCCTGTTGTAAATGAAATAGGGAGTCTTATAGCAGGCTAGCCACAAGGGGTGGTTAGTCTGTCCGTGTGCTCCCGTGGCACAGCATGGCCACGGGGAAGCTGATGCTATTCCGTCACTCTGGACTCTCTGTCTTTTGATTGAATAAATGGTCAACTCTACACTCTACACTACACAATTCAAACTCTGCCTGCGTGTTTCTGCATCTGATCGCCTATGAGGCTTTGATGCCATTGCCTTGGTACTTTCCTACAGTTTGCTGTTTAGGGTAGAGAAACTCATTCAGCCTTTTTGTCTCTATTTAGTCTAGTTTTAGTTAGTGTGGTGGGTTAAAATTTACCACAACTGTCTCCATATATGGGCATGTTAAGTTTCCACCGTCTACCGCCTCCGTCCAGTCCACCCATTTTAAATGAACACTCTTATCGCCCAGCGTCATTTGGAACCATTAAATCAGTACGCTCAGCGATTTGCAGCTTCAGAGCCCATTTCAAGATGACACAGACACCATCTTGGTTGTGCTAGATATCATAGCATGTAGCCAAAAGAGGATCGACAGCCACCGGAGGTACGTCTAACACGACAAGCCATGGGACAGCCGTCAAATACACAATATTTTGTTAGAATTGGAATCATTGATTTAGAATTAGATTAGAGTCATTCACATTTTAGGATTTTGAATCCCATCCATTAAAATGGAGCTGGACCACTTTGGATGACATTGAATGTTGCCCAATAGACACTCCCAGACTGTAGACTGGTGCGTTATGAAACAAGTAATGTTCTGTCTTTTGATTATAATCTCCGTGCTTGGCGACGGCGTACTTTGTTTTGTTTTTGCTACAAAACCAAAAGGCAAAATGCATAGTCATTCAGCTGTTATGTATCTATAGGAAGGAATGACTGAGCAACTATGACTTAGCCAGAATATGGATATGAACTGACTGTGGCAGTTTGTGGCAGGCCCGAACCATTAAGCTACACAGGAGCACATGGGCCCTGCATGTCTCTCTCTCTCATGGGCACAGCACTCAATCTGATGTTCCTGCTGAGAACTGTGAACCAAAGTACCACGTTGACATGGTTCCAAGCCATCCTGTCTGGACTTGAGGGACGTTGGCTATAGGCTATGCATGCCGTGGGGTTCGGTTTGAACCCCAACACCAGTTGAAACCTCAAACGACAGGGACAAGATCGTTTGTGCGTGCGTGCATGCGTGCGTGTGTGTGCATGCATGCGTGCGTGTGTCATAGTAAAAAAGAGAAAAGTGCAGTGACTTTAGCCACATAAGAGGATGTGGTGTGCGCGCGTGCGCTGTGTGCGCGCTCACGCACACACACATATGTACGTGTGTGCGTGTGTGTGTGTGTGTATGATGACATGTAAGAATGATGTGTGCTGTGTGTTCAGTGGGTTGAGTGTGTGTGAGGCTGACTAGAAGCAGCGTGTGTGTACACTGCAGGGATGTATGGCATTCTTGTAATTGTTGAGTCAATGGACGGGTGTCTGTTCTGGGCACACTTCTGCTCCTCAGCCCCTGAGCCATGCGAGGAGGATTCAACAATCACGCACGCACACGCACGCACACACACACACGCACACGCACACGCACACGCACACACACACACACACACACACACACACACACACACACACACACACACACACACACACACACACGCCTGCATTATAGGTAGCACAACAAATGATCTCTCCTTCACTCCTCTCACATTCCCCCCATGAGTTTTATCGAGGTTATAGCATGAAATATCAGTTCGTTGACAGGGTCACTGGTGGGAGACACAAGTTTACTTTTTGTTCTTTCTAAACTTGCCTTTTCACTTTTGCCTCCACTGACAGCTTGGCATATCATTATTGCAAAGGCTGTGTTATGATATTTTGGGGGGCAGGCATGCCACAGAAGAAATGTCCCTCTCTCTCAAAACGTATAGAGCGGAAGAAATACCTCACTGATGATTATAATTAACATTATAATGATGCAAGCCGTGACTCAGGCATGCAGGTTTGAGGGAATTTAGAGAGTTAACCAGTGATTGGCAATTAGAGAAAATGCTAGATATACTGTACAGCCTTTAATTAAATTAGCATAAATTGGCTAATTCAATTAGCTTACTTCAACATTAAGTCACTGTATGAAGGTAAACACGGAAATGTCGGCCCTAAATTACTTATCGAGATGAGTCATGTTGTTAACTTAATTACCATGCAGCTAGTACATTCCAAAGAAACAATTAACCACGTTACAGGCCTACAAATAAAGTTGTAGGCCTACCCTGTCTGTTTCCCTCTCACCTCGCTTGCCTTGCTGTCATGCACGCACACACCTACATGACACATCGACATCGCATCGCCATGAATGGAATACGTTTGTAGGCTGGCCTATATTATTTTTACCCATTTGTGCGTAGTGCACGGCGAAGGCGTGAGACTGCGCACTGCTGTGATAAGTCCTGTGGGTGAGTGATGCCTGCATGAGAGATAGGCTATGTCGTCAAGGCAGTCATAATCAACGTTGTAGTGATTTGATCATTGATGAACGAATCATAAACATATGGATGAAGGCTTGCCGCTTGCATGTGTGCTGGTATGTGTTGGCGACGCACGCCGCGGTCCCGTCCTCCCGACCCCCGAAAATGATCTCGCTTTTATCTGAACTGTCAAAGCACTTATTTAAATGGTGAATGATTAAGCCCCTTTTACGCCTATAGCCTGCTACAATTGCAAATAGGCAAGCTGTATGCTTGTCATTGTCACTTGGAAATAAAGGCGTGCAGTCCATTTATGCCTTTTTTTAATAATATCACTCACAGACAGTACAGTGATATAGGCATCTGATGTCATGCCGCATGCGCTCCCAAATCATCTCACAAGTGCGCTCGCATAACAAGGCCAGTAAAGCACTGTTAGATTAAGCACAAACTAATACATTGTAAACATGTTATATTGTTTTTAATTGCGCGAATGTAATTACTTGTAAAGTTGGAAATCTCTCTTTTTCTTTTTCTATACTATACTATGTATATACATAGTTTTATATTAAGATTTTAGGAGTGAAAACATATGCTTAGAGATCATGCCTGTGACAGCGTGTCAGCAGTTCAGACAATGCTGCTCCGCTTGTGTACGACAGAAAAACAGCAGACTGCAGAAGACAAAGCATACGACAGCTCCCGACCAGACATGACTTTTTGTCCTACTCAAGTTCAATTTCAAGCTTTGGCGGAAATGGTATATGCCGAAAATTTCGGCGTGCACCCATATTTTGGCGTACGCACGGTTGATAAATGAGGGCCTATGACTAAAACTAGAATCAAAATGTGTTCAATCCAGCACTCCATATACATCTCCTTTGTTTGTTTCCCCACCACTGTCTCGTTTGTTTTCTTTCTCTACAACAGTGGTTCCCAAAGTGGGGTCCAGGGACCCCCAGGGGTCCTTGAGGGAGTTCCAGGGGGTCCCCAGCCAAATTATAGTTTGAAACCAAATGGACCCTTATGGGTCTGTAAATCTGAGAGTGTAGAAATGGAACCCATTTTCTACACTCTCAGAGTTAAATTAATTTTACAATACAAATTGGGGGTCCCAGAGATAGAAATGCCATTAAATGGGGGTCCGTAGACTAATGCATGTCAAAACTGGGCGTCCTTGACATGAAACATGGTTGAGAATCACTGCTAGAGCAGCAACAATCTTCTCTTATGGGGGTCCCTGGCATATCTTTTCAAATGGGGGTCCGCGGGCAAATTAGAGTCAATTTGGGGGTCCTTGACATGAAAGACTTTTGGAACCACTGGTGCACAAGATATACATATACTTGGTCCTACTTTCTTTCTCCCACACAAAACATTATCTTTTCCAACTCCATTTAAGCTATCAGCTCGGTCCACACCCTCAACTATATTCATACCAGTGTACTGTATACATGCAACAAACAACGCAGTAGTACACCACTGCAGCCCTGCCCTCAGCTAACATGGGTGGAGTTCTAATATGTTTTTAATATGAGGTATATGGAGATGAAAAGCATGACCCCCTTTATCACAGTAGATACTGCAAACAAATGAAGGACACAATGGAGAGCAGTGGTTCTCAACCAGTGGTCCTTGAAGGGGGTTCCAGGTGGTCCCCAATACCCATGCAGCTAAATGATGAGGAGTTGGTAACCAAATGGACCCTTATAGATCTTAAACACTTAAGCGTAAAATGTTGTTTCATTTTACGCTCTCAAGAGTTACATTATTGTTAAACATCTGCATTAACGGTACCAACATCAATACAGCATGGAATTGTGGATAAAATCTTATCCGGCAACAAGAAAATATTAAACGTTTTGGGTCTGAGAGGCTATTGTCATCAAATGGTGGTCCGTGGCTCAAATGCAGAAATAAATAATGAGTCTTGATACAAAAAGGGTTGAAAACCACTTCCATAGATAGATAGATCTTTGAGTGAATAGACAGACAGGATCACCAGTCCAGCAACGCAACATTTTAGAAAAAGAGGAATCTCTATGAACGTTATCCTTTTCTTTGGCAGGGAAAGGTGTGCTGAAAGTGCGGATATGTAAAAGAGGGAGACATGGCAATGAATACATTAAGGCAGTCTGTATATCCATGAATCCATTTAGCTGACTTAATAATATACAAATGTACCTTAAATCTGAGTTCACCAAATTGAGCCATGGAAGAGGATAGAGAATAGCAAGGTAAGGTAATACTGTGTGCTAAGATCATAGCATGGTGTGTGTTTGTGCATGCGTGCGTGCGTGCGTGCAACTGAATGGCTGGAATTGGATAATGGAAATTAAGAGTTTACATAGTACATGGATAAACTTTCCTTAATGATTAGTGGTATCAGTATTTATTCATGATATATTTTCTCTACTATTAAGGTTATTGTCTCCACCAGGCCGAAGGCATGGGGAGAGAGTATGTTTTGCACTCGGTCCGTGTGTCCGTCCGTCTGTCTGTGAACAGCTAATCTCCGGCACCGTTAACCCGGTCGATGCCAAATTTTGCACACACACTCCCTGGATGCCAACGATGAACCTCTGCCCCAGAATTTCCAGAAGGGCCTGTTATAGCGCCACCAGGAGGCCGCTTTGTGCAAAACAAGTTTTTGGACAGTACACCTACAGATTTTGTCCAAACATCACGCAAATTGGTATACAGTCTCTCTAGAGCCATTCAACAAAACGGGTCTTTCAGATTTCTCAGACTCCATCCTGATTGGCTAAGATTGGCTTCCAAAGTTCGCAGGAGTGCTCAGTTTCAAACAAAATGCTACAAATCATGAACACATCGTGTGATTTCCGTGAAATTGAACATTTTCAACTCAGCCTCATGGTGGCGCTATAACTGGCCGAAAAGTGTTTTTACCTCTAACTGCACGGATCTGTGGATAATTTATATGCCAATTTATAGGCCAAGGAACAACCTTTGCCTGGAAATTTTCACATCTGCTCTTTATATCGCCACCAGGAGGCAGACATATGTAAAACACATTTTCTAATATTATTTTCTTCAGATTTTATCCAAATTTCACGCAAAATCAGTACACAACTACACATGCTCTCCATAGTCATGTGATCGAGGTTTGTTTGATTTCTCATAATCCACCCTCATTGGCTACGATTGGCTTCTAAACTTTTCAGGAGTAGCCTGCTTTGTATCCGTTTTGTACAAATCGCCACAACTACTCAACGCAGCGTCCGATTGTGGTGAAACTGCGCATGCATATTCCTACAGTTTTCAAATCAGCCTCATGGTGGCGCTACAACAGGCCAAGCGTCACACACACACACACACACACTCCTATCTTCCTGGTGGAGACCTGTGCCCAGAAGGGCACTTTTTCTAGTTTTTGTAGTCAGTTTGTATATACTGTATACCAGACAGACTCAATGACTTTTATGCACGGTTTGAGGTCAACAGCATCACCGAGGCACCGATGCCCCCGCCATCTCCCAGTGAGCAGAGGCTGCAGCTGTCGGCAGCTGGACCGGCAGCTGGCGGCGGGACGGATAACATTCCTGGGCGCGTGGTGAAGAAGTGTGCAGAGCAACTTAAGGAGTTTTTCTCAGACAGCTTTAATATTAGACAGGCAGTGTGAGCAAAATGCCTTATTTGTCCAGTGGAGTGGAGTAGAAGTAAAAGTACTGAAAATTGGAAATACTCACAGTAGATGCAGAAAAGTTAATAAAACCTCAAAATTAACACCCGCATTAATTTCTACTTGCAAAAAATAGATTTCAACCTTACTACTACTTTGTACTACTAGGACTGACACTAAAACATATGTTAAAAAAAATAAAGTTTGATGGAAAACTTATAATTATATAATAATATAATAAATTCATAATTTACATTTGGGGGATATCTTTCACAATAATGAATAAAACATGTTCTAGACATTCTAATGATCACAAAAAAACATATATTACAATTATTGTACCTACTTTTATTAGGGTAAAGGTCAAAAGTCTTAGGTTAAAAAAATGTTCAAAATCGCACAGAGTCCAGACATTTTTAATTTGTGTGAATTTCAGCCTCTGTGGGGGGTATTTATATGCAAATATCATGACCAATGGCATTGAAATGGCATTGCAATGAACATCACTGATGACGTTTAGGTGAAAAAAGAACAGAAAAATATAATAATAATTTAGTAATTAAACAAAATAAAATTGTTGCTAAAAAGCAACGCTGGGTCTTAGAGGGTTAAATGTACTTACTTTACACCTCTCCTCTCCTCTCCTCTCCTCTCCTCTCCTCTCCTCTCCTCTCCTCTCCTCTCCTCTCCTCTCCTCTCCTCTCCTCTCCTCTCCTCTCCTCTCCTCTCCCGTAAAATGAAACCTTATGGGTCCCTTATGGATCCCTTATGGGTCTATTTGGTTTCATTTTCAATCAACAAAATGGTGGTCCGTGGCACCAAATGCGGAATAAATAATGCATGGGGCCTTGACATGAAAAGGGTTGAAAACCACCGGGCTAAAGTAAAGTTAAACATATCTCAAAAGTGTACCTAAGTACAGTACTTGAGTGCATGTAGGCTACTTAAGTGACTTTACAGCACTGGTTACATTCACACTGATGGTTTTACTGTGTAAAATATGACCCCCCCCCCATACACTTCCTTCTGCACATTGCAGACGTGAAGCTGAATAATGCTCGACACGCCAGCGAGCTATGTTGAGCGTGTCAGCCAGGTTTGCTGTGAGCAAAAGGATCCAGAAAAAAGCAACCAGAATAGAAAGTGACTCATGAGTTCAGTGAGTGCTGAGGCAAATGTGGGATGAAAAGATGCACACACAGTATGCAAATGTATTAGGGCTGCAAATATATAGATTATCTTATTGGCGATTATTCTATAGATTACATTCTTGATTAATCGAGTTCTATAATCAAGAAGCACGGTCTTTGGGATACCGGTATGTTATGTATCAATTAATCAATGAACCCACTGTACATATCTATCCGTCTATACGTCTACAGTACCTGCATGCCTACCTACTCCGTATATCTCAACACCTGCCTCAGTATATTTTCAATTCACTGCTTAAACTCCAATACTCACTTATCTTCTCTGAAGTTCTGGTGCGGGTTAAGAAAGGGGCAGGTCGATATAGTGGTGAACGCATAGGCCTATGCATTGCACATGCGTTGTGTAAACCGGTGGCTGCACGCACACACAGGTGGTCCCCTCCTTTCCCCTCCCCCCTCTCCTTTTTAATTTAATTGATTTACTTATCTTTTCTTTTTTGTATTTTTTGTCATTTCTTCCCCTTTTCCAGTATTCTCTCTGCATTGGGGAAGAGTGGGTGGGCATAGTGGGTGGACGGGAGGAAAATGAGGGGTGCCTTAAGGATGCCATCCCTGCTACGAATCAATTGGCAGACCCGCCAGACGGCTCGTAGATCAAACGTGGCCTGACAGTATCACACACACACACACACACTCGCATAAATCTCGACGGAACAATAATATTGTCTCCGTGAATGTGTAAATATGGTGCTGTCGTTGTGTTGTGCATGGATTTCGCTGCTGTGTTGTTAATCAGACCAGTGTGTGTCCGGTGGAAACCTCGTATGAATCTGATCTCAGGTCAGAATGGGTTTGTTTTGTTTCTGTTATTCATCTGACATACCGGTATGCATGGCACAAAATGTGAAGATCAATCAGTGACACAGAGGAGAGCTGCCTTCTCTTTTCTCAAATCAATATGTGGCGCCTTACCGTGTAGTACAGTGGTTTTCAACTAGTGGTCCGAGGGACCACCAGTGGTCCTTGAGGGGATCCCAGGTGGTCTCCAGCTAAATGATGGAGAGTTGGTAACCAAATGGACCCTTATTAGATCTTTAGTGTTACATTTTACATGCTCAAAAGTAAAATTATTGTTAAACATCTGCATTACTGTACAAGAAGGCTAGAGAATTAGGTTAGAGAATGTAGATTTATTTTTATTTTTGATCAACGTTTGCCTGTTATCTCTCTAACCCATTCTGACCTGAGATCAGATTCATACGAGGTTTCCACTGGACACACACTGGTCTGATTAACCCATTCTGACCTGAGATCAGATTCTAGAAATGTCAGTCGCTCTTCGATTTTTCAAAAATAGCAGACCTACAAGCTCGTATCGCGCCACTCGGTGGCGCGATATGAGCTTGTAGATCTGCTTTTTTTTTTTTTCATGATGCTGACACCAAAATGGGTGCCCGTTCAGAATGGGCTAATGGTATATAGTACCAACATCAATACAGAATGGAATTGTGGACAAAATATTATCCGACGATAACAAAGTATTCTTTAGTTTTGGGTCTGACAGGCTAAATGTAATCAAACGGTGGTCCATGGCTCAAATGCTGAATAAATGATGGGCCTTGAAATGAAAAAGGGTTGGAAACCACCGGTGTGTAGAACCCATTCAAAGACATGACACAAGTTCCTCTAGTAAGTCCTCTACTCTGGAGTGGTCTTCAACAGGGGGTCAGGGACCCCTAATGGGGGTCCTCAGAGTTACAATACAGTATACAATCCCTGTTATGCCCATATATGGACATCCCTGACTGTGATCAATGTTAAGCCCATATATGGGAATGCCAATATACTGTATGATCATATTATGACAGTCTCATGATAACATGTGGTTGCCGCAAAGGTCACAGTTAACTATGGAATCATGCATTTACCGTAAGTCAGGCAAGTACACTCACGATACGCTCCATATGGCCAGTGCACACGACCTCGCCCTTTAGGGTGAGTTCCATTCTCGCCCCCAGGTGTCTTGGTTAAGAAACATGTCAACATAGCAGACATCATTGTCACTGGCGAACAGTGTGCACCTGTGCATCTTCTGAGTGGAAACAAGATATGTTTAAACAAATCTCTCATAGCTACATCAACATTGTTCTCGCGGAGTCGTTTTATTCTCATGGTGAAAGTCGCTGTGGCGGTTTAGAGACAAGCTGTTTGTTTCACAAAAAACAACATTGTCATATACGCTAATTAAAGCTGGTGCTTTCTCTGTCACTTGAGCTGCGGGTGAAGAGTTATGTAAATTATACAAGCTTGATAGTTGGGGGGGGGGGGGGGGGGGGGGGGACTGATAGTACACGAATCACACCAAAATGTTCAGCATGATTGGAATACGTTTTGGAATATGAATTTACCCCATCACCGAGGGTCCTTGCATGTGCCCTGGAGACACATGTCCCCCGCCAAACTGACCATCGGCTGATTGCCGAAAATAGAGTTCAGATGACTTGTAAAGCTATTTGGTCTGCACAAGTTTAAAGGTATATTCAGTGATTTCACTTAATTCAAATATCACTTATTTTTTTGTTTTGTTGTGATAATCCTCCCTACTATAGAGTGTGCTGGCCATATAAGGAGTTCCTCCCTGTCCCCAGTTAACCCCTGGGGGTCAAAAAACCGTAGGTTTCGTTTTTTATCCTGATTGGACGAAAGGCTGGGTCCCAAGGCAAAAACGAAACCTAAGGTTTTTTGAGTGAAATCACTGAATATACCTTTAACAAATGAGGGCCACTGTTTACCACGGTGACATTTAGAAAAACGCACACAAACAGACATATTATGAACGTGTCTGTGCGTGCATGTGTGTGTGTGGCTGCGCATACTGTATATGCATGTGTGTGCAAAATGATCAATAAGGATGTGTTTATGTGTTGGTGTGGAAGTGTGTGTGGAAGTGTGTGTGTGTGAGTGTGAGTGTGAGTGTGAGTGTGAGTGTGAGTGTGAGTGTGTGTGTGTGTGTGTGTGTGTGTGTGTGTGTGTGTGTGTGTGTGTGTGTGTGTGTGCGCGTGTGTGTGTGTGTGTGTGTGTGTGCATGATTTAGTGAGTGAGTAGTGTTAAGCGTTGGTTATCTCATAGCAGCATACCTCTCTGGTGGTGGCAGTGGGCAGTAATTGAATAGTGCATGAGGCCATTTGCACTTGCTTAGCTTAACAGTCCCTAGGCTAATAAAGGGCACTCGTCTACACGAATGTGTGTGTGTGTGTGTGTGTGTGTGTGTGTGTGTGTGTGTGTGTGTGTGTGTGTGTGTGTGTGTGTGTGTGTGTGTATGCGCGCGCGTGCGTGCGTGTGTGTCATGTGTGTGTGTGTGTGTGTGTGTGTGTATGCGCGCGCATGCGCGCATGTGTGTGTGTGTGTATGTGTGTGTGTATGCATGCATGCATGCATATTACTGCACGTGTGAATATAACAGAGAGAGAAAGAGGCATTATAAAAAAGAACTGGGAGCAAGAGATAAAGAGAGAGAGAGAGAGAGAGATAGAGGAGCAGCAGCCCAACAATGTTCTTGGAGGAACTAGTATGATAGTATGATAGGCTGCATGAGGTGTGCTGGTAGACTCCCTTTGTTCTACATCATGCCAGTAGTAAAACATGGAGTTCATTCATCATTTAACACGCATGCACACACCTACAGTGTATACACCTGCACGCACACACGCACGCACACACAACATATACAGTAGGGTTGCACCGAAAGGGAAATTATTGGCCGAAACCGAATACCGAATATAAGTTACAAGTTATCACCTATAACATCCCATCAGAGCGTCCACCTCTAACAACAACAGGAGGCACTGCTTTGAAGGAAGTCAATGACTTCAAGTACCTGCGGGCTCATGGGTCAACTCAACCGAGCAAGACCTGAAAGTGAGAAAGGCACTTGCATGGAGGGCGCTAAATGGCATGGCCAGTGTATGGAACTCCAACCTCCCCTGTCAAACCAAACTCAGCTTCTTCTACGCAACGGTAGAGTCTGTTCTCCTATATGGCAGTGAATGCTGGACCTTGAAGCCAACCCTGCAGAAGTCTCTCGATGGGTGCTACACCAGAATGTTGCGTGCAGTACTCAACATCAACAAGAGCACACATGTTACCAACACAAATCTGTATGATGGAATGCCAAGGGTGAGCCAGAAAATAGCAGCCAGGAGAATGAGACTAGCAGGACACTGCCAAAGACACCAAGAGCTGCCAGCCAGTAAACTAGTGCTGTGGGATCCAATTAACACACGGGCAGTGTTGGCAAGTAGTTGGGTTTGAGTGTTTGTTTATAATGGTAGACTGGGTTGAAGTCAAGTTGCTTTGCAGACTGCTGATCCGCTCTAGATCTAGACTCTAGAGAGGATACGGAAACGATGCACACTCGTCGGTACGTATGTGTGAAGTATCGGATGCAGAAGGGCGGGCCTTAAACCGTCCGGAACACGGAACAACAACCTAAACTAGAAAATTCGCAATTTAAAAAAATTGCAGAGTGTGGTTGCCGCAGTGGCTTACATATGCCCCTCCCACTAGTATTGCCAGCCAATTACAATTTCAAGTCACGCCTTAGATCATGCGTAAGTAATTCGGAGGGGATTTAACCCCCGAAATTCATGTTTTTGCGACAAACGGTTACATTTATCGCATTTGCGGCGCCCCCTATGGATGAAAATTGAATTGCTTTTAGAACTTGGTTGATTGAACCACCCCGGACATGTGATTGAAATTTGGGATGGATTGGACATTCCGTTCGTGATTTATGGCATTTTTTGTGATATAGGCCCCTCCTACTAACTTCGGAAGACGATTACGGCCGAACGATACGCACTTTCAAAATTCTGCGGTTCAGTTTTAATTGGATGGGTCCAGAGATCACGTGTGCCGATTTCTGTGAGATTTGGACGAAATCTGTAGGAGGAAAAGCAAAAAGTGTGTTTTGGACAAAATTCAAAATGGCGGAAAATCTATCATGGCGGAAATGGGCGTGGCCTATATGGGGAGATGCGTCATGACCCAAGGAATCCAGGGAAAACATTTTTTTGATTTTACGACCTACGGTTCAAGAGTTATAAGCCAAAAGGTAAAGTGGGCTGTTATAGCGCCACCATGAGGCCGACCGATAAAATTTTAGTGTTAAATAATTTTAGGGATAATGTTGAATTATCCCTAAAAGTTTTGTAACTATAGTGATTACAGTCTCCGAGGAACAAATACTTGAATGTGAATTTTTGCCTTTTCCCATTCATGTCAATGGGGAAATTTAATTCACTAATAAATTCATATCAATTAAACTATACAACATTTCTCTTAACAAAATACAAGCACACGATTCCCGATTTTTCCGGTCAATTTGACATATGGCTCAAGTGCGTACAGCGTACAGTGTGGGAGGTATAAAGCGTCAAAATAAAGACTACTAATAAAGACCACACTAACAAATAACACTAGAAAATTCGCAATTTTAAAAAATTGCAGAGTGTGGTTGCCGCAGTGGCTTACATATGCCCCTCCCACTAGTATTGCCAGCCAATTACAATTTCAAGTCACGCCTTAGATCATGCGTAAGTAATTCGGAGGGGATTTAACCCCCGAAATTCATGTTTTTGCGACACACGGTTACATTTCTCGCATTTGCGGCGCCCCCTATGGATGAAAATGGAATTGCTTTTAGAACTTGGTTGATTGAACCACCCCGGACATGTGATTGAAATGTGGGATGGATTGGACATTCCGTTCGTGATTTATGGCATTTTTTGTGATATAGGCCCCTCCTACTAACTTCGGAAGACGATTACGGCCGAACGATACGCACTTTCAAAATTCTGCGGCTCAGTTTTAATTGGATGGGTCCAGAGATCACGTGTGCCGATTTCTGTGAGATTTGGACAAAATCTGTAGGAGGAAAAGCAAAAAGTGTGTTTTGGACAAAATTCAAAATGGCGGAAAATCTATCATGGCGGAAATGGGCGTGGCCTATATGGGGAGATGCGTCATGACCCAAGGAATCCAGGGAAAAAATAATTTTGATTTTACGACCTACGGTTCAAGAGTTATAAGCCAAAAGGTAAAGTGGGCTGTTATAGCGCCACCATGAGGCCGACCGATAAAATTTTAGGGTTAAATAATTTTAGTGATAATGTTGAAATATCCCTAAAAGTTTTGTAACTATAGTGATTACAGTCTCCGAGGAACAAATACTTTTATGTGAATTTTTGCCTTTTCCCATTCATGTCAATGGGGAAATTTAATTCACTAATAAATTCATATCAATTAAACTATACAACATTTCTCTTAACAAAATACAAGCACACGATTCCCGATTTTTCCGGTCAATTTGACATATGGCTCAAGTGCGTACAGCGTACAGTGTGGGAGGTATAAAGCGTCAAAATAAAGACTACTCCAGTGAGAAAATAATAATAAAGTGTCACAGTTACAAGAGTCTGGTTGCCCATTCGGGCAACCACACTAACTAGTGTGTGTAACTCGTTAGACTGCACTGTTAGAGAGAAGAGATGTAAATAAACTAACAATGGAGGAGGTGGAGGAGACAGAAACACCGGCACAACAAAGCGTTATAACATTCAATACTTAGAACTATTCGCATTATTTTGAGTATGTCCGTGATCAAGACGAGATGAACATTATTGTCCGCTGCAAGTTGTGCATACGGAAGAAGCTATATTCCACGTCGAAATCTACTTCTAATCTATGTGTACAAATGGATCCATCATCATGAGTTAAATAAACACTGCAGAATAGGGGAGGGGGGCCTGCTAATGTTGGAAATGCAAAGCAAGACCTTTGGGGACAAAATATGCAATTACTGGGGGCGAGAGAAAAAGTAATAAGTAAAGTAATAAGTAACTAGTTACTTTTCTCAGGGAGTAATAAGTAGTGTAACTTTATTACTTTTTTTAAAGTAATAAGTAGTATATTAGTAATATTTTGCCAACACACGGGCACCGGTCACGAGGACGTCCCACGCTAACATACGTGGATGTACTCAAGAGCGATGCAGGAGTGCAAAGTACCAACGAACTGGCCGGATGTATGGAGAACCGGGATGACTGGAAACGACTATGGAGGGCTCGTCTGAGCACGACCTAGATTGAGAGAATATAGAATACAGTTGGCCGAAAACCAAATACCGAATAGCCGAATACATCTTTGTTGTAAAGCTACCTGATTATGGCAAAAGACATGATTATGGCAAAACCTAACTTAAATAATAAACACTTATGGGTCCATTCAAAAATTAATTGGAGGCTTTGTGATTAATTAATCACATTTTAATCGCATATAAATAGGCCTATTTGACCTGCGCAGTGAGCTTTTTTTTCTACATAATCATAGGCAATAAAACAAGTAGTAATAATAATAGTGATAATAATATTATTTATATAATGCTTCTCTGAGTACTTAAAGATGCTTTTCAAGAGGAACATGAGAAAACAAATAAAAAACTACTTTATTAGGGAAAAACTAAGACTATGGAATAAAATAAATGAAAGTGGAATGAGATAGCTGGGGAAAGTAATATTCTAGAGGTGGTTTTGAACTTAGCATGTCTTTGAGAAGTGCATAGTTTGGACAGGTCTGCCTGCTGTGGACACTGGACAGTGAAACTAAACACGGGCAGACGCAAGGATAGTCTATCATTGATTTATAATGGAAACCAGCAACATGTTGATGCAAAGACGTGTAGCTGCTCCAAATGATATTCCCATTCGTCTTTGTGTCTGCCCGTGTAAACGCAGCATCGAGTGTGAGGGGTTTAGTTGGGGAACGGATGGAAAGTACTATAGTGTTATTAAGGAGGACTCCTTCTAACAATATGGACCAGAGCTAAACTAATGTTAGCTCCCATGCTAGTGACAGCCTGTCACTTAGAGCTAGTGCACTGCATGCACACAAATGTTTGCGATTTACAAGTATACGTTGCCTTGTTGTGATGTATTTCATGGCTTCCGGATATGTTTCCACACATGCTGGGGTCCACAGCTTTCTATGGCATAGGCAGCTCCCGGCAGGATCCGCCGGGAGAATCTAGACGCAGCTGTGCGAAATGAGACTAATTAATTAGAGCGACAGAGAGAGAGAGAAGAGCTTGTGTGTGTACGTGTGTGCGTCAACAAAGGTGCAGACGATCAGAAATCAGCAGAGAGTGATCTACGTTTTGCGCTACTGTATATGCCGAATTGAAGTTGAAATGAAAACGTCTGGGTGTCCGAGGCTACACATGCTACAGAACTTCTTTTCAATGCTTCCGTTACTAAGCTGAGTTCCGTCAGAACTCACAAATAGATTTAACCAATATTTATTATATAATTGAGCATACAAGTGTGCATATAAATATATTATCTTGGCGTTCGGCTCTGCTAAATTTTCTCCCTGCTCGGCACAATTAAACACCATCATTAAACATTAAGAGCAGGGAGATAGATATACAATGACAACCCCCCATGCGGAACAGACATAGCAGAGCCCACCGGGGTGGCGGTGGGAGAAAACATCACATAACAACAACCAGGAACCATATGCAGAAGGAAGGAAGGCAGGAAGTATGCATGCAGTCTAGGTGAGCTTAAATACCCCGCCCAATTGGTCAGCTGAATGTCACATCAGCGAATGACATGTTGGTCTTGAAAACACTGTATACACCCACATAGTAATGCAGCATATTAATACCTTATGCGCCCTTGAGCATGAAACCCCTCGAGTATATCTGACTGAACTAACTCTGCATGCTACGTATCATGTCTGGAAATCCATGGGATGAGCTACAGTAGTAATGCTGTTGCTACAGTTTGGTCAAGCTTGTGATTGAGCAACACAGAGGAATGGCAAAGATGGTGCGACGTCATAAGTTTTCATGATGTGTAGGCTACCTGTCCTTCTCAGGGAGAGGTGCATCATGGGAAAAA
The DNA here is from genome assembly GCF_964188405.1 of Protomyctophum parallelum. Taxonomy (NCBI): domain Eukaryota; kingdom Metazoa; phylum Chordata; class Actinopteri; order Myctophiformes; family Myctophidae; genus Protomyctophum; species Protomyctophum parallelum. The sequence goes on along the minus strand of NC_139711.1, from coordinate 27,005,167 downwards.
TCACAGAACTTCACAGGGGTTCTGGTTTAATACCCTTCATAGTCTAAAAGAGACAATAGACACAGTTAATCTGTGTGTGCGTGCGTGCGTGCACTGTCTAATTGCCAGAGGACCTCTCAGTACAGGGTGTGTATATTGCATGTTTAGACGCTAGCCTGTTTTCTACAACATCAAAGGCACATCAAAGTGGCCTTGTGATTGGTTCCGATTCCCCACAGCTCTCCTAGACTCTGCCCGTCAACTTAACGGCGTATTTCTTTGCACTAAACCTCAGCGTGAGACACAGTCAGGATGTTATTGTACTGTATGCCAAATGCGTGTTGTTATGGAACTGAAACGCATGCAAGCATTTTCTTTTCAGGGACTTCAGGGGTTTTAGCAACTATACAGTACTCTTGGTTTATCTCACACACATTGCTACAGTATACCATACTGCAGTGGTTCCCAAAGTGGGGTCTGGAGACCCCTAGGGGTCCTTGAGAGAGTTCCAGGGGTCCCCCGCTAAATGATAATTAGGCAACAAATGGACCATTATGGGTCTATACTCTATAACTCTGATGGTGTACAAATGGAACCAAATGGACCCTACCGGGTCCACTTGGTTCCATTTGTACACTCTCAGAGTTACATTTACTTTGATTCTTCAATATACATTAGGGTCCCGAGATAGAAATGCCATTAAATGGGGGTCCGTAGCCAAAACTGGCTTGAGCAAGTCAAACTGAGGGTCGTTGAAATTAAAATGGTTGAGAATCACTGCTTGAGACGTAATAAAAATCTTCTCTTATGGGGGTCCCTGGCATATCTTCTCAATTTGGGGGTCCTTGACGTGGGAAAGTTTGGGAACCACTGCCGTACTGTACCCATTTTGGAATTGTCAATGTGAAAGTATAGGTGACCAAAGCCACTCGCTAAAGACAGGTACTCAAGTTGAGCTGAATTTGCCCTCAGCATGCCTTGAAATGCCTATCCATTATAATCCATTAATGCAATCATTCATCCATCCATCCACATGCCACCAACTGTTTCTAGGTCAGGAGTCAAGGTGGCATGGACCCACTGTTGATTTCGTCGACTAATACTATGACAAAAAAAAATTCGTCGACTATATCAGTATAAGCCATTTTACAATAGTAGATCTACAGAGCTCACAATTCTGTGTTCCCTTTTTGCCCCTTCACGGAGATCCCAGCTTATTTTTGAGCAGTGCTAGCCCCTTTTAGTGTGCGTGTAAACACAAACTTTGTCCTAACACAAACATTAAATGCCATCGATAATGAAATGCCAGTTTTGAGTGTTTGTATAAACACAAACATTAAAAGCTGGACATATAGGATGTGATTGGCCAGAATGAGATGATGTATGATGATAAGATCGCCCCTCACTTTTTTTTCACGCTACACCAAATCTGCAGCGCTAAAGCTATAACACCGCGGTCTACAGGCTCACAGCTCGGCGTATATCTATTCTACGTCAGAGCATAGACATGGTAACGACGCCTGATTGGCCTACCGACACTGCCCGTCTTGCCTGCAGTCCTCCAAAATGCAAGGGTACTCCGTCGTGGGAAATAATACACGCACAAGAGAATGGCAACACGCGACAGTAAACTTGTAACTTACATTTTTGTAGAAGAGGCAATGTCGGTAGGCCAATGGATCTGCTATTTCTGGGAAATGTCCCCCCCCCCCCCCCCCCAGGACAGGATAGGGAAAATGGGGTTCAACTGGTTAAAGCAAGCCTGCAGAATGGCTGAGCAATGTTGAAGCCGCCGTCCCTACTGGTCAAACACTGGTACTGCAGGCGGTTTACGTTTATGAATGAATCATGGGGTACTATGATTGAGGGGTACTATGCTAGGAGCCAACCAATCATATGGACGCTCGAGGGGTACTACGATAGGAACTTTGTCGTTTTGTCATGGCTTCAAAACACCACTGAGCAACCTCCATTGAAGTGAATAGCGGGGGCGGAGCTATATTATAGCTCTATGGGTTAAAGCTGGATATGGATGCGACTGTCATCTGTTTATCCTCCTCTCTCTCTCTCTCTCTCTCTCTCTCTCTCTATCTCTCTCTCTATCACTCCAACCTTATGTCTCTCTTTCTCCCCTATACTGTAGCTCTCTATACTATCTTTTCTTCTTCCCAGCCGTCCCTCTGTCACACTATGTCCCTATGTCTCTTACCCTTTTGCTCTCTCTATCTCTCCCTTGTTTACCCCCCCCTTCTCTCTCTCTCTGTCAGTATTATGTTGACAGCTTTGTTGTGCTAGCTGGGGATTAATCCAGTGGAGTCACGTGTGCAGTGTGTGTGTGTGTGTGTGTGTGTGTGTGTGTGTGTGTGTGTGTGTGTGTGTGTGTGTGTGTGTGTGTGTGTGTGTGTGTGCACGTGCGTGTGTGCACGTGCGTGCGTATATACAGAGCATTTCTGCCATCCACAGCCATGGATCACAAGGTGAATGACTCTCCAGATGTGTGCTACATGATCCTGTCTCACACATGCAAGCAAATATATACACAACCTCAAAGCAACTTCAGAGAGGGGGAAAAAAGATTAACATTGTAATACAGTCAGTCATTTAGGCTACGTAAAGCATTCAGTCAGTTCAAAATGTAATCAGATTGATGCATTGATTGATTTGTATACTTGTTTGATTTGCCAACTAACCTATTTGTTGTTTATGTTTGTATAATATCTCAGGCAACACTGTTTACACGGGGGGGGGGGGGGGCTGATAAGAAGATGAGGTGTGTGTGTGTGTGTGTGTGTGTGTGTGTGTGTGTGTGTGTGTGTGTGTGTGTGTGTGTGTGTGTGTGTGTGTTTGCGCGTGCGGTGTTCGTGGATGTGTGTGTGTGTGTGTGCGTGTGTGGGTGTGTGTAAGCATGCGTGTGTGTGGGGGGGGGATCATGGGATGAGGGAGAGAAAAGAGAACATAATGAGGATTGCATGCAGATGAGAGGAGAGAAAGAGAGTGTGAGAGAGAGATAAGAGGAGAAAAACACTGCCGGGGGTGTGTGTGTGTGTGTGTGTGTGACCGTGGATTCACCGGTGTGTGCGTGCATGCGTGTGTGTGTGTGCGTGCGTGCGTGCGTGCCATTGGGATCCCATTACTAGACGATGCTAATGTAGGTACGTGATCTTATGACCTTGCTTTCAGAACGGAAATGAGAAAAATGAACGAGGGATAGGCCGAGATTGAGATCGAGGAGGAGGAGGAGGAGAGGTAGAAAGGGTTGGACGGAGAAAAAGAGTTGTACTGCCACTCTGGTGAGGGAGAAATATAACTTGGCTCTCAAAGTTTGTGGGAGGCGCGCGCACGCACACACACACGCACACACACACACACACACACACACACACACACACACACACACACACACACACCCTCCCCCCCCCCCCCCCCCCCCAACCAACCAACCAACCAACCAACCATCCCGTTCGTGTGAATTCACATTATCATGTGTCTTCTACAGACCGGCCTGCTGCTCGGGTCAGAGGCGATTAGAGGCTCAACATCTTGCTCAAGCCTCAAGGACACTTTGACAGAAAGCCAGGAGGATTTGGGGGAATCAAACCAGGAACCTTCCCAGATGGCCCCTGTACGGGGACTGCCCATAAGTCAGACCTGCGTGGCTGGTTAAGAATCACCTGCGGGTTGAAAATCACCCGTGGCTCCCGACCAGAGGTCTTGGCTTGTGGTGGACATGTGGTGGTTTTTGTCAACATATATATATTATTTTTTTACCAGAAACACATGAATAGATAGCCCTGAATGACTATAACAGTCATTCAGGTGTTCAAATGGAACTCTCAGAGTTACAGGGCTCTTTGCAAATATAACATTTGAGAACCACTAGTACTATAGTTGGACATAATAATATATGCCATATAATATGCCATAGTGTCATAGTAAATAATTGCCATACGTATTCTGAATAAAACCTGGAGATTGACATTCAGTCCTTCCTTCCTCCTTTCCTTTCGTGGCTATTTACATTTGAGGGTCGCCGGTCCTCTCGAACAGTTTAACGTCATGCCCAGGACGTTGACATTCAGTAAATTGGGTCTTATGATCAAAATAAGAACATTATAATGGTGTGTGAAACAGTAAATCAAACAAATTGCCACGGACAAGACCAAGTCTTTGCCACGGACACATCATTTTGTCCGTGTACGGACATGTTGGTGAGCCCTGCTCCCGACATGGCGGGTTACAACTAATCTGTGCTGCGGGTTAAAAACCACCTTCCTGGGAGTGAGGTTAGGTATAGTGTTAGTAATGGTCTGACTAACGGGAGGTCGACGGACCAGTGACATGTTACCGTATACCTACTGTATGCCTACCGTATACCTACTGTACTACCGGCCATTATTTCAGTATCAACATGGTGGTGACTCAGATATCCATGTAATTCTTGACATGTCTGGACTGTGGGGGAGGAGGGCATATACTGTAAGGAAAAGTTCATTGTATCAGTCAATGACCTCAATAGAAATATAGAGCAAGTTGTTCTATAGAATGTGTTGTTCTATATTTCTATTGAGGTCATCTGCTGCGATTGCATCAGTTGTATACTGCCAAGTGTTTATCACGGTGAGGAAGTCATAAATCACTTCGACTTTGTCTTTGCCTACCACGGATATCGTTTGATGTCGAAATGACAATCAATTTACAATAATGCCCTAAAGTATCATTAGCAATGCATGCACAATTGCGGCGTATAGCATGCACAACACAAGTGAACAAGTATGATTAAGGAAGACTGAAAAAGAAAAAGCTAAATCGGCACGTACACGTGCAAATAATCTTGGTATATTCTATACAGTGATCTTTACAAGCAGCTAGATGAGGTTGCAACTCTCCCAAGATCAGGGTGAACAAGTCCAGAGGAGCAGGCACCACCCCACGGGTGCTTGGGAGGTAAAGGGGAGACACTTTATTGTGAAGGGACGACAGGATGAGGAGAGGTGTTGTTGCTGTGTAATTGTCGAGAGTAATGGCTGCACTCAATATTGAACAGTCAAAACTATTTGTATCAATAAGGCTGTATCAACAGAATAAGTATGTGATAGGTATGGGGGCCTCATATTTGATATTGAAATGGGCCTCCAGATTTCTAAGGCCGCCCCTGCACAGGCCGTATACAGTACTTGCTACACACACACAAGCGCGCCGCATGCACACCGAATACTGAAAGATCACAGGTCGACCACAATTTGAAATATGTACACTAGTAAAGTGTGTTTTGTGTCACAACCCCATAGCCTAAGAAACGATTACAGTACAGATTGTGCTCACGTGGACACTACATGAGACTGAAATAGTTATTTAACCTGCCCCACCCTCATCGTTCACATTATCTCCCCTCGTGAATAAAGAGTCAACAGTCGAAAGTCAATACGTGAATGATAGCGTTCACCTGGGCTGACCTGGACATTGTTTCATGGAAAGAGCATGCAGGCATGTCTACTGTATGTCTATCTATTAGAGATGTCCTGATACTGTATAGAGGGTATGCGCGTGACATCATCATCAAACCTGGAAGTTATGCAGGAACGCCTACTGAGTGGCAAAAAACTACTTTCTGGCCTTGACAGCCCATACATCCAAACAGAAAAGTCCTATTTGATTGTATTAAACAACATTAAACAATGTTAAACTCCCTTTGCCTGTTGCTTTGCCACTCGATTTGCCACTCGATGTGCCATTCACTTTAAGCATGCGCAAATTGCGCATATACCCGAACCATCGATCCGACACAGGAGTAAGGGGTTGACACTATGGAAGGTAAATAAAATGTTGGGGCATGTGGAGTTTGCTTTCAAGTTGCCCAAACTGCAAGTGCACATATGAGTGAGGAGTCTGCTATAAACACAATACGAGACATATAGCTAGATAGCTATAAACACAACACGAGATCACAATACTGGTATCGGTATCGGATCAGTAATGACAATGGTGTATTGGGACATCCCTACTATCTATGTCTAAGATGTTTCTGGATGTAAATGTTTACGCGAGGAAGCGGAATGCAACAAAGTGAAACAAGCATCCTTGTCCTTGAGCCAGTGTTGAATTAAAACTTAGATTTTAGTTTCTTTTGAATAGTTTTCATTTAGTTTTAGTCACATTTTAGTCACCTGGAATGTTTTAGTGTTAGTCTAGTTTTAGTCGATTATACACACACGACTAAATCTACAGTTGATTTAGTCGACTAAAATGTATTTTGGCGGGCCTTGATGCCGTCGTAATGGCTGATTTTACACTTGCTGAAAATAGGCGCCAATCCTAACATTTTAGTCTAATTTTAATTTGTTGATGAAATTGTCAATATATTTAGTCTTAGTCATCATAGCTTAGTTTTCATTTAGTTTTCGTCAGTGAAAAAAAGGTAGTCGACGAACATTTTTTGTCATAGTATTATAGTCGACGAAATCAACAGTGGTCTGAGAGTCTTTTCAAAGAATGAGGGAGCCAAACAATACATCTATCCTGTCCTTCAGAACGACAAGTGTTCAAAATGCCATTTTAGAACACACAACTTCAAAAGGGCACGGTGGGGTTGTCGTCTTATACGAATGTCAAAGTATTATACTTCCTGCTACTATAATGATTAATGATACTTGATACTTATAATGATACTTCCTGCTACAAACCCTGATTACACTATTAGCAGTTCTAGATCACCTTCAACCGAGATCTTTAGAACTCCGGCCGGCAGCTTCTGATAAGCTATCCGCCTCACGAATAAAGAGGTGATTGAGGTAAAAACAATGTTGCAAGTTCGCCCTGCAGTACGAGCACTACTAATGGCAGACGGCGAATGAATGAGTCCAAACTGCATTTATGTTTCCCCATTAGCCAACTGAGACATTGGCAACTGCTAATCTTCCTGCATGGGGTTCATACAATACATACAACATGATTACTCCTGTTACTCAATGATACCTACAATTTAATAACTCGTCCCTCCTTCATTGGAACCTACAGTATTGTTTTCGTTGGTCCAAGTGGGTGCTGATTTAATAGAATACGCGTTAACGTCTATAATATTGTCCACTATTGCAGTGGTTCTCAAAGTTTCGGGACCCCCAGGGCCCGAGGTCCCCCAGCTAAATTATACTTTGGAACCAAATAGAGCCTTGGGTCTGTAACTCAGCGAGTGTACAAATGTACATTTGCATGACATGAACAAAGATGAAACACCTGTAAAACGCCTGAGGGCGTGTGCACGCATCCACCTGCATCCGCACACGCACGTGCACGTCTGGGTGACATCAGACTGCTGGGCGAGTGCTGGCGCTTTGGCATGGGGGGTAAGATCTTCATTTTCTGGACTGTTGAGACTTCTGTTGAGAACCCTGTTGAGTTCTCGCCGGGTGCCGGGCGCGGCTGCACTAATAACTTTGGGGTTGGCCCGTCTAGAGTTTGAATGGACAAGTATCAGTCAAAACATCGAAGAGGAAGGATGGATGGGGAAGGATCAGCATATGGAATGTCAGAACAGGATCCATATATGCAGATATAAGGGCCGATTCATACTCCTATTTTAGAGCTGAATAAAAGTCGGTTCGGCTCTGTAGAGCCTACAATGTGGTTCGGGGGGGGCGGGTACCGTCCTAAAATCGGCTCTTCGGTGCTACTGAAAATGTCTGACAAGCCAAAATCATTTCGGCACTACAGCACCGAAACAGCGGTAAAATAGGAGTATGAATCAGCCCTAAGGGTTTGAGGTTTGAGGTCAGATGTAGAGTGCTGGCTAATATTGATGACATCAGGGAACTCCATACAGTATATGGTCTTAATTGATGAGGGACCTCCATCCCTGATGATGTCACGTGACTGACCAACACACTGACGGGAAATGCACGATTCCATAGTTAACTGCGACCTTTGGTCGCAAAAAACAAAACACAAGACAAAAAAACTAACAAAATAATAATGTATCAGTCAAAACAATACAAATATGCAAAGTAGTAGCCTAATTTATCACTACATAGAAATTCTTGGTTGTACAGTATCAGTCAAAATGTGCTGTGTCAAAATCGGAAGCCTTCAAATGCAAACGAAAAGAAACAATGAAATAGTCCATGTTTTACCTTGTATGTCGTTTCTTGCAGTAGTTGTGTATTGTTCAAATGACATACTGTAATCACAGAGAGTGTGTAAAACACCTGTGGGAAGCTTGGCGTTTGTTCTTCTAGGATAATTAATTATCTTATCAGATCTTGGAACAAATCAAGCAGAGAATGAACACACACACACACACACACACACACACACACACACACACACAGAGTACGCTGCACTTCACATGGCTTGTAAAGCTATAAAAACAGGCAGTTTATTTATCTAGGAGCATTGCCAAGTAGTGCACAGAGTCAACAAGTCAACAGAATAAAGTTCTTCAAAGCCGTAAAACTAAATTATGGCAGGTACAGAGGATGTCCTAATATGCTGTTCAGTGCCAGAGAAAGAGAGAGAGAGAGAGAGAGAGAGAGAGAGAGAGAGAGAGAGAGAGAGAGAGAGAGAGAGAGAGAGAGAGAGAGAGAGAGAGAGAGAGAGAGAGAGAGAGAGAGACAGACAGACACACACAGGGGAGAGAGAGGCAGAGAGATCATGTACTATATTGATTTATTAGCGCTTAGGGGATTTTAAGGCAGGCCAATTAAAGAAGCGTCATTAACTCAAAGTGAACATACACATGGGTGCAAAATATGGCTCATAAATCAACACCGCTACGGCACGGCCCAGAGTTAAACAGCAACACAAACAAAACACCCACTCAGAGGCTAATTCTTGCTGATTTGATTTAATCTGATTGAATTTGTTCCAACGCAAATTGTGGTTGTCTCTCTGTCATTATTGAATTGTACTCTACGACGCTGGTGTTTCATGTGATGCGCGCTACTGGGTGTTCTGTTCTGTTTGTTCTATTCACACAAATAAAGCAAACAATTAAAGTCTTCAGGACAGCAACGCAGAAAGCACTGTATGGTGGAAAGTAACTAAATACATTTACTTAACCATTTGGCGGCCAGGATAATTTAAGAATGATGACTATATGCCAGGATATCTCCCCGTTCAAAGCCTTATTTTGAATATCCAAAACACCATGACCGGATGTTGACTGAATGGTGTGCGTGTTGTCGGATTAGATGTTGATCTCTCACTAGCTGATAAGAAGTACAGGCCGGCGCCATTACAGCGACCGCTGTGGTCCGTGCAATACGCGTTGTTTTGCCCAGAAATGCCACCTGGGACGGGGATTTGGAGTATAAAGCGACTAAAAACGTGCGTGCGTGCGTGCGTGCGTGCGTGCGTGCACGCGCGATCAAGATGGCGCAGTCCAGTCTAATGGCTAACAACAGATCGCCATCCGAAGCTAATGTGAGTAGCCTTTCGACTAGATCGGATCAAAACATTTACACAACTGAATTAATGTAATGTAGTTTAATGGGGCTTGCCGAGACTAATGATTAACGTAGGTTCCGTTTTTCGGCGGGGAAAGTATAAAGTACTGTACTGTACTGTAAAATGTTGAGGTATTTGCACTTTACTTACGTATTTCCAATTTCCAATACTTTTTACTTCTACTCCACTACATACAGGGATCCAAATATTGTACTTTCACTCCACTACCTTTATTAACAATCCTGCCCAGCCCTCTAGACGAGCCAGTGCCGAGAAATGCGCAAAATAAGCAGAGAAGAAGAGTCACTTCCGCCGGAGCCAGAAGTGATGGTTCTGTAGTGTAGCGAGGGGCTCTAGGTGGTGGTTCTGTAGTGAGGGGCTCTAGGTGGTGGTTCTGTAGTGTAGTGAGGGGCTCTAGGTGGTGGTTCTGTAGTGAGGGGCTCTAGGTGGTGGTTCTGTAGTGTAGCGAGGGGCTCTAGGTGGTGGTTCTGTAGTGTAGCGAGGGGCTCTAGGTGGTGGTTCTGTAGTGTAGCGAGGGGCTCTAGGTGGTGGTTCTGTAGTGTAGCGAGGGGCTCTAGGTGGTGGTTCTGTAGTGAGGGGCTCTAGGTGGTGGTTCTGTAGTGTAGTGAGGGGCTCTAGGTGGTGGTTCTGTAGTGTAGCGAGGGGCTCTAGGTGGTGGTTCTGTAGTGTAGTGAGGGGCTCTAGGTGGTGGTTCTGTAGTGTAGTGAGGGGCTCTAGGTGGTGGTTCTGTAGTGTAGTGAGGGGCTCTAGGTGGTGGTTCTGTAGTGAGGGGCTCTAGGTGGTGGTTCTGTAGTGTAGTGAGGGGCTCTAGGTGGTGGTTCTGTAGTGTAGTGAGGGGCTCTAGGTGGTGGTTCTGTAGTGTAGTGAGGGGCTCTAAGTGGTGGTTCTGTAGTGTAGTGAGGGGCTCTAGGTGGTGGTTCTGTAGTGTAGTGAGGGGCTCTAGGTGGTGGTTCTGTAGTGTAGTGAGGGGCTCTAGGTGGTGGTTCTGTAGTGAGGGGCTCTAGGTGGTGGTTCTGTAGTGTAGTGAGGGGCTCTAAGTGGTGGTTCTGTAGTGTAGTGAGGGGCTCTAAGTGGTGGTTCTGTAGTGTAGTGAGGGGCTCTAGGTGGTGGTTCTGTAGTGAGGGGCTCTAGGTGGTGGTTCTGTAGTGTAGTGAGGGGCTCTAGGTGGTGGTTCTGTAGTGTAGTGAGGGGCTCTAGGTGGTGGTTCTGTAGTGAGGGGCTCTAGGTGGTGGTTCTGTAGTGTAGTGAGGGGCTCTAGGTGGTGGTTCTGTAGTGTAGTGAGGGGCTCTAGGTGGTGGTTCTGTAGTGAGGGGCTCTAGGTGGTGGTTCTGTAGTGAGGGGCTCTAGGTGGTGGTTCTGTAGTGTAGTGAGGGGCTCTAAGTGGTGGTTCTGTAGTGTAGTGAGGGGCTCTAGGTGGTGGTTCTGTAGTGTAGTGAGGGGCTCTAGGTGGTGGTTCTGTAGTGTAGTGAGGGGCTCTAGGTGGTGGTTCTGTAGTGAGGGGCTCTAGGTGGTGGTTCTGTAGTGTAGCGAGGGGCTCTAAGTGGTGGTTCTGTAGTGTAGTGAGGGGCTCTAGGTGGTGGTTCTGTAGTGTAGTGAGGGGCTCTAAGTGGTGGTTCTGTAGTGTAGTGAGGGGCTCTAGGTGGTGGTTCTGTAGTGTAGTGAGGGGCTCTAAGTGGTGGTTCTGTAGTGTAGTGAGGGGCTCTAGGTGGTGGTTCTGTAGTGTAGTGAGGGGCTCTAGGTGGTGGTTCTGTAGTGTAGTGAGGGGCTCTAGGTGGTGGTTCTGTAGTGTAGCGAGGGGCTCTAGGTGGTGGTTCTGTAGTGTAGTGAGGGGCTCTAGGTGGTGGTTCTGTAGTGTAGTGAGGGGCTCTAGGTGGTGGTTCTGTAGTGTAGTGAGGGGCTCTAAGTGGTGGTTCTGTAGTGTAGTGAGGGGCTCTAGGTGGTGGTTCTGTAGTGTAGTGAGGGGCTCTAAGTGGTGGTTCTGTAGTGTAGCGAGGGGCTCTAGGTGGTGGTTCTGTAGTGTAAAGTATACCAGTGACAGAAAGAGAGCATTTGTCAGGTGTTAGACTCTGCTCCAAGGATGACAGCACGTATACGTGACTGTCAGTTATTAATCCTCCTCCCCCAGGGGGACCGGCCATCACCTGAGAGAGAGGGGCTGACCCGCATTTTATCACGCATCACCCAACCGGAGCAGCGGTGTGGCAAATATGACGGCAAATCGACTATACATCAGCACACAGCCGGTTAAACCTGAATGGAGACCGCTGGGGAGAGGAGGAGAGGAGAGATGGGCGAGACAGAGAAAGAAGGAGAGGGAAGACGAGTAAGAGACAAAAGAGAAAGGACGGAGGAGGAGGAGGAGGAGAAGGAGAGGCAGTTAAGGAAGGAGGAAGAGTAGAGGGGATGTGTTGGAGGGAAAGAGGCGAGGACGGAAACGAGACGGTGTCTATGTAGTCTCAAAGCCACTGGAAATAGACTGCAAAAACAAATCTTCTTTCCCCGACCAAGCAGGTACATGAACAAACTGATGTGCTGCTGCATTGTCTTTTTTTTTAAATAATGTCCTACCTGATTTACTAAGTAGGCTTAAAGAAAAATGCCACCATGTATGTATTGTATATGGTCAATGAGACAGAAAGGTGATTTCCCAGGGCTGAGGTGGCCTCCCTGCACTGCATGTGAAACCTATAAACTGTAAAATGAAAATGAGTTCCTCCTTTCTATGCTTTCATCTCTCCTATGCAGAGTATAATCCCTCTGGGAAAGGAAAGGTCAAGAGGTCGGCCAGGGGGCTAGGAGTGGACAGTGAGAAAAGCACCTGTCAGCACCTGTGCACGCACACACACACACACACACACACACACACACACACACACACACACACACACACCTCTCTGTTGTTCAAGGACAAATGTCAGACGAAGGTCAGTTCCACACAAAGAGCCTGTCATTCCAGGACGGTCGTATAGTCAGCTACCCGGCGTGTGTGTGTGTATGTGTGTGTGTGTGTGTGTGTGTGTGTGCATGCATGTGTGTGTGTGACTGTGTGTGTGCACAATATCCTGCATACAGTGTATGTACGCGTCAAATACCTCTAACCGAATATAGGCATTAACTTGCTTGTGCGTGTGTGCATGCACGCATGCGTGAATGTGGGTGAAATGTCCCTCTCTCCACCAAACCCTATCAGTTCTGCTATGGATCAATGAGTGCTGTGGATACTGTACACGTGACTCTGCGTGCGTGCGTGCGTGCGTGCGTGCGTGCGTGCGTGCGTGCATATGTATATGGCGGTGTGTATATGACTGTGTATGTGTGCTTGCTTGTAGCATCTGAACAGATGTGTATGTGATGCCATGCACCTTTGCTGTGTGTGCGTGTGGGTGTTTGTGTGCGCGTGTGCGTGTGCAACTGTGCATGTCCGCATGCGTGTGCGTGCGTGTGCGCGCGAAAGAGGGCTATACGGTGATAAGCTTCCATCTAATTATGTCTATAGCCAAGATCATCTCAAGGGCTTTCCCCCTGTGTTCCTTCCTATACCGCTATAGTCTCTGTCCCCCCTGGATCAATATGCCTCCCGCCAACGAGGACGTGCTGCCGTGGACGCGGCCACTTTGGGGTGACACCTCAGTGCTGTAGCGGTTTCTTATAGAGGGACCGCCCGCCTAATTGAAATGTCCACGGGTTCCATTTGCGACATATCTGTCAAAGTGAGACAGACATTAAACTTCCTATAGCATTGGTTCCCAAAGTGGGGTGCGGGGACCCCCAGGGGTCCTTGTGGGCCACGTCATATGCATGTGGAGGCTATGTCTACCATGGGTTCTATATGGGCCATGTGGAGGTCATGTCTACCTCCATGGGTTCTATGTTGACTCAGCTGAGTTTAACAGCTGAGAATTATGGAGATATTACAGGATGTGAAAATGCAATGACGAGGTGAACAGATGTTTCAGGGATTGATTGTAAAAAGACAGGTCAGTAAATAAATGAATAAATTATGAGATTTTACTCAAATCTTTGCTTCTGGGGGCTCCCTGGAACAACATATTTTCAGCCAGATAATTCTGGGGGTCCTTGACATGAAAAAGATTGAGAACCACTGACATAGAAGAATATATATATATATATATATATATATATATATATATATATATATATATATATATATATATATGGGACCTATCCCATTGAGATAGAATGAGTGAGCACTTCCGCATTCCATTGTTACAATGGGAGTCAACGCTATAGTGTTGTCACTCTCCTATAGATTCCTCTGTCCCAAAGTCACGCATGCTTCCAACAATGGAAAAGTTCTGGTGACATCTCAGTAGTTTTCCTCTACGCTGAATCATTGTTCTCTCTCTCTTCCTAACCCACGTTAACGCACTCACGCACGAGCGCTGCTCATGCAGCCTGAACTGAGACAAGCTGGAGTTTGAAAATACATGGTTTTCAATGAGGGTATGGCGCAAATAAGAGCAATTTTAGGCGTGTGTGCAACATGCCAACTGTTTTACAGTATTGTACAGTATAACAACTAAAGTCTCTGTAATGTACATGTTGTACGATTACTACAAAACAATCTAAAATAAACAGATTTAAGATCATTAAAGCTGGGCTAGCTGTTGCCTGGGTCCAATGCATTTCTGCTTACTTCCGGTCCAGACTTAGTCCCAATAGAAGTCAATAATGTAGAAGAGCCGCCATTGGACTGGCCCCATGAAGTGAACGTTTGCATAACTCTGTCTTACTCTATGGCTCTGGCTCTGCCCCCCCCCCCCCCCCACACACACACACACACACACACGAATTACGCTATAGCTCCCTTCCTCCTCCTCCTTGTCCTCTCCTCTCCACATGGTTGGTGAATGGGCTGCAGCTCTATTATTATTATGACAGTTTGGAGGAATTCAAAACAAGAAGGCCTCAGGACTTCACTGGAGGACACTGTGCAGACAGACAGACAGACAGACAGACAGACCCACAGGACGCCCCCAAAGCCTGTGTTTTCATAATTTGGCGTAAAGGTTAAGACCGGCTGTATTTGTTTAACGTGCACACAAACATGCGCGCGCACACACACACACACGCACGCGCGCACACGCACACGCACACACACACACACACACACACACACACACACACACACACACACACACACACACACACACACACACACACACACACACACGTGCTCTTTTGGGTCACGGGGCTAAAACGTTTGGGAACCCACTGTCCTAGAACGTAAGCATATAGGCAATCACACCATCCCAATATATGGCCTGCAGGGTAAACTACAGCAACGTCTTTAAATAAATACTTTCTGAAAAGTCTATGAGGAAAGCCCTATAGAGCGATGCTCTATAGGGCCTTTATACCTTCTTCCATTTTGGCAGCAAATTTAGATTTTAGTTTTAGTCATAGTCTTTTGAATACAATTTAATTAGTCTATAGTTTGAGTCGACTACATAATAAGATTTTTGTCGACTAAATCTACAGTTGATTTAGTCGACTAAAATGTATTTTGGCGGGGTAGAGTGCCTGGATGGTAACCGTAAGGTTGCCAGTTCGAACCCGGGCTCTCCCAGAGTTACTGTCGAAGTGTCCTTGAGCAAGACACTGAACCCCTAATTGCTCCCGATGTGCTAATTGGTGCCTTGCATGCAGGTTTCCGCTGCCATCTGTGTATGAATGTGTGTGTGAATGGGTGAATGTAATGCACAATCTCTGTAAAGCGCCTTGGATAAAGGCGCTATATAAATGCACCATTTACCATTTATCGTAGTGGCTGATTTTACACTTTGCTGAAAATAGCCGATCTACAAGCTCGCAGCGCGTTGTGAGCGCGTCAGCATGCAACCAAGTGTGAAATTACTTGATCTCTTGTCCACTAGTCCCTTCCTAACCTTTTAGTCTAGTTTTTATTTGCTGATGAAATTGTCAATATATATTTAGTCTTAGTCATCATAGCTTAGTTCTCATTAAGATTCCATTTAGTTTGTCAGTGAAAAAAGGTAGTCCACGAAAAAAGTTTGTCATAGTATTAGACTATTAGTCGACAAAATCAACACTGCGGACCACATTTGAAAAGTTTTAGACTAAAAATGAACTCAGACAGCAGCAGCACAGAGCCTCTACTATCTGCCAGTCACTGTCTAGACTCAAAACAAAAAGAAAAGTATGTCATAAGAAATATATTTTTCTATACCATATTCTAGACCATGGTCCACAATTAGTTGAAAGATAATTGTCACTATGTCCATTGTCAACGGTCATTTAGAAGCTTCACCAGAAACAAACATGATGATGTTGTATTTTAAAAGCTCACCATCATGGCTTATCATGGTATATATAAGCCATGGTATATTTGATGGTGCTGAAAAGTCAACTTCAGGTATTTTGACCGTAAGCACACCGTGGCCATTTCCCCTTATACTTCATAGGTTTTACATGCACCCCAAGTTCAAAGGAAGAGCAAAATGTCCCGCATGTGGTCCATAAACATGAGCTATTCTGCTCACTCCATATGTCACACTGTAAAAGTTGGCATTCTGATGAGTGGAATGCTATTACTGAAGCAGGCTCTTGCATTGCATCAGCGAAGTGGGTGCGCTGCACAGTTCATGGGAACACCAATTAAGGCTGCAAATGTAAGGACAATTCCATGAGTCTGTTGGGCTGAAAGGAGCCCTCGAAAATTAGACTTTTTAAAATAGTGCCGTGTCAGTGTCACACTGTTGCTGCGATGCGATTGGTCACTGAGTGTTCATGGGGACTGTTGATGTGATGTGATTGGTCACTGAGTGTTCATGGGGACTATTGATGTGATGTGATGGGTCACTGAGTGTTCATAGGGGCTGTTGATGTGATGTGATGGGTCACTGAGTGTTCATGGGACTATTGATGTGATGTGATGGGTCACTGAGTGTTCATAGGGGCTGTTGATGTGATGTGATGGGTCACTGAGTGTTCATAGGACTATTGATGTGATGGGTCACTGAGTGTTCATAGGACTATTGATGTGATGGGTCACTGAGTGTTCATAGGGGCTGTTGATGTGATGGGTCACTGAGTGTTCATAGGGGCTGTTGATGTGATGTGATGGGTCACTGAGTGTTCATAGGGGCTGTTGATGTGATGTGATGGGTCACTGAGTGTTCATGGGACTATTGATGTGATGTGATTGGTCACTGAGTGTTCATGGGACTATTGATGTGATGTGATGGGTCACTGAGTGTTCATGGGACTATTGGTGTGATGTGATGGGTCACTGAGTGTTCATAGGACTGTTGATGTGATGTGATGTGATGGGTCACTGAGTGTTCATAGGACTATTGGTGTGATGTGATGGGTCACTGAGTGTTCATAGGACTGTTGATGTGATGTGATGTGATGGGTCACTGAGTGTTCATAGGACTGTTGATGTGATGTGATGTGATGTGATGTGATGGGTCACTGAGTGTTCATAGGACTGTTGATGTGATGTGATGTGATGTGATGGGTCACTGAGTGTTCATAGGACTGTTGATGTGATGTGATGGGTCACTGAGTGTTCCTAGGACTGTTGATGTGACGTGATGTGATGTGATGGGTCACTGAGTGTTCATAGGACTATTGGTGTGATGTGATGGGTCACTGAGTGTTCATGGGACTGTTGATGTGATGTGATGTGATGTGATGTGATGGGTCACTGAGTGTTCATAGGACTGTTGATGTGATGTGATGTGATGTGATGGGTCACTGAGTGTTCATAGGACTGTTGATGTGATGTGATGTGATGGGTCACTGAGTGTTCATAGGACTGTTGGTGTGATGTGATGGGTCACTGAGTGTTCATAGGACTGTTGATGTGATGTGATGGGTCACTGAGTGTTCATAGGACTATTGGTGTGATGTGATGGGTCACTGAGTGTTCATAGGACTGTTGATGTGATGTGATGTGATGGGTCACTGAGTGTTCATAGGACTATTGGTGTGATGTGATGGGTCACTGAGTGTTCATAGGACTGTTGATGTGATGTGATGGGTCACTGAGTGTTCATAGGACTATTGATGTGATGTGATGTGATGGGTCACTGAGTGTTCATAGGACTATTGATGTGATGTGATGTGATGGGTCACTGAGTGTTCATAGGACTGTTGATGTGATGTGATGTGATGGGTCACTGAGTGTTCATGGGACTATTGATGTGATGTGATGGGTCACTGAGTGTACTTTTGTATTCATCTTATAAGGCCCTAGCTGTCCTTCAAATGTATGTATCGACCGTTTCGGACGCGGGAGGGCCTCCCTGGGCGCGTTCCTGGGGGTCTGGATGTTGTGGACACCCAACACGGTAACTCTGTCATTTCTCTGCCTCGACGGAACCGGGCTGGTCCCCGCAGACCCCCACATGGTACAGTTGCACCGCTCAATTCACACAGGTGTGATGTTTTACGCAAGTATCTGTTCCCAGGAAGGGGTTATTGTCCATTATTTGGTATATTTTTACAGTACATTTCAGTGACTTCGTTCAAAGTTCAAGGTGCCTTCTTTCTTTCCTTCCTCCATTCACTCATTTTCTCCACCTGTCATAATTATTATCCCACTGGGTGTGTGTGTGTGTGTGTGTGTGTGCGCGTTACAGCAGGTGTTGGAGACAGCTGTCATGCCCCAGTTGCCTGCCACCAGGTAACACAAGCAATGTACGCGTGTGCACGCGCACACACACACGTGCCTGCAAGTGTGACTGTAACCAAGGAGAACCAATTGAGAAAGAGAGAGACAACACTGGCTGTTGTCGACAATGTCGCATGCACAGTCGCGCACACACACACACACACAATCAATTTATCCCCAGCCAGAACGGAGCCTTTTCACCAGTCATTTCACACATAGACTTATAATCCTCCCCCCCCCCCCCCCCCCACACACACACACACACACACACACACACACACAACAGAAAGGCCCCTTTGCTTTGGAACACACACCACGTACAGCCCACGACAGAGCAGCAGTGAACAGCGCACGTCACGCGCCCTCAATCATTTATGTGGAGTCACACAGGAATAGACGGCACTAAGTGTTCCGTTGATGGCACTCGGAAAACGCCACTGCAAGCGCTGAGGATGTTTGTTTAAAGTTCAAACAGTGACCAGCGTGTGTGCGTGCGTGCATGTGTGTAAGTGTGTGTGTGTAGTGTGTGTAAGGTCACAGTCATTTCTGCAGTTTGATGCGTGTGGCCTAAATGTGTTTGTGTGCACATCAGTACGTGTGTGCATGTGTGAAGGTCAGTGTGTGTGCGTGTCTGCATGCATGGCTTGTGTGTTTGTGTCTGTCTGTGTGAGTGTGTGTGTGTGTGTGTGTGTGTGTGTGTGTGTGTGTGTGTGTGTGGGGGGGGGGGGGGGGGGTGTGGGGGGGGGGGTGGGGGGCAGCATGCTATTGTGCTCATGTGATGCATTCTACAAATAGCAGCAGGCGGTCAGTAAAAGCACTAAGGGCAGTGCATATTGTTGCCCAGTCCCCGTGGTATGATAGAAATTCAAGACACATACGCATACACCCGAGCTTGACATTATAATCGGCACAGTTACTCCATGGCTGAGAACCATAACACTACAACCTACAGTTAGAGAGAGAGAGAGAGAGAGAGAGCGCGAGCTGTGTTTGGAGAAAGATATCAAATGGAACACAACCACCCTAAAGACTAATCATTGTGTGCATTCCTCCACTATCTGGATCGAGTGATCTCGGTACATTGAAATTGATTAATTGAATATTCTGACTTTCATTTGTACATACACTTTGCTTTTATTGTATTGTTCCACTTTTTGCTTTGGAAATGTAAATGTATGTGAGACACTGAGACACTGAGGCGGATCTGAAGAGACAGGGACTCAGCTGGGGAGAGACAGGGAATCAGCTGGGGAGAATCAGCTGGGGAGAATCAGCTGGGGAGAGGGGGAAAGGACAGCCCAAAACCACGTTGGGTGCATGGAGAAGAGTCGTCGATAGCATCTGAAATGTTTTAGTGTTAGTCTAGTTTTAGTCAGCTTTGAGTGGTTGTGTAAACACAAACATTGAATGCCATTGACAATGAATGTCCAAACATTGCATAAACACAAGCATTGAAGACAAAAGTGAGGACGCACATTGCGGTTGGCCAGAATGAGATGATGTATGATGATAAGAGCGAGAGAGAGAGAGAGAGAGAAAGACAGAGAGAGAGAGAAAGAGAGGAGTGAAAAATGTAATGAGAGTGTGCAGCGTGTGAAAGTGAAACCTGTACAGTGGGACAGCCCGCTTAGAGACAACAATAGATTTGACCCCTGAATCATTTATCAGACGTTCAATGTGCACTTGTGCAGCTATGGGGTCCCCGCAGGGATACCCCACTGGATGTCACCTGACACATAAAACATACATACATGGGACATGTCACCACTCTGTAGCGTGGATGTTTTTAAAGCACATTGTCAATAAAAGCACGACTTCACCCATTTTCAACCCATCTTCATATAATTAGCCCTCACTAATGCCTAATGCTCATGATAAAATGCAAAAATAATATATATGTACTGAGTCGGTGTCTCAGGTATAGTATAACAGTCTTTGGAGCCAGAAAATGACATGAGACTCTTGAGAAACAGTGCACCAAACTGACCTAAGATGATCAGTCAATGAAGTCAGTTACTGGGAAGTCTGAGGTCAAGAAATTCCACAAAAAAGGGAGATTTTCAAAAAGGGAAGTGTCAAAATTTCTACAGGAAATGTGGCCATTTAATGGCATGCGAACACATTGGGAGCGATGCGAGACAAAATCACAAATGACATCCGAACCTCGGGGGTTATGCCTATGTTCCCTCAGCCCTATGTTCCCTCAGCCCTATGTTCTCCCATTCCAAAACAGACCCTATGTTCCCTCAGCCCTATGTTCCCTCAATCCGATAAGTGCAAGTGTAATAAATGTAATAGTGTAATAAGTATAATAGTGTAATAGTGTAATAAGTATAATAGTGTATAGTGTAATACAGACAGCATTTTTTCCCCAATTAAATTGGCTGACAGCTTGTCTCGTCTCGTCATAATAATAGGTTCATAATAATTACTCAAATTAATTAACTTATAATTATATCGGTCGGCCTCATGGTGGCGCTATAACAGCCCACTTTACGTTTTGGCTTATAACTCTTGAACCATATCGTGTGTACGGTTGCAAGTTGGTCATCTCCGTCAACGTTTTGCAAGATTCTATAACCTGGACGTGGCAGAGCTTGCTATGACTCACGTAGTCCTGGGTGTCGCCTCTAGACGAGGCAGGTCACGTACATAGACTTTTAGGTTCGGGTAACTTATGTGAGTTGACCCTGGTACCTAGGGCATAGGGCATACCCCGGAGCATTTAGGTGGACAAGGACTGTCAGCTCAGTTAGCCTTTGGAGCATATAAGGGCAAGAGGGCACGTACTGTGTCATGGCGCAAAAGGCCCATTCATAGTCGAATGAAACTGTGTGCCTGTGGCACCCAGGGGTCCCTGGAAGGGCCTCTGCTGTGTTTATATGCTGGTAGAATCTAAAGCAGCAGCATCAAATATTTGCAAGAAAAACTAAATAGGTCAAAATGGGCAGATTGTTTTACAGCCCAAAACACGCCTTCATTGAGTTGAGTGACAGCTGACATGACAAGCCTCTGTTACGGCACTCCTTATATTAGGACCCCAGAGAACCAATGGGGTAGAACACTCCTTATATTAGGACCCCAGAGAACCAATGGGGTAGAACAAACGTTCCGTCCTCACTGCATGTTACACTTTGCTAGTGAAATTAATTCACAGTATAAAATGTAAACCTTCATAAAACTAAATTATTAAATAATTAAACAGACTCTTAGGTACTGTACGTGTGTTTGATTTGTGAGTTATCTTGGCACAGTACCATGGGTGTGTACTCATAACAAAACCATGATGCTTCTATGCAATGATTGGTATGAAAAACATCATTGAAGCTGAGAAGTGTCGGCTATGTGGTTGACACGCACTGTGAGAAGATGAGTTCAGATATGTACCAGTGCCACTGTCTGCTATTTTGTTTAAAGCTGCATTACACCTCAAGCAGACTGAAATTATGAACCCTTTTGGGTGTTATTTTGTCCATAAAGTGATGCTATTCTTGTGTGATCCTCAACACAGGATTTGATATATTCAGACTAAAATTATTAATATTGCCGTCACCACCAATAACCATGATAATACAGCAGCTATCTGCACCCGGGGAAATCACTTTGCCAGCTTGTGAATGTGATGGACATTTCCATTAATATTTTATTTTTGCCACGGACATGCAAAACAAGTGATCAATGATATTACCAGAACACAAATGTATAGCCTATAGTACTAATTGACTCTTGACGTGTCATAGTGTCTACTCTATTCCACTGCGCTACACATTTTAAAATAAGTAATTTATCAAAACTTATTTTTGGGGAAAAGCCGATCTACAAGCTCACAACACATTACGGCATGTTGTGACCTTGTAGATCAGCAATTGTCCTTTCTTCTTAGCCTATAATGACATGCCCAAAATTGGGATTTCAGGGTTAAAGTAGCTATATACTGTAGTTACCCAACTTACCCAGAAAGACTGGGAAGTTATCCACTGTATACTGGTGGCCGTCCTGAGACAGGCATTATATGTGGCATAATACATGGTCCAAGTATATTCCATGTTTGGGATTTCAATAAATGGGTCTTATACAGTAAGTAGGCTACAGTTGCAGTCCGAGAAAGGGACACTTAGCTGCAAAGGTGAATGGGTGCGCAGTATACTTAATATTAGGTTATTGCAGATGGCCTTTCAGAGGACAGTGTTACTTGGGGACATGAGGAGACAGGAAGTTCTACAGGCTAAACTAGTTTTGTTTGTCAACGTAGCTTAAATAGTTGGTGTCAGTTCATTAAAGTGTGTACTCTAGGTTGATGAGACAACTATGCAATGGAAACATACCTGAGATTAAAAACAGATAATTAAGTACATGATGAGTGATTCATGAAGAAATGTCAGGATTTAAAGGAATGTTTCACTGCTCACTGTTTCACTGTGTTGTTGTGGAGCATTTGCTATAACAAAGTAGATAGACTAGACCCCATGCAGTAGTATTGCTGTAACTTGGTATCTGTAATGTGTTCTGTTGCTGCAGGGTGAACTACTGTATGGGTAGCATTATAGTATAATTGATGCCTTACAGCCCCCCCCCCTGTCTGTTTTGGAATGAGGGAACATAGGGCTGAGGGAACATAGGGCTGAGGGAACATATAGGGCTGAGGGAACATAGGCCTGAGGGAACATAGGGCTGAGGGAACATAGGGCTGAGGGAACTTGGGTACGGTCCCGAACCTCGGATGCATCAGAAAAACCATGGACAGCGCTCGTATACAGTTTCAGAGATATGAGGCATTGGAAATCCTACTTTGACCGGAGGTAAATGGGGGCCGTGTGCAAAGATCCTGGTGCTGGGGGTGACGGAGGCGTTGCCGGACCAATACCCTGGAGGGGGGGGGGGGGTCGTTATACGTAGCTGTATGTACGAATAATATATACGTAACAATCTTAGTCCAACACTACTGTGACGGTGTAAGTGAGTTTTGAAAAAAGAAAGAAAAGAAGATTAATAAAATTTATAAAAATGTCATCATCAAAAGGTCATCATGCCACATATACTATTGTTGGCAGAGACAGACTTACAGTAATGGGTGCACTATCACGTTCTCTACAGATGCCAGGGAATGTCAGCTGCTGCTCGTTAGGAAAGAAAATAAATGTGCCAAAGGTGAACATGAAAGCTTCTCTGACAACACCCCACCCACACACACACACACACGCACACGCACACACACACACACACACACACACACACACACACACACACACACACACACACACACACACACACACACACACACACACACACACACACACACATGCATGACCGCAGCTCAGCTGTGGTGTTGAGTGGTGTCATGCAACATGATGCATGAATGACAATGCACCAGAAAAAGAACCATGCGTGTCCGCCACTGACGAGGAGGTCCTTTAAGAACAGCTTGTTGACTCCTCTGAGGACACAGCACTGTTGGTTTCGTCGACTATTAATACTATGACAAAAAATGTCCGTCGACTATTACCTCTTTTCACTGACGAAAACTACATGGAAACTAAATAAAAGCTAAGCTATGATGACTGCTGTGAGCTTGTAGATCGGCTATTTTCAGCAAGTGTCAAATCAGTCATTTTTATGTCAAATCAAAGTTACTAGTTACTTTGATTGTTTATACTTAGCAAGATCACAATTTGTCGCGATGCATTGTGAGCTTCTGTGAGATCTGCTATTTTCAAAATAAAATTATATACATTTGAAAACTTGAAATGGGACATTCTGCATAGTGAGTACTTTCTACTTTTGGTACTTTTAAGTACATTTTGATGCCGATACTTTTGCACTTTTACTCGAGTGCATTTTGAATACGGGACATGTACATAACAGAGTACATAGGCTTCTACATAGCAGTACTTTTACTTAAGTAAAATATTTGAGTACTTTAAACACAGGAGGGATGTCAGCGGTCAGAGTAGTAAAAACAACAACAACATAAACAAGTTCACTAGTATTTAACCCCCTTTAATAAACATGCTCGGCTCTGTACTCCGTTAAAGGTTTCATGACATTCATTTACATTTATTTATTTTAGTTTTTCTTTTAGGTTTTATGACCTCAATTACACTCACACAACCTGAACTTTGAACATTCAGTGGATTTTCTGTGGTGATTTTCTTTGTGTGTTCTGAAGCCTTTTGAGCTGCAATGAAAACAGGCAAAATCCCTAATCATCTGCTGGCAAATTCCTATGTCATACAGTATATGGGATTCGTGGACTCCTACATCACAGTTCACAGGCACGGGTTTTTTGCGTGCAATTGAGCTCAGAAAACCTAAAAATAGATAAATAAGAAAAAATACATATATTATGTTACATAATTATGTCACCATCCCTGCTGAAAACTCCTATTAATTTTAGTCTCTCAATCATGTTGATTTTCGAAATGTCTATTGTTGTTTTTTTGTTTGCACCTTGCCTCATGTGTAACAGTGTTGTTTTTTGGCAGAATTTTTTTATTTTAGTTTTAGTCATACTCTGTTGAATAGTTATCATTTAGTTTTAGTCACATTTTAGTCACCTGGAATGTCTTAGTGTTGGTCTAGTTTTAGTCGACTAAATTTGAAATGAATTTTGGCGGGCCTTGATGCCGTCGAAATTACTGTTTTTCCACTTCTACAAGCTCACAACATTGAGCTTGTAGATCGGCTATTTTCAGCATGCAACCAAGTGTAAAATGACTTATACTGGATCTCTTGTCCACTAGTCCCTTCCTAACATTTTTGTCTAGTTTTTATTTGTTGACGAAATTGTCAGTATATTTAGTCTTAGTCATCATAGCTTAGTTTTTATTTAGTTTCCATTTAGTTTTCATCAGTGAAAAAAGGTAGTCGACGAACATGTTTCGTCATCATTTTAGTCGACGAAATCAACACTGCGTGTAAAGCACTTTGTAACACAATTGTGAAAGCTGCTACTGTATAGACGAGGCCATGCGTGTGACATCCCATTATATCCAAACAGAAAAGGCCTATATCTGATTGCATTGAACGTTAAACTCACTCACCAACATTGCAGTTGTACCGAAAGCTTGAATTGTCTTCCTTTCTATATCGGCATAGTGTTTGCTTTAAATCCACCATAGACAAGTTATGAGCTATACTTTCTGTCAAGAAATGCTGCCTCCTGCATTCTGTGCAATTTAGAAACAGGTGGTACGCACAGGACCATTGAGTGATTTCCAACCAATGTTTCCAAAACTCCAACGTTTTGCTACTCAGTCTGGATAAGGGCAGTGCGTGTCCTCGTGGAAAAGTGATGCATGTGTATACTTGTGCACACACACACACACACACAGAGTATAAGACAGAGTCATGAAAACTTCATGGGGCCAGTCCAATGGCGGCTCTCCTACATAGACTTCTATTGAGAATGGGGACAACAAATAGGGACAATTAAGTCCTGGACCGGAAGTAGGCAGAAATGCATTGGAACCAGGCAACAGCCCTGCTTTAATGATCTTAAATCCCTTTATTTTACATTGTTTTGTAGTAATTGTACAACATAAACATTACAGAGACTTTAGTTGTCACTGTACAAAACAGTTGGCATGTTGCACACATGCCTAAACTTGCTCTTATTTGCGCCGTCCTCGTTGAAAACAATGTATTTCAAACTCCAGCTTGTCCCCCTTTCAGGCTGCATGAACAGCGCTCGAGCGCTCGGTTTCTGCCCCCTCAATATCGTAACTCTTCTATTAGATGGCTCTGCATCTGAGGTCTGTGTCTAAGCACAACATTCATCAAATAATCAAATTGGCTGCACTCAACCATGTCATGTGCGTGGTCGAATTTAAATTTAGTTTGTGCGCACACGCTCGCGTACGTGCGTGCGTTTGAGCGAGAGAGAAAGAGCATTCCAGCGTATTTATATGTTTGTTATTTGCGATTGCTATTTAATTGCTTAAAAACAACAGTAAATTGTGTACAGCTGGTTCATTGATATCTGGGACCTTGTCTTAATTGTCACCCCCTTCTTCCAGGAAATAAAACGTCTCGGTTTCCGAGGCTACCCCCCACCAACCACTTCCCAGCGCCTCTGACCTCAGTTCAATGCAATTCTATTTCAGACCAGTGTGATAATCATGTAAAAATAATTCTTATCACTCTAATAATAATAATATAATCCCTATGTTAAAATTGGCTTAAAGGAACTGAAGCCCAGACTAAAATAACATACAGCCTATTTTTCCCTACTGTATAATTGATCCCAAATGACTGGCCATGGGGTCTATTTGTAGAATTGCCCCTGCCGTCCAGTTTCCACAGTAGCCCCTACTGTAGAGTGGAGCCTGTAAGCCAGGGTTCACCAACATGTCCGTACACGGACAAATGTGTCTGTGGCAAAGACTTGGTCTTCACCCACTTACTGAATGTCAATCTCCAGGTTTTCTCCAGAATAAGACAATATGACAATTGACACTATGGCACATTAGGAGTCCACTAGTACTATAGAGGTTCTCAATTGTTTTAATTGCAAGGACGGCTGTAACTCTGAGTGTTCAAATGGAACCTTACGGGTCCGTTTGGTTTAGGGATGCACTGAAAGGGAAATTCTTGGCCGAAACCGAATTCCAGACTTACTGCTGAAACATCGTAACAATATCTCAAATGATGTTTGGAAATATTTCCAAGCCGCAGAAGACTGTGTTGGCGGCGAGCCAGCTGTGCATATCAACCTACAACGTGGTTGATATGTTGAAACGTGTTTTTCCAGCCAGGCACGTGTGAGCGCCGTGCTTGTAGCCGCATTTTCAACACGTCATCACAACAAAACATTATAGGTTACATAAGTAACCCCGTGTTTTGACTATTCGGCGATATATTTCCGTCTGAATATTTTCCGCGGCCGAATATTCGGAGCATCACTACTTTGGTTCCATTTGAACACCCTCAGAGTTACAGACCTGTTATTCAGGGCTATATCTTATTTATGTGTTTATCCTCATTATCCCCTTCCGATGTACTTCGGCCCCAACCTCTACATACTGTAGATTTCATCATGTTTAGAGAAATTTCAATTGTTGTTATCGTTTTAAATTATTATCCCCTCTCCGACGTACTCCGGCCAAAAACTGTACATACATGTGTTGAGAATGTTCAATTGTTGTTACTGTTAAATTATTATTCATGTCATGATTGTGTGTGAGTGGGATGGCAACAAGACCGCTTCTTCTGTGAAATCCCTTTGGACAAAATGCTTGACTGTACATTGTGCTGTTTGCATTTATATATTGTCTAAAAAATAATAATCAATCAATTCTGGTATTCTAATTATCCACTCATTCTGTATGTCTGTGGCAAAAAATGTATGTTGACAAAAATGACAAAAAATATTAATTTATTTTATCATTTCATGATTCTGAAATTAGTTGTCATTGCACACTCATCCATCCATGCCTTGGTTTTCCTTTTGCTTTTATGTGAAGTTGATAATTCTGTATTTTGTCAACCAAGGACTTAGTTGTACAACACATGTACAGTGTTTTCATTTGGTGACATTGGTCATCATATGCGAGCGAGCGGTGTCACTCACTGCTTTCAATTTGTAGATCTCTCGTATTGGAATCAAACCTGTGCATGGCGAGTTTCAACCGCACAGCCTTATACCCCATCATTCGTGTTTCTCTCTGCCGTTACTGCATGTCCAATAAATGTCACATATAATAAACACTTCAACAATCTCCTTGACAACCATCCTGTCATGCCTGTCAGAATGTAGGCTGCTCAGAATACTTGTGTTATGCCATGAGTATACTTAAAACTTCCTCCAACTCCTGTGCTATTACACACACAAACACACACACACATGCACGCACCACACAAAATATGCACGCAAGCACACAGACACACAGAGCTGGTGTTCATTTCAAGGCCTATTAGTTACTCAGGGGATAAATCATTGTCACCTAGGACTGCAGGATGTTACACAGAGACCACAGGGGGTCATGTAATGAGAGCGAGGCGCGTGCGTGCGTGCACACACACACAAACACGCGTGCGTGTGTGTGTGTGTGTGGGGGGGGGAGACCAGTATGTGTGCAGATAGATGTGTGTGTAGAGAAAGGTTTAGACAATAACCACGGGGGGTGTCTTCTAGAGAAGGAAGGAAAGACAAATGTTGAAAGCTGAAGGAGGAGCAGGTCAGTCCTCTGGGGTAGACTGGACAGTGCAGGCTGCAGTTCCAGGACGGTTACGCTGACACTCGGACACTTAGCGCTCCTCACACTGTTGGGAGCGTGATAGTGCTGTTCTTAGCACATCCACGAGCACATGGAACGAACACACGCACACACGCGCACACACACACACACACACACACACACACACACACACACACACACACACACACACACACACACACACACACACACACACACACACACACACACACACACACACACACACACACACACACACACACACACACACACACACACACACCCGCTCCAAGTCACATGGGATTTCTTGGCAGGACACTCAGAGACACCATTGAACCTATCTAGGGACCACATGACAAACCCTATAGTAGTGCACCCCATCAAGACCCCTTTGCCATCTGACCTTGACTCTGATTGGCCGCGTCCCAAGCATCTGTCAATCTAAAGAAAGACCACTGCCTTCTCCTTTCCTGATGACAGTGGCGGCCAATAAGGACGAGCCATTGCTAAAACAACTACTGCTGCGCATCAAGCCAGGTCACTCATTATGTTAATGCCCACTGTTTACACTGGGCGTTGGTAGCTTGTGTTAGCAAGGAGGTGTGGAAACTATAAATGGTCTGTGCAAAATATAAATAGGCCTAGCCGGAATTATATTGATGGGAATAAAGAAAAGTAGAGGAACACACAATGGCATTATGACATAAATCAAGCTTGATACACATTAATAAACACATCCGGATGAATTCCTCTTGCTTGATAACAGCTCAGCACAGAATGAATTTCAATAAAAGTCAAATTAAATAACGTTACTTAATAGCAATACCACTCGTATAAACACAAATCAAACATTATTTAAAGGCAGTTTTATCTCCCCCAAATTAGCTGAGATGTCCAATAAATATACCCACAACTTGTATCGCATTGAAACCACTGCATGACTACAAAGACCCAGTGGAACCAACCAGCGGACACTATACAGACGACTGGCCGCATTGAAGGCTCTGTACGCGGGGTACAGTAGCCTGATGATCCGGGGCATGCGAGATGCGACTGGGTTAAAAGCGGCTAGCCGGCTACTCAAACGTCCAAAAGTTCGGTAAATCGATTTCAAGTTATTTAACAACATTCAAGCCTAAAATATATCTTAAAACAGCATTCAGTGGGGACAATTCCTCACCGCGATCTGTGTCAGCCATGTTGCTTCTGTTCTGCAACGGGTACGTATACGGACATGGGAAAGAAAGAATTAACGTTTGCAGGTGTGGCCAGTTTAACGTTCCGAGGAGCACTTTTTCTTCTCTTTTTATATGTCTTGAAGAATTGAATACATACTGTACAGGATTAGGGCCACATTATTGTATGACAATTATCTGCTATGACACTATGGCACATAAGAGTCCACTAGGCCTACTTAGTGGTTCTCAAATGTTTTATTTCTTAATTCTGAGAGTGGTCAAATGAAACCAAATGGACCCGTATAAGGGTCCATTTGGTTCCATTTGAACACTTTGTGTTTCTGCTATTGTCTCATGTTGTTGCCTCGTGGCAAAAATGGAATGTTGACATAAATGTCCACCACAAGCCAACATGGCGATGACCCCTCCACACTGTATAAGGAACTGTTTGGGAAATTTCAAGATTACCTTATTACTGACGGAACAAGTTATTTATTGTTTTTCCATTTCCTGAAAAGTCACGGTTTTGGACATCTATACTCTGACTGACTATAACTATAGCTATGAGGAAGAGAGAGAGAGAGAGAGAGAGAGAGAGAGCATGGCTCTCAGTTTAAGACAATGAGTGAGTTCATTTCTTAGCCATGTAAGGCATGCCAGACATCCCTTGTGGTCTGAAGTATGAGTCACATACACATGCACACGCGCAAGCACACACACACACACTCTCTCTCTCTCTCTCTCTCTCTCTCTCTCTCTCTCTCTCTCTCTCTCTCTGTCTCTCTCCGAGTTCCATTACAACTATGCTGTCATTAAACATAAGTTAATTTTTTCTTCCTCCTTTATGCCACTCCTTTCCTGCCCACTCTCTTCCTCCCCCAGTTTGACATGCTCTGGGGTCTGGGGACCCCAATTTATATTGTAAAATCAATGTCAAATTTACAGATCCATGTGTCCATTTGGTTACTAACTATCTAGCCTCGATACCCAGGCTTTCATTTTCGTCTGCGCAAAAAATGAACTAACTATCCACCAGACCCCACACTCCAGCAGAGACCGAACAACCACCGGGCACCACCACCTCAACCCTGAACACGTGAACCCCAGCATCCTGGGCTCTGGGGGGCAACAGCCAACCGATCTAGCAAGCTCACACAACGCGTATAATAATAAGAATATAAGATAAACTTCAGACAGAACCAAGCTCTAGGGTGGTGCCGATTCGGGGCCAAAGGATTATTTCTCATCCTCTCCCGACTAGAGAGAGTGATACAGTGGTGATTCACTGTGGCCTGAACGCTGGGTGACTAATACAATACAATGGACGCCTCCTTCCTAGCCATTACCGCCCCGCCTCTTGCTACAAGAAATAGACAGTGTCTCCCGATGGTACCCGAATTCCCTCCATGATTCACACTGCAGCAGACGTTGTAAAAACACACGCACACGCACACGCACACGCACACGCACACACACACAGTTAATATGCAGGCAGACCCTTCACATACTAGAGCATGAAATAAATGTGAATGTAAATATAAAATAACAAAAATAATAAATGCTTAAACATGTAGCTAGGTGTAATGTTAAGCGTCCACAGAAGTGAACCTTTCAAGCATGTTTTCTCAACTCGCTGTTTCTCTGCAAGACATAAGCCATATCTCCAAAACTGGTGGGTAAAACTAAACAACCAATATGTCAATTTGAAGCTATGATGCACTGCTTTCACATGACATGAAAAAACAAAATTAAAAAAAGAATGCAATGACTTAGCCCTCGGTCAGAAACAGAATAATGTGCCAGATATAATTTGTATATATTTGTATATAATTTGTATATACTTAACGACTAAACTTTTTTGAATACTTATTTTAAAAGAAACCTCTCTCACAATGATCACCTTCCCCTGTGCCAATGGAAGCACCCATGCCTAATACCCTTGGCATATAGCACCTCCACCCAGTGTTGAATTTGACAGCAAATTTAGATTTTAGTTTTAGTCACCTTTTTTCTACAGTTAAAGTTGATTTAGTTGACTAAAATGTGTTTTGGCAAACTTTGATGCTGTCGTAATGGCTGATTTTACACTCACTGAAAATAGCCGATCTACAAGCTCACAACGCGTATTTTCAGCATGCAACCGATATAATTACTTGTCTTTTACTTACTGGATCTCTTGTCCACAGTCTCGTGTTGCCAGACTGTCGCCTCTCGCAATTTTCAAATGCTTCCATCATACAGTCTGGAGCTGTCATGAGTAACTACTTGTCCACTAGTTGCATCGTTCTTGCATGTTTAATTTGCTGCGTTTGCCTTCACACTGCGCTGTCATCCGCAGCAATTGGAAACGCAGCAGGGAACTTTACCGGCTAGATGGCTCACCCACGCTCTGGCCAATGGAGAGCGACGTTGCTACGTGGTGGCCATCTTACCGAGGGGCAGCATAACATCGCGTCTATGGGGCATGTACTTTTTAAATAACCATAACTTTCTCAATTTCAACAGATTTTCAAACGGTTTGGTTTGTTATAAACGTCAGAGACGTCCACATACTTACATGCTTTTATGCGACGTTCATATAAAAAACATTAAGCAGATAAGCGTCCTGGTATCATAGCCACGTTGACAACGTTTGAAATAAACCAACCAGTTTGTAAATCTGTCAAGATTCGAGGGAGTTATGACTATTTTTGTTTGAGCTGCCATTGAACAAACTGTACTGTAACCCCATCAGCAGGGTGGCCACTGGGTGAACTACGCCTTGAGCCATCTACAGTAGCCTTTATATATGTCTATGACTTTATCAATGTGTTCAATTCATAAACTACACAGTGAAATGTGTTAAAAAAAGCCGCCTGTCAGGATTCCCGGTCCAGGTCTGTACTACTAGCCCATACACTTTATGCAACCTGCAACATTGTGCAAATGTGCGATGGAACCTAATCGCCTCCAATCTCTTGCTATATATCGTGTACACTGCATTGTTCATGTGTGTAACCTTCAGCATTTAAGCCTGATGGTCTGGCCATATTGCAATAAGGGCTTCTATCTCTTAATTAGACCACGTGTGTCCAGGGGATATCTTTACGCGTCGCTGCGTAACAATGCCTTCTTCTTCCTTCTCGTGTGTCAAATACCACCTCCTTCATCCCACAATGGTACATTCACTACCTATGTTTAATGCAATTGCATTCACACCTGCAGTGATCCACACTCTGCTGCGTTTTGAAGCAAAGTGAAACCCCCGTTTTTTGGCGGAGTAGAATGCGGTTCTTTGGTGCGCATTAGGATTCGATTGAGCCTTCACACCTGACAAACGAAGCGCACATTCCGACAATGTGCAGCAGGATTCGTTTTAATCGCAGTAAAGCTTTCTGGTGTGAATGCGACCTTAGTTTTAGTTTCCATTTCCGTCATTAAAAAAAGGTATTGTAGCACAGTTTTATAAACCCTCTATCACCCCTGAAGAACCACCCTTTTAACTGTGTATACTGTACTTTAACCATCCATTTACTTTTATCTTGTTGTCAATTTAAGCCCTACAACAACACGCACACATGCACATAGATGCATGTGCGTGCCTGCACAGTGCACACCCACACGCACACATGCGCAAAGATGCATGTGCGTGCCTGCACACCCACACGCAGCCTCTTCCCATAATAACAGTGATCTGATGTATTTTTTTTTTTTTTTTTTAAGATATTTTTTTGCGGCTTACGCCTTTTATTGATTTTTTTTTGAAGGGACAGACAGTAGGCTGACAGGAAACGGGAGAGAGATGGGGGGATGACATGCAGTAAAGGCCGTGTCGGGTCCGGGAGTCGAACCCGCGGCACACTGCGACTGGATTACCAGTCCGGTGCCCAGACCGTTACGCTACGGCCTGGGCCGATCTGATGTATTATTGAGTAGAAGGCATGAAGGTCAGTGACTAGACTAACTGCTGCACACATCCATCACACGATGACCACTCACATGTACAACTACTAAGTAGAATCAGAATTTAGTTTCATTATACCGATGTACAATGAAATTAAAAAAGCACTGCTTTTTTAAAATAAAATGTGTATATTATACAATGTACTACATTTCTAAAACACTGGGTCGGGGATGTATTATTGAGTGCTGCGTTGAACACCAGACAATGACAGACAACTTCAATAGGACAATTGTTTTGTTTATTAATATATTATAGTGTCTCCTGAGTAAAAGATCAATGCAACAGTTATCTCTCTGCAAAAGCAGTGGTGAAGAATACCACGGTTTTACAGACCTCCATGAAATCACGATACAGTAGGATTCATACGCGGGCTGAATCGATGTGAAAGTTGGAGGTCATTCATTCGGTTTATGTTCCTTTTATAGCCGCGAGATCCTGGGGTTTTTTGGCGGTAATTCTCCGGACACTAATTTACAGGGGTCACCAACATGTACAGACATGGACAGATTTTTTGTTTTACACACCATTATAATGATCATTACACCCAATTACTGGATGTCAATCTGCAGGTTTTATTCAGAATATGTACGACAATTATTTATTATGACACCATGTCACATTAGGAGTGGACTAGTACTAGTGGTTATCAAATGTTTTATTTGCAAAGACGCCTGTAACTCCGTTCGTTTGGTTCCATTTGAACACTCTCAGAGTCACAGACCTATAATTCAGGGCTATCTATGTATGTGTTTCTGGGAATATTATTGTCCTCTCATTTTGTATGTCCGTGGCAATTTTTTTTTCTCCAAAAATGTCCACCACAAGCCAAGATGGCGATGACCTCTGCTAATTTACAAGCTATATCTTTCAATTTCCTTGGATTTCCGGTTGGGTGGGGTGGGGTGGGGTGGGGTGGCGTGGCGTGTGCTGCTGGTGACTGCATGGATGGTGTGCATGTGGTTGGATAGAGAGGCCATCAGCTCTATTAATAAGGAAATAATACAAAATGAACAAAAATCACACCCGTGTGAACTGAGTGGTGTAACTATAATGTAATTGTTATACTGTACTGAAAAAGACAGGTGTCACAGTAAAAACTCAGCTTCCCATCATGCACCTGTGCACAGTGTGAAGCTCAACAGTGCCACTTTCACCCCTGTTGGTATCCAGCCAGCCAGCCAGCCAGCCAGCCAGCCAGCCAGACATATACATACATAATGGAGACAGTGTGCCCATGTACCGCTCAAAAATCTTGGTCAGGAACTGTTTGGCCTCCCAATGTGCTCAAACTCCCCATTTCATTAAGAATTGTTTGGGCACCGCCAGGTAGCTAATAGTCAACTCTCCTTGACTCTGCGCTTTGACTTTGATCCTTATTATTGAACCGAAAGGAGCACGCCGTGTCTTATCTCGAGGATACTTAATCTTTGACAAACTCGGTGGGAAGGGTTACAAGTGTGTGTGTGTGTGTGTGTGTGTGTGTGTGTGTGTGTGTGTGTGTGTGTGTGTGTGTGTGTGTGTGTGTGTGTGTGTGCGTGTGTGTGTGCGTGCGTGTGTGTGGCTGCAGTTATCTTCCACAGGGGTTCTAGCAAGCACCGTGTGGCTGTCAATGGTGTGTGTGTGTGTGTGTGTGAGTGTGTGTGTGTGTGTGTGTGTGTGTGTGTGTGTGTGTGTGTGTGTGCCTTTGAGGAAAAGTGCCATAGTAAGCATTATCACTGCCGGCATGGGGAATGACAAGCAGCCAAAGAGGGCATGAAGGGCATAGACAAGTAGTGTGTGTGTGTGTGTGTGTGTGTGTGTGTGTGTGTGTGTGTGTGTGTGTGTGTGTGTGTGTGTGTGCGTTAAAGAAAGGTTATTCATTACCTACACAGACACAAGTGTCATAATTCCACGTGAAAGATTAGTAATTTCGAGGAAGATTGTCTAGCTCAACGCGCGCGCGCGCACACACACACACACACACACACACACACACACACACACACACACACACACACACACACACACACACACACACACACACACACACACACACACACACACAGTATGTAGAAACTTTGACTGTTTTTTTTTGTTGTTTTTTTTGTAACTATACTTAAGAGTAAGTGCCCTGCTAGCGGCCCCTAGAGGCCATGGTGCTCCTTACACGCAACGGGACATTCATCCGTAAAGCCTCACACTCTCACTATGGCTAGAAAGCAAGGTCATGCTATTAAGACCATGGGGTCACCAAACCAGTAGGGCTAGTCCTCCAGAGAGCATGAGAACACACAGCAGATTACAGGCCACAGTAGTAATAGTTTTACAAGTCAAAACAGTTAGACATTCCTTTTTTTCTACCCTTTTCCCCCTTTCCTCATCCACCCCCTCCCCACCAAGATGAAACCAAATGGACCCAAGATTTCATTTTACTCTCTCTGGAGTTAAATTGTTGTTAAACATCTGCATTACTTCATTTACAAGAAGTCTACATAATTAGAGAATGTAGAAGAATTGTTATTTTGATCAATGTTTGCCTGCTGTCTTTCATTGTGGACAAAATCTTACAGAATAAATAATGGGCCTTGATGTAAAAAAAAGTGTTGAAAACCACTGGCATACAGGATTAGATGCCCACGTTCTCGGCTGATGCCAACAATAAGGCTCTCCTTTACACTGTAATGATTAAGATCCCTTTAATATCTCCAGCAGGGGATAATGCATTTGACTGTATATAATGTGTCTGTCTGCAGGTCGAGGACCTCAATTCTCAATTTTCTTTCACATTGGGTTAAAGGGTTTGTGACATTAAAAAAAAGGTTTTGGAATTGTTCTTGTTTTTTGTAAGTTTTCTAATCTCAATTGCACCCAAAAAACATGAACTTTTAACATTCAGTAGATTTTCTGTGATCTGGGGTTTTCTGGCTCAAACAGGTGCTCTGATTTGCCGGCAGTAAGTGACATCACTTACTGCAAATCCCATATATGTCAATGGGATTTTCCAGCAGATGTCACTGTTTCACTGTGTTGCCTGTTTTCATTGTAGCTCAAAAGGCCCAAAAAACCCCAAAGAAAACTTCAGACCACAGAAAATCCACTGAATGTTCAAAGTTCAGGTTTGAGGAATACACCACTCTATATGAGGAATACACCACACTCTATGAGGAATACACCACTCTATATGAGGAATACACCACACTATATGAGGAATACACCACACTATATGAGGAATACACCACTCTACGAGGAATACACCACTCTATATGAGGAATACACCACTCTATATGAGGAATACACCACTCTATATGAGGAATACACCACTCTATATGAGGAATACACCACTCTATACGAGGAATACACCACTTTATACGAGGAATACACCACACTATATGAGGAATACACCACTCTATATGAGGAATACACCACACTATATGAGGAATACACCACTCTATGAGGAATACACCACTCTATGAGGAATACACCACTTATGAGGAATACACCACTCTATACGAGGAATACACCACACTATATGAGGAATACACCACTCTATACGAGGAATACACCACACTATATGAGGAATACACCACTCTATATGAGGAATACACCACACTATATGAGGAATACACCACTCTATATGAGGAATACACCACTCTATATGAGGAATACACCACTCTATATGAGGAATACACCACACTATATGAGGAATACACCACACTGTATGAGGAATACACCACTCTATATGAGGAATACACCACTCTATATGAGGAATACACCACTCTATATGAGGAATACACCACACTATATGAGGAATACACCACACTGTATGAGGAATACACCACTCTATATGAGGAATACACCACTCTATATGAGGAACACACCACTCTATATGAGGAATACACCACACTATATGAGGAATACACCACACTATATGAGGAATACACCACTCGATATGAGGAATACACCACTCTATATGAGGAATACACCACTCGATATGAGGAATACACCACTCTATATGAGGAATACACCACTCTATATGAGGAATACACCACACTATATGAGGAATACACCACACTATATGAGGAATACACCACACTATATGAGGAATACACCACTCTATACGAGGAATACACCACTCTATACGAGGAATACACCACTCTATACGAGGAATACACCACTCTATACGAGGAATACACCACTCTATATGAGGAATACACCACTCTATATGAGGAATACACCACTCTATATGAGGAATACACCACACTATATGAGGAATACACCACACTATATGAGGAATACACCACTCTATATGAGGAACACACCACTCTATATGAGGAATACACCACTCTATATGAGGAATACACCACACTATATGAGGAATACACCACACTATATGAGGAATACACCACTCGATATGAGGAATACACCACTCTATATGAGGAATACACCACTCTATATGAGGAATACACCACACTATATGAGGAATACACCACTCTATGAGGAATACACCACACTATATGAGGAATACACCACTCGATATGAGGAATACACCACTCTATATGAGGAATACACCACTCTATATGAGGAATACACCACTCTATGAGGAATACACCACACTATA
Source organism: Protomyctophum parallelum (assembly GCF_964188405.1). Classification (NCBI taxonomy): domain Eukaryota; kingdom Metazoa; phylum Chordata; class Actinopteri; order Myctophiformes; family Myctophidae; genus Protomyctophum; species Protomyctophum parallelum. Next base: position 26,967,156 of record NC_139711.1, on the reverse strand, counting down.
TGAGGAATACACCACTCTATATGAGGAATACACCACTCTATATGAGGAATACACCACTCTATATGAGGAATACACCACACTATATGAGGAATACACCACTCTATGAGGAATACACCACTCTATATGAGGAATACACCACTCTATATGAGGAATACACCACTCTATGAGGAATACACCACTCTATATGAGGAATACACCACACTATATGAGGAATACACCACACTATATGAGGAATACACCACACTATATGAGGAATACACCACTCTATACGAGGAATACACCACTCTATACGAGGAATACACCACTCTATACGAGGAATACACCACTCTATACGAGGAATACACCACTCTATATGAGGAATACACCACTCTATATGAGGAATACACCACTCTATATGAGGAATACACCACACTATATGAGGAATACACCACACTATATGAGGAATACACCACTCTATATGAGGAACACACCACTCTATATGAGGAATACACCACTCTATATGAGGAATACACCACACTATATGAGGAATACACCACACTATATGAGGAATACACCACTCGATATGAGGAATACACCACTCTATATGAGAAATACACCACACTATATGAGGAATACACCACACTATATGAGGAATACACCACTCGATATGAGGAATACACCACTCTATATGAGGAATACACCACTCGATATGAGGAATACACCACTCTATATGAGGAATACACCACTCTATATGAGGAATACACCACACTATATGAGGAATACACCACTCTATGAGGAATACACCACACTATATGAGGAATACACCACTCGATATGAGGAATACACCACTCTATATGAGGAATACACCACTCTATATGAGGAATACACCACTCTATGAGGAATACACCACACTATATGAGGAATACACCACTCTATATGAGGAATACACCACTCTATATGAGGAATACACCACTCTATATGAGGAATACACCACACTATATGAGGAATACACCACTCGATATGAGGAATACACCACTCTATATGAGGAATACACCACTCTATATGAGGAATACACCACTCTATGAGGAATACACCACACTATATGAGGAATACACCACTCTACGAGGAATACACCACTCTATATGAGGAATACACCACTCTATGAGGAATACACCACTCTATATGAGGAATACACCACTCTATATGAGGAATACACCACTCTATGAGGAATACACCACTCTATATGAGGAATACACCACTCTATATGAGGAATACACCACTCTATGAGGAATACACCACTCTATATGAGGAACACACCACTCTATATGAGGAATACACCACTCTATATGAGGAATACACCACTCTATATGAGGAACACACCACTCTATATGAGGAATACACCACTCTATATGAGAAATACACCACACTATATGAGGAATACACCACACTATATGAGGAATACACCACTCGATATGAGGAATACACCACTCTATATGAGGAATACACCACTCGATATGAGGAATACACCACTCTATATGAGGAATACACCACTCTATATGAGGAATACACCACACTATATGAGGAATACACCACTCTATGAGGAATACACCACACTATATGAGGAATACACCACTCTATACGAGGAATACACCACTCTATACGAGGAATACACCACTCTATATGAGGAATACACCACACTATATGAGGAATACACCACACTATATGAGGAATACACCACACTATATGAGGAATACACCACTCTATATGAGGAATACACCACTCTATATGAGGAATACACCACACTATATGAGGAATACACCACACTATATGAGGAATACACCACTCTATATGAGGAATACACCACACTATATGAGGAATACACCACACTATATGAGGAATACACCACACTATATGAGGAATACACCACTCTATATGAGGAATACACCACTCTATATGAGGAATACACCACACTATATGAGGAATACACCACACTATATGAGGAATACACCACTCTATATGAGGAATACACCACTCTATATGAGGAATACACCACTCTATATGAGGAATACACCACACTATATGAGGAATACACCACACTATATGAGGAATACACCACTCTATATGAGGAATACACCACTCTATGAGGAATACACCACACTATATGAGGAATACACCACTCTATATGAGGAATACACCACACTATATGAGGAATACACCACTCGATATGAGGAATACACCACTCTATATGAGAAATACACCACACTATATGAGGAATACACCACACTATATGAGGAATACACCACTCGATATGAGGAATACACCACTCTATATGAGGAATACACCACTCGATATGAGGAATACACCACTCTATATGAGGAATACACCACTCTATATGAGGAATACACCACTCTATATGAGGAATACACCACACTATATGAGGAATACACCACTCTATGAGGAATACACCACACTATATGAGGAATACACCACTCTATGAGGAATACACCACACTATATGAGGAATACACCACTCTATGAGGAATACACCACACTATATGAGGAATACACCACTCGATATGAGGAATACACCACTCTATATGAGGAATACACCACTCTATATGAGGAATACACCACTCTATGAGGAATACACCACACTATATGAGGAATACACCACTCTATATGAGGAATACACCACTCTATATGAGGAATACACCACTCTATATGAGGAATACACCACACTATATGAGGAATACACCACTCGATATGAGGAATACACCACTCTATATGAGGAATACACCACTCTATATGAGGAATACACCACTCTATGAGGAATACACCACACTATATGAGGAATACACCACTCTACGAGGAATACACCACTCTATATGAGGAATACACCACTCTATGAGGAATACACCACTCTATATGAGGAATACACCACTCTATATGAGGAATACACCACTCTATGAGGAATACACCACTCTATATGAGGAATACACCACTCTATATGAGGAATACACCACTCTATATGAGGAATACACCACTCTATATGAGGAACACACCACTCTATATGAGGAATACACCACTCTATATGAGAAATACACCACACTATATGAGGAATACACCACACTATATGAGGAATACACCACTCGATATGAGGAATACACCACTCTATGAGGAATACACCACTCTATATGAGGAATACACCACTCTATATGAGGAATACACCACTCGATATGAGGAATACACCACTCTATATGAGGAATACACCACTCTATATGAGGAATACACCACACTATATGAGGAATACACCACTCTATGAGGAATACACCACACTATATGAGGAATACACCACTCTATACGAGGAATACACCACTCTATACGAGGAATACACCACTCTATATGAGGAATACACCACTCTATATGAGGAATACACCACTCTATATGAGGAATACACCACTCTATATGAGGAATACACCACACTATATGAGGAATACACCACACTATATGAGGAATACACCACTCTATATGAGGAATACACCACTCTATATGAGGAATACACCACTCTATATGAGGAATACACCACTCTATATGAGGAATACACCACACTATATGAGGAATACACCACACTATATGAGGAATACACCACTCTATATGAGGAATACACCACTCTATGATGAATACACCACACTATATGAGGAATACACCACTCTATGAGGAATACACCACTCTATATGAGGAATACACCACTCTATATGAGGAACACACCACTCTATGGGCCTGATTCTTCAACGCGCTTCCGCTTATATATTGACGTGACGCTAGCGGAAAGGCATTTACGTGGATTTCCCACATTAATTTGGAATTCATGAAAATGGCCGTGAACTTGACGCTGCCTTTGGTTTGTCGGAAATTCCGCTAAATCCTCCGCCACCTCTTTAGGTGGCGGAGAAATTTTCGGAACCATACACTTGCGTATAGATTTATTCAGAAGGCTTTAGTCTTCATGCTGAATCAATAAATTGTTCCCAAATCTCAGATAAAATATGTAGGCATGTGTCCCCAACATATTGGTCATAAAAAAATGATAGCCTATATATATATATATATATATATATATATATATAAAAGCCGAGTGCACTTGTATGCCTTTAATGCATGCATTAGGATATTTCTATCATGCGCGATTGGGGCTGCTCACTTGACAGCTTTCTACTCGCAGTGCAACGCGTTGTGAGCTTGTAGATCGGCTCTCGCGGACTCGCTGCATGTTAAAAAACAAACTCACAATAAGAACATAGGCCTGGTTAGTGTTGTATAGTTA
>NC_139711.1:26755354-26960354 GCF_964188405.1 Protomyctophum parallelum | reverse complement strand
ACCACTCTATGAGGAATACACCACACTATATGAGGAATACACCACTCGATATGAGGAATACACCACTCTATATGAGGAATACACCACTCTATATGAGGAATACACCACTCTATGAGGAATACACCACACTATATGAGGAATACACCACTCTATATGAGGAATACACCACACTATATGAGGAATACACCACTCGATATGAGGAATACACCACTCTATATGAGGAATACACCACTCTATATGAGGAATACACCACTCTATGAGGAATACACCACACTATATGAGGAATACACCACTCTACGAGGAATACACCACTCTATATGAGGAATACACCACTCTATGAGGAATACACCACTCTATATGAGGAATACACCACTCTATATGAGGAATACACCACTCTATGAGGAATACACCACTCTATATGAGGAATACACCACTCTATATGAGGAATACACCACTCTATATGAGGAATACACCACTCTATATGAGGAACACACCACTCTATATGAGGAATACACCACTCTATATGAGAAATACACCACACTATATGAGGAATACACCACACTATATGAGGAATACACCACTCGATATGAGGAATACACCACTCTATGAGGAATACACCACTCTATGAGGAATACACCACTCTATATGAGGAATACACCACTCTATATGAGGAATACACCACTCGATATGAGGAATACACCACTCTATATGAGGAATACACCACTCTATATGAGGAATACACCACACTATATGAGGAATACACCACTCTATGAGGAATACACCACACTATATGAGGAATACACCACTCTATACGAGGAATACACCACTCTATACGAGGAATACACCACTCTATATGAGGAATACACCACTCTATATGAGGAATACACCACTCTATATGAGGAATACACCACTCTATATGAGGAATACACCACACTATATGAGGAATACACCACTCTATATGAGGAATACACCACTCTATATGAGGAATACACCACTCTATATGAGGAATACACCACTCTATATGAGGAATACACCACTCTATATGAGGAATACACCACACTATATGAGGAATACACCACTCTATATGAGGAATACACCACACTATATGAGGAATACACCACTCTATATGAGGAATACACCACACTATATGAGGAATACACCACTCTATATGAGGAATACACCACACTATATGAGGAATACACCACTCTATATGAGGAATACACCACACTATATGAGGAATACACCACACTATATGAGGAATACACCACTCTATATGAGGAATACACTACTCTATGAGGAATACACCACACTATATGAGGAATACACCACTCTATGAGGAATACACCACTCTATATGAGGAATACACCACTCTATATGAGGAACACACCACTCTATATGAGGAATACACCACTCTATATGAGGAATACACCACACTATATGAGGAATACACCACACTATATGAGGAATACACCACTCGATATGAGGAATACACCACTCTATATGAGGAATACACCACTCGATATGAGGAATACACCACTCTATATGAGGAATACACCACTCTATGAGGAATACACCACACTATATGAGGAATACACCACTCTACGAGGAATACACCACTCTATATGAGGAATACACCACTCTATGAGGAATACACCACTCTATATGAGGAATACACCACTCTATATGAGGAATACACCACTCTATGAGGAATACACCACTCTATATGAGGAATACACCACTCTATATGAGGAATACACCACACTATATGAGGAATACACCACACTATATGAGGAATACACCACACTATATGAGGAATACACCACACTATATGAGGAATACACCACACTATATGAGGAATACACCACTCTATGAGGAATACACCACACTATATGAGGAATACACCACTCTATATGAGGAATACACCACACTATATGAGGAATACACCACTCTATATGAGGAATACACCACTCTATATGAGGAATACACCACTCTATATGAGGAATACACCACTCTATATGAGGAATACACCACTCGATATGAGGAATACACCACTCTATATGAGGAATACACCACTCTATATGAGGAATACACCACACTATATGAGGAATACACCACACTATATGAGGAATACACCACTCTATATGAGGAATACACCACTCTATATGAGGAATACACCACACTATATGAGGAATACACCACTCTATATGAGGAATACACCACACTATATGAGGAATACACCACACTATATGAGGAATACACCACTCTATGTGAGGAATACACCACTCTATATGAGGAATACACCACACTATATGAGGAATACACCACTCTATATGAGGAATACACCACTCTATATGAGGAATACACCACACTATATGAGGAATACACCACTCTATATGAGGAATACACCACTCTATATGAGGAATACACCACTCTATATGAGGAATACACCACACTATATGAGGAATACACCACTCTATATGAGGAATACACCACTCTATATGAGGAATACACCACTCTATATGAGGAATACACCACACTACGAGGAATAAACCATAAAGAATGAGGCAGCTGCTGGTCTATTACAATACACTGACGTCACAGAGGCTATCAGGATTCGGTGTGTTTGTTCGTGTGCGTGTGCGCGCGTGCGTGTGCGCGCATGCGTGTGCGCGCATGCGTGTGCTCCGCTGTGGGATTATAGCCTCAGCATCTGGCTTCATGCCGGAGGTTCAACTGACCGCTGATGTTGTCAGATTTACTGACTGGAATGGATGACAGACTGAAGAGCAGGCTGATTGACTGTGTGTGCGCGTGCGTGCGTGCGTGCCTGTCACTGCACAATATATAGGATATCTGTGAAAAAGGCATATCGTGGAGACATTGTACCTTCTCAACAGTGTTGATTTTGGAAGCAAATTTTGATTTTAGTTTATAGTCAGTCTTTTTAATAAAGTTTATTTATTCATAGTCATATTTTACTCATCTGAAATGCTTTAGTGTTTAGTTTTAGTCGACTAAATGTCATGCGATTTTCGTCGACTAAATCTACAGTTGTTGTTTGTCTAATCTACAGTTGTTTTGGCCGTGATGCCGAAATGGCAGATTTTACGCTTGCTGAAAATAACCGATCTACAAGCTTGTAGATCGGCAATTTTCAGCATGCAACCAAGTGCAAAATGACTGTTTTACTTACACTGGATCTCTTGTCCACTAGTCCCATTTTAGTCTAGTTTTAATTGTTAGTCTTAGTTTAAGTCATAGCTTAGTTTTCAATTAGTTTCCATACAGTTTGTCAGTGAAAAAAGGTACCTGACGAACATTTTTCGTCATAGTTTTAGTCGACGAAATCAACACTGGGTCTCGACGGTATTCATCACCACATCGCCCAGGAGGGGAATAATGAAGGTTTCAGGTTCAACGCCCTGGGTTAGTGTGAAAGTGTCCTTGAGCAAAGACCCTGAACCATATGACTGCTCCCGATGAGCAGGCTGGTAGCCTTGCATGGTTGCCTCCACCATCCATCGCCGTGAGAAAGCCTGGGGCAACGTATTGCATATTGTGTGGATAAAACCGCTATATGCTGTAAATCATACACGGGCAACTGACGGCCCCCACCTTCACTTAATGCAGCCTGCAGCTTAATATCACAATACTGATTTCAGCTGTTACAATTCCAAACATGCAAACATGACCAGCTTTAATTACTTCAGTCTATGTATACACTAAATGCATTTGAAATAAAAAAATCACACCCGTGTGAACTGAGTGGTGCAATTCCCCCCCCCCCCTCTATCTCTTTATATAATAATAATAATAATAATACATTTTATTTATAAGGCGCCTTTCAGGGCACTCAAGGTCGCCGTACAGATTAAAAGCAGTACAAGAACACAGTTAAAAGCAGAAAAATAATAATAATTTTTTTTATTAATATTTTTTTTTTGCGGCTTACGCCTTTTATTGATTTTTGAAGGGACAGACAGATAATAATAAAATTAAACTAGAGCACAGCACAGGGAGGGAGTTCCAGAGGTGAGGGGCAGAGCGGCTGAAAGCTCTTGACCCCATGGTGGAGAGACGGGCTGGGAGGACTTTCAGGGTGAGGGAGGAGGCAGACCTGAGAGACCGGGTGGGGATATTGACGTGGACAAGGTCAGACAGGTATGGGGGGGCGAGGTTATGGATGGCCTTGAATGTGTGGAGGAGGATCTTGAAGTCGATACGGTATTTGATGGGGAGCCAGTGGAGTTGGTGTAAAACAGGGGTGATGTGACTGATGACAGGGGTTCTGGTGACAATACGGGCAGCAGCGTTCTGGACTAGTTGGAGTTTATGGAGGAGTTTGTGGGGGAGACCAAAGAGAAGGGAATTACAGTAGTCCAGGCGGGAGGTGACGAGAGAGTGAACCAGGATAGCGGCACTGTGGGGAGTTAGGTTATAGTTATATCTCTCTCATTAGCAGGCAACAGTGCAGCACTATCCCTCTCTCTGTTTCTGGCACAACTGCGCCCCTACTGGTACTCATAGTCATATACTGATGCTCATTAAACAACACCTAGACACATAGGTGAACCAACACATAGGTGGGTGAACACAGACATTGCTGTTCTTTGGAGTGGTTGCACCACTCAAAAATATATACTTCTTAGGATTCCAATTCAAAAATAGCAACAAAAAAAAAGAAAAAGAAAATCATGATTACAATTCAAAATGATAAAAAATAGCAGATCTACAAGCTCAAACTAGCTTGTAGACCTGCTATTTTTGATAACTTTCTGTGGAACTATATATAGTGGAACTATAGTGGCCCTCTCCATGGTCAAAGTTGCCCACCCCTGCTGAAAAATGCACCATTTACCATGTTTGATTGGTTGACTGACGGGCTGAGAACCTGCAGTTCCGCAAGGCCACGTGTAAATGTAAAGCGCAAACAAAAGAACGATGACGTCTTGCATATAAAACCCTCGCTACATATAAGAATAGGTATTATTGTCTGTATTATTCCAACGCTCGAATTAACATGCTCACTGCAGGCTGCGTCCTTTGTGCACGTGCACGGCTGTGAAAAGAACATTGCGCACGTCACACACGTGCAGTAATAGAGAAGTTTAATTTCATGCAAGATGGGAAATACTCCAAGGGGAAGGCCCCTCATGCACCAAGCACGCACACATGCACGCTATCAATTAGATTTTAGTCATAGTCTTTTGAATAGTATTAATTTCGTTTTAGTCACATTTTAGTCACCCGTGATGCAGTGTTAGTCTAATTTTAGTCAAGTAAGTATCACAAGGTTTTAGTCGACTAAATCTACAGTTGATTTAGTCGACTAAAATGTGTTTTGGCGGGCTTTGATGCCGCCGCAAAGGCTGATTATACACTTGCTGAACATAGCACATCTACAGCGGAACATGACATATACTGTATACTGGATCTCGTGTCCACTAGTCCCTTCCTAACATTTTAGTCTATAGTTTTTAAATTGTTGACGAAATTGTCAATATATTATTCAGTCTCAGTTTTAGTCATCGTAGCTTAGTTTCCATTTCGTTTTTGTCAGTGAAAAATAGGTAGTCGACGAAACATTTTTCGTCATAGTATTAGTGGACGAAAGCACCACTGTTACATTGATAACAGCCTGCCATGAGGCAGGTCTCCATTGATAACAGCCTGCCATGAGGCATGTCTCCATTGATAACAGCCTGCCATGAGGCATGTCTCCATTGATAACAGCCTGCCATGAGGCATGTCTCCATTGATAACAGCCTGCCATGAGGCATGTCTCCATTGATAACAGCCTGCCATGAGGCAGGTCTCCATTGATAACAGCCTGCCATGAGGCATGTCTCCATTGATAACAGCCTGCCATGAGGCATGTCTCCATTGATAACAGCCTGCCATGAGGCAGGTCTCCATTGATAACAGCCTGCCATGAGGCATGTCTCCATTGATAACAGCCTGCCATGAGGCATGTCTCCATTGATAACAGCCTGCCATGAGGCAGGTCTCCATTGATAACAGCCTGCCATGAGGCAGGTCTCCATTGATAACAGCCTGCCATGAGGCAGGTCTCCATTGATAACAGCCTGCCATGAGGCATGTCTCCATTGATAAAACAGCCTAGCTGCCATGAGGCAGGTCTCCATTGATAACAGCCTGCCATGAGGCATGTCTCCATTGATAACAGCCTGCCATGAGGCAGGTCTCCATTGATAACAGCCTGCCATGAGGCATGTCTCCATTGATAACAGCCTGCCATGAGGCATGTCTCCATTGATAACAGCCTGCCATGAGGCAGGTCTCCATTGATAACAGCCTGCCATGAGGCAGGTCTCCATTGATAACAGCCTGCCATGAGGCAGGTCTCCATTGATAACAGCCTGCCATGAGGCATGTCTCCATTGATAAAACAGCCTAGCTGCCATGAGGCAGGTCTCCATTGATAACAGCCTGCCATGAGGCAGGTCGAGGTGACCAGTTAAGTGTGGATGGGGGACCAACATAGGATGTATACAGTGCCGTGATGTGGTTGTAATTCACTATTGATCTTCCATTAGTAAGTAGGGCACCCTATAGTACAATAACAACCATGACCCCCTGGCCCAGATGCACCCATTCATCATCTGTCTGCCTACATACTACCGATGGAGTCAGACTGTGAGTGTGAGTGTGTGTGTGTAAGTGAAAAATCACACCCGTGTGAAGTGAGGGGCACTATTATCATCGTACATCATCATAAGGAAAAATAGACACTTTCATGTCCATTTGCTCAGACACTATGATGTAAAATGCTCCATTCATTGTAAATGGGAATGTAATGTTTGTGTAGGACAAAAACAGACACTATGCCGATTAGCTCAGACACTGATGTAAAATTTTCCATTCATTGTCAAATTTAATGTTTGAGTTAGAAGAGTATATGGGGCTAGCACCCTATAAATCTAAACTAATAGCTGAATATAGGAGGGGCTAGCGCCCTATAAATCTACACTAATAGCTGAATATAGGAGGGGCTAGCGCCCTATAAATCTACACTAATAGCTGAATATAGGAGGGGCTAGCGCCCTATAAATCTACACTAATAGCTGAATATAGGAGGGGCAAGCGCCCTATAAATCTACACTAATAGCTGAATATAGGAGGTGCTAGCACCCTATAAATCTACACTAATAGCTGAATATAGGAGGGGCTAGCACCCTATAAATCTACACTAATAGCTGAATATAGGAGGGGCTAGCGCCCTATAAATCTACACTAATAGCTGAATATAGGAGGGGATAGCGCCCTATACATCTACACTAATAGCTGAATAATAGGAGGGCCCTCAAAAATAAAGGCAATGGTTCGTCAACTTCCTCTTATACAAGTCAAGAGAGAGAAGAATTGCTCAAAATGCTGCTGGGAAACTCACGAGACGAGAAGAACTTCCCTTTTGAGAAGTATACTTGACCAGTAACGTGCCTTCTATACTGTTTGGACAGAAGTGCAAAACATTGGTTTCAGGATTTATTTTATCCCATATACGCTGTAATGGCTTTCTTAGAGTCTTCACCAAAATATCTACTGATATCTGCATTTCTTTTTTCACAACAAAATGTACACCAAAGTAATTGTATTAGAGTTGACTCCCTGGGAGGAATCCTCCTGAAAGTGCTGAACATTTGATCACTTTCACCCTGGTGTGATGTCATTATATAGGTGGAAAGACGTTAAAAAAATACTTTCCGAGCTTGTAAATAGACTATTTGCGTATATATGACAAAGTAAATAAGACTTTGTGTAAGTGCCTAAGACTCTGTATAGCACCTGTTGGATCTACTTATTTAACCACTTAGGCCCTAAGTGGTACAATAAGTGGATCCAACAGGCGCTACAGAGTTGAATAGGGGTCCCATGATCCCATCAAACGGGCAAACGTCAAGCAAACACAGCAAGGAACTTAGTTAAAAGGCCTCTAATTAGACGGCATTATTAACCCAATTAGGAAGGACTGAGGCCAGATTCTACAAAATGTCTTCTAAATCATAACAGTTTTCTGAAAAAACCCCTATGTGTCAATGTCAGTGGTTCTCAAACTATTTCATGGCAACGACCCCGAGAATTATCTGTATTTGGCCGCGACCCTCATCTGAAATTATGTTGTTCCAGGGACCCCCCCGATAAGTCGATCCAGCTTGTAGATCTGCTATTTTTCAATAGCTAAAGTATAACATAATCCTTAAAAACAATAAAATGCCAAAGCCGCCGACCGGTTTCAACAACATGTACAGTAGATATAGAGGACTGTCACAGCAAGGTCATGTCCTCTTACACCCCTGTCACCAAGGGGACCAGTCATCACAATTCGAGGCTCAGTGCAATACAATAGAATATTTTGTGAACTTTTACAATGCACACATATACACCCTACAATGATCTATAATATGACATACAAAACAAACACAAATCTATAGGTCACAATATGTTGAACCAAATCTGTGTCTACAAATCACCTACAGGTAATTACAGGTAATTACAAGACGGGTTTAAAATCAATCTCTTCATTGAGACCAGGGTACAGTACATAAACCATAGCATGAAATTAAAATATCCAAAATGTCTGTCTATCTCTGAGGCAACCTATTAAGTCTATTGCCACCTCGATAACTTGTTCTATTCCCTCCACTCTCTGGAGGCCAGGAGGCTGCCGTCGCTGTTATGACAGCTTTGTTAATGATGTGCCACATGGTTATTGGTTGGAATGGCGTGTTTATGCTCTGCCACTCTACGTGCTACAGAACAGTGCTTCCCAAAGTGGGGTCTGAGGACCCCCAGGGGTCCTTGATGTCGCAATTGATATAGTTTGTAACCAAATGGAACCTTTTGGGTCTGTACAAATGGACCCTAACGGGGGAGATTTGGTTCCATTTGTACACACTCAAAGTTAAATTAACATTGATTTTACAATATAAATTGGGGGTCCCAGAGATAGAAATGCCATTAACCCATTCTGACCGGGCACCCATTTTGGTGTCAGCATCATGTTATGCTTTAGCTATTGAAAAATAGCAGATCTACAAGCTCATATCGCGCCACCGAGTGGCGCGATACGAGCTTGTAGGTCTGCTATTTTTTTGAAAAATCGAAGAACGACTGACATTTTTAGAATCTGATCTCAGGTCAGAATGGGTTTAATGAGACCAGTGTGTGTCCAGTGGAAACCTCGTATGAATCTGATCTCAGGTCAGAATGGGTTAAATGGGTGTCCGTAGACTAATGCATGTCAAACTGGGGGTCCTTGAAATGTAACAGGTTGAGAATCACTGCTAGAGCCGTAAGAATCTTCTCTTATGGCATATCTTTTCAAATGGGGGTCCGTGGGATAATTAGTGTCAAGGAGGTACTCGACATGAAAAGGTTTGGGAACCACTGCCCTACAGAGCCAGGACAACACAGATGTTACCAATGATTATTAGTAATGGATTCTTTGCATTGGGCTTTAGATCAAATTAGAAGATAAAGAAAATAAACTCTGTTGTTAACTATACGCCTTATGATATTAACACATTTTGTTGAAGAGATTGCCTCTACAAATCAAACACTTTTTCTTCTTTACCTTTTTGATATACGTATATATATATTTTTTTTGCAGCCCATATTTTCAGCCCATATTTTCACCCATGCAGTGTCAATTATCTAATGTAACCCTGGGCTCTACACTCCCTCTGCGAACCTGGGGAGAGCAACGGACATGCTTCCTTCTATGCATGAGGAGTCCAATCCACTTCTATTCACCTGACAGGGGGGAGTTTCCCCGGTTAGACATAATGCGTGGAAGGAACACGTTATACCAGGATTAATCTTAAATTTTAAAAAGCACCCAACAGCTTATAAATTAAGTTGAGATATTAACAGATTTAAGAATATAATTATAGCAACATTTTTAAACAAAATCCAGGTTTTAGGACTGTAGCACTCTAATCAGAGATGCTAATTAATATCAAACTGGGGGTCCTTGAAATTAAATCACTGCTAGAGCCGTAAAAAATCTTCTCTTATGGGGGTCCCTGGCATATATTTTCAAATGGGGGTCCGCGGGCTAATACGTGTCAATTTGGGGGCCCTTGACATTAAAAAAGTTTAGGAACCACTGCCCTAGTCATTCTCTCTCTAACCTCCTGGCTACAGCCTCAGGGCTCTGTTCTCTCTGAGCTAAACCCTGTGAGAACGCTGGGAACGTCCGTGAATGACGATTCAACCTTTATCCGCTAAAAATACACCCTGGCCCGCATCCAGAAATACCTTATGCTCTTACTGTACCATACATAACAGACATCACAGTGAAATACCATAAGCTCTTACTGTACCATACATAACAGACGTCACAGTGCCCAATCAACCCCCGCAAGGGCCCTGGAGCTATACCAAATCAAAAGGCCCCATGCACGTGCAATTTGCGCAATAAAAAATGACACGTTCAGCCAGCAGTATATATCGCAGCTGCTCCCATAGAGTTATAAGGCTGCTCCCATAGAGTTATAAGGCTGCTCCCATAGAGTTATAAGGCTGCTCCCATAGAGTTATAAGGCTGCTCCCATAGAGTTATAGGCAGGGCCCTGCAAACTGTGGGCCCTCAAGCTAAAAAGACCACTTCACCACTTTTCGGGAAATTACCTCACTAATGTTCATGATAAAATTTCACAATTTTGTTCTACTCGGTCTATGTCTCATGGGAGTGCTGTGGGCAGTCCAGAGAAATAGCAGATCTACAAGCTCACAATGCATAGTTTCGTGACGCATTGTCATGGGGGAATAGGAGGCGCTTGATGTCTTTACAAGGCCGCCCGGAGCCACACATTCGCAGGCGGTGCTTAGACGCCCGCACGGCCAGTGTTTGTAAGGCAATCAAGTGCTCCCCTTCCCCAGTTCAGGTACAGAGCTCCGGGATCAATGTAACGCAGCTGGGAATGATATAAAGTGATTGAAGGTGTGGATTATCGTGAGATTTACAACGGTAACCAGCCAATCAGAATTGAAATAGTTGCAAATCACTGGTGGCCCTGATTTAATGGTCCTAAAGACCCCCAGGGCGTTCGGGGTGTATGTTTTCTAATCAGTAACTAGTAAGTAAGAACATTTGTGTACTAAGTACAGTACTTAAGTAAATGTACTTAGTTACCTTTATCCACCGAATGCAAGGAGGCCCAAACTTCAGTAGAGGATTGAGAAGACATGAGAGAAAAGAGACATACAGAGGAACGACGGAGATGACAGAAGATTTGGTTAACCTTCATTCTCTGAGTGAAGATACTATTATGGGCTCCATCTTCGTCCATGCTAAACCCCTATCCATAAACTACCCATTCTGACCGGGCACCCATTTTGGTGTCGGCGTCATGTTATGCTTTAGCTATTGAAAAATAGCAGATCTACAAGCTCATATCGCGCCACCGAGTGGCGCGATACGAGCTTGTAGGTCTGCTATTTTTTATTTTATCGAAGAACGACTTTTTTTTAATCTGATCTCAGGTCAGAATGGGTTAATAATGAAACTGTCAGGATGTAATAGACATTTTTTTAATCTGATCTCAGGTCAGAATGGGTTAAAATCTATACAAGCTCACAACGTGTCGATGTAGATTGGCTATTTTAACTATACACTCACACAATAAGATGTTCTTACTCAAGCATAGTGTGTTATTGATTTCACCAGAAATCTTCATACTAGGCTGTGCAGGCCTGCATACTATAGTGTACGTACAGTGGAGGCAGGGTGAATATAGTATGACGCACACACAGAGATGCGTGCATGTATTGCCTTAGTTGCACCCACATCACGCACCGACACACACACGCACACACGCACACACACACACACACACACACACACACACACACACACACACACACACACACACACACACACACACACACACACACACACACACACACACACACACACACACACACACACACACACACACACACACACACACACACACACACACACACACACACACGCACAGCCCTGTGGCATTACAAGATGAATGGGGTGCAGGGTGTTTATCAGGGACAAACTCTATCTACACACAGTGAATACTTATTAAACCCCAGTTATACTGTGTCGCAGGACGGTGCCGCACGCTGAAAAACAGCCAATCTACAAGCTCACAACACGTCCACGTCCACGACTCCACACAGCGCTGTGATCTTGTAGATTTGCTCTTTTCAGCGTGCAACACTGTCGTACGACGGAGCATAAAACAGGCAGCAAACTATACACGGACACACATACCGTTCCGTCTGCTAAACCAAGAGAGCGGAAGATGAGAGAGCAGAATTTGAAAGATAATTAACCGCTATATATATCTGCTGTATAGTCGTGGCGTAGAATAGGCGGTATAGACAATATCGGTATATTGTTAGCCATATCAATCTAAATCAAATACTGATAACAGATTAGCACAATATCCGTCAGAGAGACCAAGGAAGACAGACACACAGCCAGCTCACTTCCAGTATAAGCAGTGGACCAATTAATCTGGATTTAGGATCCTATTTAAAATAATTATCTTGAGGACTGACCATGTGCCTGGCCCTGGATAGCGCGTGTGCGTGTGTGTGTGTGTGTGTGTGTGTGTGTGTGTGGTGTGCATGTGCACGTGTGCGTGTCTGTGTGTACTTTTGCATTACTATACTTTTGAGTGTAGTAATGAGTAGCCCTCAACAACCAGGCCCCCCTCTACCTCTCTGAACTCATCCAACACCCGAGTATTTTACTTGAGTATTTCCAATTTGTAATACTTTTACTTCACTACATCTCAGAGCCATTTTGAGTGGTGCAACCACTCCCTTACGGAGCTATATGTGTGGCTGGGTGGCTGGGTATGAGCATGAAAACAGCACGGTTGATTTTCACCACCTGTGCGCAACCTAACACACACACACACACACGCACATATTAACTGTATGATTTTGGGTGTGCCAGTACAGTACAGTGACAGTACAGCACAGTAGAGGGTACAGTAGAGGGACCCCCACACGGCAACTCTGTCATTTCTCAACCGTTTCGGACGTGGGGCGGCTCGCCGGATTGGGCCCGGCCCCCTGGGTGCGTTCCTGGGGGTCTGGATGTTCCATGTTGTTGACAACTTCTATAGTTAGTAGTTACTTTGCAGATTTCGATTATTAATACAAAGCATACAGTGCATTAACCACTTGATTCTATAGCTCACAATCGCATTGCGACATATTGTGAGTTTGTAGATCTGCCATGTATTTATTTTTATCGTTTACATTGTTGTTATACAGTTATACAATAATGGAATGTCAGAACAGGTCAGCTCCATATATAGGGGTTTGAGGTTTGAGGTCAGATGTAGAGTTGCTGGTCGGCTCCATATATGCAGATCTAGGTGATGATCCAGTCTTCTCCATGTATGGTTATCCAGGGTTAGATGAGGTCAGTGTTGTGATCTCCATATATGGAGATGGCGATGGTGGTGTGACCTTAAGAGTATATATGAATAGAGACGGCCCCCCGGAGGAAACCCTTTTCGTATTGCAGCGCTGGGCCAAACACATGAATGCGTTGGTCCGTTGACTATCATTGCGCACGTTCACAACCAACTGACGGGAGATGAAGGTTTTCATAGTAAATGCGACCTACAGTACGGTCGCAATATTTCCATTGTGGTCCTGTGTTCAATTCGTCAAGACCTACAGTAGGCCTATATCAAGACATGCAATGCAATAGTAAAGAAGAAAACATCAACACTAGGAGCAGTGAGTCTTATCCAACCAACAACACAACTCCATACAACCCACTGGTGGCGTGGGTGGTGAAAAACAGCCCTTTCCCAAGGAACTGGGTGGCAACTCTCCACCTGGCAGTAACACTAACCTTTACTCACACACGCACGCACGTACGTATACGTACGCACGCACACACACATAAATTGGCGGGGATGCAAGTGCCAAGGCGAGCAGAAGGTCATTCGTGGAGACCAAAAGTGCAGACAAGACATGACATGTGGATTGACAGATAGCATCTCCTTCAGAAAGATTACACGGGGAGATATAATGTTGGAGGGAAGGCTATAGTGACAGTCAGACACGCAGAACAGAACAGTGGTCTGGGTCTAGGAATAGAACTGCTCTGAAACCAAACCATCAGCATTTGTCAGCTGATGCCTCCCTGCTGGAAACTAACACACACACGCGCACACGCGCACACAGAAAAAGAGAAAAAGGTAAGGGAGAGGGAGAAAGAGCCGGGGAGGGGATAGAGAGAGAGAGAGAGAGAGTGAGAGAGAGCACTGTCTACAGCATCTCTAATCCGACCAAGCAAGGAAATGTTTGTCTTTGTCTGGTTTCTAACAACGCCTGGAAGAACATGGGACCAAGCACACAGCAGACAAATATTACCAGTATGCCGTTTCCCAAGCAACTGTTTTCCAGATGAATAACAACACTGCATATAGTTAATTTGTGCTTTCACGGTGTGTGAATACAACAGTACACGGCATTGATATACAAATACCATGCAGGACAAAGACTCTACTACAGCATTATACAATGGGACATAATATAATGCAAACACCACCATGTCATTCTAACGAGGCAATTATGAAGATAAAGATAGCAGGTTCCCATCGTTTGACTTAGCTCCTGCCTGTTTACATTGCTTAACTCAGTTGTGGTTTTGTCAGACCTGTAATTATAGGAAATGCTTGGGGAACTAGGCAATTTGTCTTAATCCATTCACAGATAAGGCAAATCGGAGCATCGCGGCATATATACAGTAGCCAGGTATTCTCTGCATCAGAATGGCTATATGTAGGTTTCATTTGCGTTACATTTCAAACATTATAGCCCAATAATCAGACCAATAAACCAGTGGTTAAACCACAGTGCAGGAACATACAGCAGGGGTGCCCAAAAGGTAGATTGTGATTTACTAGTAGATCACAAAGGCTGAGCAGGTAGAGATCACATGACATGGTCCTTAAAAATATATAATAAAAAAAGTAAAAAGGGCATCTGTCACTTGAATTAAGGTGACTTAATTGATTGACATCAAATATGACCCGTCAGCTCAAACCCACATGCGATTACTTTGTATTGCGCACAAACGTCATAGCATTACATAAGTTATACAAAACAAAACAGTGCCAAATTCCATTGTCCCCATATTTCCCATTTCAAGTGTGTTTGTCTTATATGTAACAGCAGCACAGCTATTCCAAAGCCCCTCCAGGTACATTTTTTAACTATTTTCAGCAATGGGATAATAATGTTTTGGATCTTGTTGAGCTATAGTCATTTTATTTAACTAGTAAAACAGATTGAGACTGCGTCTCTTTTTCAAGTGGGAACTGGCCAAGAGGCAGAATACATAATTACACTTCAAAGCTACATCTGTCAAGTTATACAACAGCTAACAAAAAAATCCATGACAATACCTCCAGAAACATAATTATACAATATTATACAACAATATTCCAAAATGGTACAATAACCGGGTACGAGAAATTTTGCACACACATACACAAAGTACATTTATGGACGAAGAACAATAAATATATGGGCACATGCAAAGGCTAGTACACATCATGTGCAGGTGTTGGATTGTACATTTAAGATGATCCTTTTGAAACTTCTCAAGGGAACTTTCAAGGCCAATTTCAATCTGTCTTGCAGGTCATTCCACGACCAGGGGCCAAAGAAAGCGAGACACTTTTTTACCCCCCTCAGATTTATAGGCTGGTACTAGTACACTCCGTAGCCAGACATGTGATCTGAGGTTTAGACCATTTATTTTTACCAAATTAAATTTGGAGGAAATGTAAGGGGGGCAAATCACCAAGAATGGCTTTGTAAATGAAAATATACCAATGATGCAGCCTTCACGAAGTCAATGAGAACCAACCAACTGCAGCATACAACGAACAACGATGTGTTCTGAAAGGTGAGTTATGAAATCTCAGTCATTTTGAAAGTAGGGCTCAAGTCAAAAAAGTGCGGGCACTCCTGCTATACAGTATATGGGATAAAAAAAAACAGTTTTCCTCCTGCCAAAAAGTGATTGCAGCTCTTATGGGGTAATAGAAAGCTCTTATTGCAGCTCTTATGGGGTAATAGAAAGCTTGTTTCTTCTCTTATGGGGTAATAATAATAGAAAGCTTGTTACTTCACCAAAATGACTTGATTTCATTATAGCCCAATCACACCAATATACCAGTATAGTTATACCACCCCTTTTGGTGCAGTTTTAAGCATTATGTTATACTTTAGCTGTTGAAAAATGGAAGATCTACAAGCTCATAGCGTGGCACAGAGTGCCGCACTACGAGCTTGTAGATCCGCTATTTTTGAAAACATTTTTAACTCAAATCTTTGCTTCTGGGTGGGGGGGGGGGGGGGTCCCTGGAACAACATATTTTCAGATGGGGCTCCGCAGCCAAATACAGATAATTCTGGGGGTCCTTGACATGAAAAAAGTTGAGCACCACTGACATAGAAGCATAGAAGCTATCTATACCTGGTGACTGGAAGGTTTTTTCTGCATCCGAATGGCTTGGTTATGAAAACTAATGAAAAAAAGCGCACCGTTTTCAGACTTTGCTAAATCTAGCATCAGTGATTCTAGTAATAATGATAATAGTAATGACCTCCATGCTATAATACTCTGAGCAGAAGCAGTCAGACGTGGCCTCCAGTAGTAGCTGGCTAGTTTCCAAGGAATACAACAGACCAAATGATGCAAGCTAAAATGCTAATTCACCCAACCACAAAGCAGCCTTAGGCAATGATTTAAATTACCCCCCCCCCCCCCCCCCCTCCCCGCAATTTTGTAATAAGCTTATCAAGGGACTAGTACTGTTCTGCTGTTAGTGTAACCTGGTATATACAGGGGGATTGTTCCTTTAACTGGGTTGGCGGGCTGAGCGTGCCGGCGTCGGCGAGTAGTATTATGGGATTGCTTGTGTTTACTTTCAGTTCTGGTGTAGAGGGAAGCGGTCACTCTAATCAGAGGAAGAGATATGTTATTTTGGTTGTTTGAAAAGGCCCTCAGCTCTGAACCCTCAGCTCTGAAATCTGCACCTGGCTCGCTGATAAACTATCTTTACACCTGGGAAAAACTGAATCCATTCTTTTTGGATCAAATAGTAATCTCAGCAAGGCTTCTTGGTTAGAGTGGGTGACAATAGTATCACCTCAAAGGCCCTTAAAACAAGGCTCCAGACTTCCCAAAACAAACTGGCCAGGCTTCTACTGGGCCTCACTCCCCCCCGAACCCACCTCACCCCTGCCCACTTTGACAAGCTGGAATGGCTTAGGGTTGACGGCAGAGTACAGCATCTTGCAATGGGTCTGGTCCACAAGATTCGATACACCACCAAGATACCCATGTCTAGATACTTCCTTAATGTCAATGAAGTCCACACCCACAACACCAGAGGGAGCGCAACAAACCATGTGCAACCCAGATTCGGCACAAACAAGGGACTAAATTATTTTCGCTCCTATGCCACCAAAATGTGGAACGCCCTACCAACAGTCATTAAGACATGCACATCTCTTGACTCCTTCAAAACTGCTCTCAAAGGGCACCTACGGACGGCTGCAATTCGAAACTGGCCCGTGTGAAATCTGAATCCCATACGCACCCCTTTTTCCCCTCACTGTACATGTTTCTTTTCCCTTTTTTACCTCCTCTCTGTTTTGACTATATAGTTGTGTATATTCGTGCTTCTCTAGTTTGATGAATTGAAAATGGTAGGCCCTATTGTAAACAAGTGTAATGCTTCATGGCGTCGTCCACTCACAGTTAACAGTACTTGAAATGTACTGTAATTCTGCAAACCGTTAATAAATCAATCAATCAAAAAATCCGGAGAGGAGAGACACGGTGGCTATAAGTCATGTGATACTTCCTGTTCGTCTTGGATTTGGGTAGAACTAAATGAACAGAAGTGGTGTTGTCAATTGATATTATTCGGGGTTAGATTCCCATGGTTCCTATAATTAGAAACTCCCATCACCGCCACATCGCAAATGGGATGTTGTTTTCGGTTGTGTACCGTTGATCCCGCATCTCTTGTGGTTGGTTAGCACTGTAAACAGTTCTGTTTGGGGGCTAACAGTTGGCCCTCGTGGGCGGTGGCACTGTTTACACGTGAGAACTAATAACAGTAATAACTCACAACTCAGTGTGTGGACTCTCGCATGCGCGTGAAGTTGTAGTACTGGTACACCCTACATTTCTGAATCACTTTTAATGAAACAGACTTGTTGCATAAAAAGGACTCTCTGGAACAACATGCAGGGGACAGAAGTGCAGGACGAAAGTAGGAGGAAATACACTCACACATGCATCTGACTGAAGTTGGATTTGGGAGGGGTGTCTGAGGATGTGGATTTTACTGAAAATGTGCATTTGTACGGCATAATGTGCCGGTATGCAATTATGCATACAGCCACACACCCCTGCCTACACACAGAGAGGGGGGTGGTCACGGGGGGGTCACGGAGCCAGTCACTCAGCTGTGGAAGGAGCCCAGCATGAGAAGTATAGGCTTACGTGTAAAAGCTGTTTCCTCTAGTCCAGGGATTAAAGTCGTACAGCAACAGGTGCTTGCTTATATGGCTCAAAATCACAGACGAGGCACTTACACACTGGAATCTAAAAATAAAAGAACACAAGATCAAATCGTGGACTCAAGAAGAAAAATTAAACATTAAATGTTTGCATTTGAAGAAAAAAAAGATTCAGCCACCATACGGTTTTGTATTGTGTACAAGTTAGTAGTTCTGATGAGTTTTAGGGCTATAAGGATCAGGGCAGTGGTAACTAGGTGGGTCTGCCCTGCAGGAGTACACCTGTGGGCCATGCTAAAAAACAAACAACTAAAAAAAAGCATTCTTTATATTATTTAGTTATTTTTTTCCTCAAAATCAGGTGTCTTTGAGATTGACAGGTGTTGCGAATCGCAATGCCCCGTTGACCGCAGGCAAAAATCACGAGAAATGACAGAGTTACCGTGTGGGGGAATTAGCAGACAACACTCTCTCTCTCACAACAGTGTGGTATACTCTCTCCCTGCCTAGTCCCTACTCTCTCTCTCTCTCTCTCTCTGTCTCTAGCTCAACAGTGCCACTTTTGCACCTGTTGGTACCCTAAACATACATACATACTGTAGTTACAGTGGCGTGCACAGATAGACACTAGGGGGTGCTAGAGCACCACCTGCCCTTTTGGCAATTTCGCTCTTTAACCCATTCTGACCTGAGATCAGATTCATACGAGGTTTCCACTGGACACACACTGGGTCCGATTAAAAATGTGTAGTGTGTGGACCATATGGTGACATTGATAAAATCTTGATAAAAAAACGCTTCTACTATATTATTTTTAGGCCCCCCACACTCTAAAGCTATGTTTCTATGTCAGTGGTTCTTCGATTAAAGAAAAATAGCAGACCTACAAGCTCGTAGCGCGCCACTCGGTGGCGCGCTATGAGCTTGTAGATCTGCTATTTTTCAATAGCTAAAGCACCAAAATGGGTTCCCGCCACAAAATGCGCTGCACAAGGTGCCCCTTTTTTTCACTTGAGCACCTGCCCCTCTAAATGTCTGTGCACGCCACTGCATAGTTACATACATTGGGAGGGACGGACATTGCTGTTTCTTGAAGTGGTTGCACCACTTAAAAAGCACTGAAGCCACAGAGCACAGTTACAGTAACAGTAACAGTAACTTTTTTTTGTGGAGTGCTTCAAATACTGAGCATTATATTTTATCAATAGCTATAGCCTACTGTATAACGGATAGAAAGAATGACAATAGTGCGGCTTGAATTATCATCAGGGTGCACTCTTGCGTATACTGTGTTCGCACTGAAATAATATATATTCAAAGATTTGCGCCACATTCTAACACATTTTCAAAAATAGCAGATGTACAAGCTCAGAGCGCGGCACTCGTGCTATTTGTCAATAGCTACAGTAGCTAAAGTATAACATAATGCTTAACCCATTCTGACCGGGCACCCATTTTGGTATTAGCATCATGTTATGCTTTATCTATTGAAAAATAGCAGATCTACAAGCTCTCACTGCTACGCCGATGACACACAACTGTTTCTATCCTTCCCCCCCTCTGCCACTCAGGTGGAAGAGCGCATCACTGCATGCCTGGCTGACATCTCACAGTGGATGTCCTCCAATCACCTCAAGCTGAACCCAGACAAGACTGAGCTTCTCTTCTTCCCAGCTAAGTCCTGCCCTATGCGGGAGCTAACTATCTCCGTAGACAACGCCCTGGTAACGTCTGTCCAAACAGCCAGGAACCTCGGTGTTGTCCTGGACAGTCAGCTCTCGTTCAAAGCTCACATCACAGCTGTCACTCGATCCTGTAGGTTCACACTCTATAATATACGACGAATTAGACCGTTCCTCACCCAGGAATCAGCCCAGCTCCTAATCCAGACAACAGTCTTGTCAAAACTCGACTATTGTAACTCCCTCCTTACTGGCCTACCAGCATGTGCACTTAAGCCTCTCCAGCTGATCCAAAATGCCGCAGCTCGCTTGGTCTTCAACCAGCCAAAATTCTCACATGTCTCCCCCCTGCTCCGCTCCCTCCACTGGCTCCCGGTCGCTGCCCGCACAGAATACAAAACTCTGATGCTGGCATTCAAGGCAACCAAAGGTATGGCTCCCCCATATCTTGCAAGTATGATTGAACCCTACAAACCCTCCCGCGCACTCAGATCAGCCAATGCAGGGAACCTGGAAGTAGTGAAGTACCCTCACTAAAAACGCCGGGACAACGCTCCACACGTCCCAAACTCTTCTCCCTTCTGGCTCCAAAACTGTGGAATGCACTTCCCATTGCAGTCAGAACTGCAGCATCACTCCCAATCTTCCGCCGTAGTCTGAAAACCCACCTTCTTAGACTCCATCATGGCCCATAGCACTTACCCTACCCCCTTAGATAGCATTTCTGTAGACTTAGATAGCATCTGATACAGACTTATAGCATGTTATGTAGACGGCACTATAATTGCATTGTATATAGTCATAGCACGCCATAGTACATATGTATAGCATAGTAGTATATATATATAGTTTATATGTATAGTCTCATAATATAGATATTCCACTGTTACTTTCTTAGCTTACGCATGTTTTATGATAAATGCTTTTTTGTGATGTATTCCCATGCTTTTGTTCTTGCTTATTGTAAGTCGCTCTGGATTAAGAGCGTCTGCTAAATGCCTAAATTGTAAATTGTAAAATTGTAGGTCTGCTATTTTTGAAAAATCGAAGAGTGACTGACATTTTTTAGAATCTGATTTTAGGTCAGAATGGGTTAATCAGACCAATGTGTGTCCAGTGGAAACCTCGTATGAATCTGATCTCAGGTCAGAATGGATTAAGAGCGTCTGCTATTCAAAAGACTAAAATCAAAATTTGCTGTCAAAATCAACACTGGCGGGCAGAGGGAGGGAAGGTGGGGCCCGAGCCATAAACAGCACAGCCTGCTGTGAATGTGACTTCTGTGCCCCCCCCCCCCCCCCGACACACACACACACACACACACACACACACACACACACACACACACACACACACACACGGCTATCCTCTCTCCAGGTCACTGCGTGTCCGTGTGTACTTGACACATGACGTTTTTATCAGCCACAGCATTCTCCGCGTGTCAGCGCTATTATGGACATGACCTTGGTCTCAGCGCGGACCTTGAATGGCTACCTGACCGGCTGCTGCTGTTGTGACTGGTTCCCTGATTGGGTGATTACACATGAGTAGTAGCTATAGCTGGTGAGCGTGCTGGTTGGTCAACTGACCGCCTGGCGACTGCTTACTACGGGAGTGCGTGCCAGCATAATATCTGGCAGCCTGATTTACTGATTATCTCTTTACACAGACTGGTCGGTTAATGGGATTGATGGATGGCAAGCTGCCAGGCTGGCACACGTTATTCCACCGGCTGGCTGTTTGGCTGGCTGGCTGACTGTTTGGCTGGTGATGACATAACAGCAGGTTGACAGGCTGCCGAGCTGTTACAGTAAGTACAGTGTATATATATATATACTGTATATATATATATATATATATATGGAGAGAGAGAGAGAGAGAGAGAGAGAGAGAGAGAGAGAGAGAGGGGAGCAGACAGATGTATGGCAGTGAGACACAGAGTGCCAAGCTGTTACATTAAGCTATTGGTTCTTGCAAGACACGCAATCACAGGAGAAGTGGAAAGAAAGAAAGAAAGAAGGGGAGATAAGTGAGTGCAGTATATAAATACAGATACAGAGAGAGAGAGAGAGAGTGACAGGAGCAGACAGATGTATGGCAGTGAGACACAGAGTGAGATATCTGACTGATGGTTCCTGCAGGGCAGTGATGGCAGGAGAGGAAATGCACTCAGTGATAGCATGCAGCTTGACATGCATTATCAGAGCAGCTTGACATGTAGTATTTAAAGCACCATAGTGCAGCGGTGGTGGCGGTGGCTCAGGGGTAGAGTGGCCGGATGGCACCTGCTGCAAGGTTGCCAGTTCGAATCCAGTCTTCCCCAGAGTTAGTATCGGGGTGTCCTTGAGCAAAGACTCTGAACCCCTAATTGCTCCCGATGTGCCGGTTGGTGCCTTGCATGGTTTACTCCGGCATCAGTGTGTGAATGTAGTGAATGGGTGAATGTAATGCACAATCTACGTAAAGCGCCTTGGATAAAGGCCCTATATAAATGCACCATTTACCATTTATAGTAATGCATGCAGTGACAGTTTGCGTGTAACAGAAATTGTCGCTCCCCCCCCCCTCCCTAACTGAAATATACATAACATAACAGCTTGGCAGTGACCTTCAATCATTTATATGGGGCTCTTATTTTTGCAAAAACATTTTTGAATAGTTCAAATCTACAAGCTCAGAATGTGTCGATGTAGATCGGCTATTTTAACTATTCAGAAATGATTTTCAAAATAGTAAAAAAAAAAAAGGCAAAGAAGTTTAGGGATAAGGGGTTTAAAATGGACGGAAATAGAGCCCATGGTATGGGTACAGGCTTTAGTTTCCGACATGCTATTGATCCGAAACCGCAATCCCTAACCTAACCATAACAGCAAGCACGGGAGCAGCGCATGTCGGACCATCGCATTTTCGCATCGCATGTCCCCGCGCTTCGGACCTTTGGTGTGTCGGATCTTTGTGCGTACCCCCATGGGGGTGCCCCACTTACAGTCAAATAATTAGAGCAAAAAAAGAGGGAGTAAGTAGGCCTAAATAATAAAATAAAAAAATAATTAAGAAAAAAAGTTTAAATATTGAAATAAATCCAGTACGAACACTTTTTAATAATTAATGATTAATTATAATTATTAATTAATAATAGACATGAAATAAGTTCACAACGCGTCGTGCTGCAACAAGCCTGTAGATGTGCTACTTTCAGTGGCGTGCAACTAGTATAAATTTGGCTTTTAAGATCATTAATGTCAAATATTTATAAAAACGAATTAAAGGGTGTGGTGACCCCTGAGAAGTCTTTGAAATAATGCTAGGTCTTTAGCTCAAAATGGTTGAGAAACCCTAAACCATTCTAATCCCACGGTTACCCTTATTCTATTCTCTTACCTTATCAAACCATTCCATATTTAAACTCATATGGCAACTGATGTACTGATTTGTAACTTACAGTATAACAGTATACTGTATGTCTGCTCATCATATCATATATTATATATGATATGATGAGCAGACATAGGTAAATGGACAACATTTCCAAATAATGATAACACAACCTGGTAATCCCATACATACAGTACACATACACTTCTCCCCCTTTTGTGTGGAATTTCTTGAACCCAGGACTTCCCAGTAAAGTTCTGAAAATATTGACTTGTCATCTTTAGGTCACACCAGGTTACTTTGGTGCAACCATTTCTCAGTTTTTCTTCACGGCTATGGTGGTGACAGCCAGGGACAGAGTCGCATTTCATTTTCTATCTCCAACCATAGCCCTGTACTGTACATATTATTTGGGTATGCCAGTGTTAATGCCTCCCTCACAGGGGG
Source organism: Protomyctophum parallelum (assembly GCF_964188405.1). NCBI lineage: Eukaryota > Metazoa > Chordata > Actinopteri > Myctophiformes > Myctophidae > Protomyctophum > Protomyctophum parallelum. The sequence continues at coordinate 26,936,268 of NC_139711.1, read as the reverse complement.
TCGCATGCCGGTATTCTGAAGCCCGCTATTCCCAACATTACTCTCGTTCACAACCCCGTCTCTTACCCTAGCCGCACGCTGGAAGCCACGTAGTTGGAATAGTGGAATGCCACTCTTTCCCCCTCGCGAAGATACGCAATTAGGTACAGTACCTTGTTGCAACTTCCAATGTTGTGCCCAAAAGGTAGATCATGATCTACCAGTAGATCAAAATTAAAGGATGTGCAGGACAGGTAGACCACATAACATGCCCCTAAAAGAATACTAATCAAAATGTATACAAATATATTTTTAAACTAAAATCGCTAAACTCCTCCTCATCAAGAAGGGCCTGTCTGACCATTTATTATTTTTCAAACTCAGTATTTAAATAATGCTTCTGTGAAAAAAAAAACAATAAACAAAGTTATATAAAAAAAAAGAAGGGCCTGTCTGTCGGCCTGCGCCGGTGGTCCAAGTCTGTCAGCCTACTGTCTGTCCCTCTATAAAAAATATAAAATAGCCACAAAAAACCCAAAACGTTTAAGAAGGACCTGTCGGCTCCCTTCATGGCTTCTTAGCAGGCAAACCCTCAACGCAATGCTTTGTGTTCAAGGTCAGAAATGTAATGTGTGAGGCAAAGATCCTGAAATACTACTTTACATACAGAACGGGTGGAAGACTTTTTTCCTCCCCACTATTGTGTGTTTGTCTTAAATGCAACGGCAGCATACTGTACGTAATGGCATACTGTACTGACATACTGTACTCAGTGTACTGTATCTATGAAAAACACAGATCAATAAATAAATGATACGATGAAAGATAATTTTGCGTGAAGCAAGTGCGCAGACTTGACTCCTGACTAGGGGGCGGGGGTCTACAGTTATAGGACAGACATCCTGTGTTAGCTCAGGGGTTCCCAAATGTTTTCATGTCAAGGACCCCCACATTGACACTCATTAGCCTGCGGACCCCCATTAGAAAATACAGGGACAAGGACCCCTCATAAGAGAAGATTTTCACGGCTCTATCAGTGATTTTCAACCATTTTAATTTCAAGGGCCCCCGGTTTTACCTGAATTAGGCCCCCATTTCTATCTCTGGGACCCCAATGTATATTGTAAAATCAAAGTTAATTTAACTCTCAGAGTTACAGACCCATAAGGGTCCATTTGGTTCCCAACTATCATTTAGCTGCATGGGGATTGGGGACCCACTGGAAGTTGGAACTCCCTATAGAAACAGAAACAGACACTGTTTTTATGACGGAAGCATTTATATTTTACTCGTGATCAGAGCTTCCGTTGCTCCAGACTGTATGACGGAAGCATTTATGTTTTACTCATGATCAGAGCTTCCGTTGCTCCAGACTGTATGACGGAAGCATTTATATTTTACTCATGATCAGAGCTTCCGTTGCTCCAGACTGTACGACGGAAGCATTTATATTTTACTCATGATCAGAGCTTCCGTTGCTCCAGACTGTATGACGGAAGCATTTATATTTTACTCATGATCAGAGCTTCCGTTGCTCCAGAATGTATGACGGAAGCATTTATGTTTTACTCATGATCAGAGCTTCCGTTGCTCCAGACTGTATGACGGAAGCATTTATGTTTTACTCATGATCAGAGCTTCCGTTGCTCCAGACTGTATGACGGAAGCATTTATATTTTACTCATGATTAGAGCTTCCGTTGCTCCAGACTGTATGACGGAAGCATTTATATTTTACTCATGATCAGAGCTTCCGTTGCTCCAAACTGTATGACGGAAGCATTTGAACATTGTGAGAGGCAACAGTCAGACTACAGTATACCACCTACAGTATACCTATTCCTTCTTCTCTCCAACAGCCCCCTAAGGGTCCTCCTCCCCCTCCTGCACCCCATCCTTTCTCTTCAGCCACCCATTTCTGTCACACTTCCTCATTACGTCCGCTCTCGTCCCCTTCCTTTACCTTCCTCCCCCTCTCTCCTCTTCCTCGCCCCAAAGATGGACGGTCAGCCATCCGGTTGTTTTTACTGGCCATCAAATCAGTGTGAAGAGACAACGCCCACGGAGAGATGGAGGGATGGAAGGATAGAGGGGGATGGAGTTGGCAGATGGTGCATGATCAGCGCAGAACAAGGTCATTCATGGTATCATTTACCTCTTTTGAAGAAAATGTGTTCGTGTGTGTGTGTGTGCGCGCGTGCGTGTGAGAGAGAGAGAGAGAGAGAGAGTGCAGATAGGATTGAATGAGAGAGGGAGACATACAGTACGAAGGAAGCGGTGATATTATCATGGTAGCCTATAATACTATAGCCTATATGTCTCACGTGGCACCGATTCCATGGGTACCATGATCATCAACGCGTATCACACGTATTCACAAGACAGCCAGTGTGGACATGGTAATACTATGTCTGTCGCGCACGCACGCACGCACGCACGCACGCACACACACACGCACACACGCACACACGCACACACACACACACACACACACACACACACACACACACACACACACACACACACACACACACACACACACACACACACACACACACACACACACACACACACACAGCCTTGTGGCATTACAAGATGAATGGGGTGCAGGGTGTTAAGTTTGGGCTTAGGCCCATTTGTTTAAAACATTTCAAAAAGCAAAATGTCAATTAAAAGTGCTTTACACAAAACAATTAAAGAGCAAAGTGCAAATTAATTATAGAAAGACATTTGAATTTAATTAAAGTAGGTTTCAGAATATAAGAAAAACAAAAATCAAACATGATGACTAACATATGGCTCTGCTAGACACACAAACAAAGAACAAAGGAGTACATGCAGTGACAAATATCACCTGGCCTCCCTGAACAAACAATGTTAAGATAAGATATAGTGTAATATAATATGGTAGCGGTTCCATTTAGTTCATATAAATTGTTTTTGGTTCACAACTGTGTTCTCTACATGCTCATAACACTCCGGTTTGGGTGCTGGCTTATGTAGTCTATATGGGAATGCAGTTTTTTTTTTTTTTATCGCAATATCTCTGATTCTTCTTTTTGGTCTTTAGGGTGGTCTTGCTGCTGTGTTACTTTGCACACGGTTGTATTTCTCCCTAGGTATGGGAGTTTTTTGTCGTTGGTCAGTTTCAAACTCACGTTGGGTGTGTGTGTATTCTGTGGGAAGTTAGTATGTGTCTCTGATGTCTTGGTATAAGAGGTGGTTTAGAAAGTGTAGCTCTGTTTTCACCACATTTTATGTGCAGTAAATATAGCAAGGCTGTGTTCACCGAGTCTGTACCTAGTCAAGGCTTTCCTAAGTTTTGGGTCTTACTCTTAGCACGTTTTAGCGGTACTAAAATATTGTCACGCATCACAGTAAACAGAGTCCACACACTGGACAAAGTTGAACACCGTCAGCCATATATTCATTAAATCTATCCATCTGTAAGGCTGAGCTGTAGCTAAGCTTGTTTAAACAATAGTGGCAGTGTTTTCATCCAAACAGGGTGAATGTAGGTCAATCAAATCGACTAGAATGCACTGTATCAGTGTTTGTGTGTCTGCAGGTTTATATTCATGAAAATATATATACACACACACACACACACACACACGCAATCTCTTTCTGTGTCATCTCTTGTCCCTTCTCTCGTCTCTATGCATACTGCATATACTGTGGAGAGTGGTAGTGTATACTGTGTGTGTGTGTGTGTGTGTGTGCATATGTTTGTTATACACCATTTCTAAAGGCTCAACGGATTGGCTTTTGGCACTGGACCCACATGGACACAACACATACTGATGAGGGTTTGTTTACCACTGGGAGGCAGGGGGGGAGAGAGAGAGAGAGAGAGAGAGAGAGAGAGAGAGAGAGAGAGAGAGAGAGAGAGAGAGAGAGAGAGATACTGAGAAATGGGGATGAGGCTTTAGCCCTCAATTTGTATGCTCTTCAATTCTAAAACATATGGGGTGTGTGCTTGCATGGCAAAGTTTTTTTGATTCATTATGATCTTATTGTTTTGATCATAACACCCAATTACTGTATGTCAATCTCCAGGTTTTCTCCAGAATATGTACAACATTTATTTATTATGACACTATGTCACATTAGGAGTCCACTAGTAGTCTAGTACTGTTCTCAAATGTATTATTTGCAAAGACCCCCCTAACTCTAAGTGTGTTCAAATGGAACCAAATGGACCCGTAAGTGTCCATTTGAACACACTCAAGAGTTACAGTACATTCAGGGCTAGCTCTTTATGTGTTGTCTGGTATTATTATTGTCTCATGTTGTATGTCTGTGGCAAAAATGGAATGTCGACAAAAAATGTCCACCACAAGCCAACATAGCGATGACCCCAGCTGTGCACGTGCATTCAACTCTACACCAAACACACAGCATGCTAAAGACTTTGGCTTTCAAATGATAACTGTCAGCAGACACAGACACACTACTCACACAGACATGTTAAAAAATAGCTCTAAACTCTGTGCCAGAGAAGGTGTGTGTGTGCGTGCGTGCGTGCCTTATTGTTTGTGTGTGCGTGTGTTCATTTTCAATCATGAGTTTGAGGGTGCCCACATGCACGCTGGCGACAGTGTTGATTTTGACAGCAAATTTTGATTTTATTTTTAGTCATATAGTCTCATGACATCTCATGACAGTCATAGTGGTTTTACAGTATATGCATTAGGTCAGTGGTTCCCAAGCTTTTTCATGTCAAGGACCCCCGAATTGACACTCATTAGCCTGCGGACCCCAATATGAAAAGATATGCCAGGGACTCCCATAAGAGAAGATTTGTACAACTCTAGCAGAGATTTTCAACCATTTTCATTTAAAGGACCCAAAAGGTTCTACCTGAATTAGGCTACGGGGCCCCATTTAATGGCATTTCTCTGGGACCCCAATGTATATTGTAAAATCAAAGTTAATTTGACTTTTAACCATTTGTTTCCATGTGTACACTCTCTGAGTCACAGACCCATGCATAAGGGTCCATTTGATTCCTAATTATCATTTATCTGGGGACCCCCTGGAACTCTCTCAAGGACCCCACTTTGGGAACCACTGCATTAGGCCTCTCAACAGGAATAGACTCGTGTATGGCTGATACTGTATGAGACTTGTATACTTTCAGCAAACCTTAAATGGATGGTGTTTAACACACACAGGTCGTCTCGTGCAGGACCACTAAACACAGTACCCTCTGGAGTGAGTGTGGAACTATAGTGGCCCTCTGGAATGAGTGTGGAACTATAGTGGCCCCTCTGGAGTGAGTGTGGAACTATAGTGGCCCTCTGGAGTGAGTGTGGAACTATAGTGGCCCTCTGGAGTGAGTGTGGAACTATAGTGGCCCCTCTGGAGTGAGTGTGGAACTATAGTGGCCCTCTGGAGTGAGTGTGGAACTATAGTGGCCCTCTGGAGTGAGTGTGGAACTATAGTGGCCCTTCTCCATCTTCAAAGTTGCCCACCCTTGGTGTAACTCTTCCCCTTCCCAGCTTAATGAAATCTACTGCAGTTCCATTCAGTTCCGGTGTTGACCAGCATGCGGCAGTGTGTGTGTGTGTTGAGGGGATCCTGCACGCTGCAGGCTGCGTTCTATTTTTAGCTGAGCCCCAGTTTGGAGGCCGAGATATTTATAGCATCAGCTCTGTTTGCCGTCATACTGTAGGAGCCATCACTCTCTCACACACACACACACACACAAGGATGAATGAAGTAATGTACGTATATCACACAAACGAGTGCATCTTATTACACATGATGAATGAACGATGCATGAAAGACAGATGAGGATGCACTGATGCACATAGAAGCCTGCTACGATTAAAGGAATATGTACTACGTCAAAAGTATTTTGCGTGTGCGCGCACGCCCTTGCACACAAGTCATTCTGAGGGCACGGTTGGCCTAAAGGTAGCATATATCACTGCATTAAAATTCTGCTTGCAGAAAAAGAATGTTAAGCTGACGACACAACCACCTTGCATACTGTTCTGACCAAATTTGGTCATGTGCACCTCAAATATGACGTAAATTTGTGCCAACACAAACATTAAATGCCTCTGACAATGAAGGGAAAATTTACGTCATGTAGACGAGCAAATCGGCTAACCTATCACATACATTCAATTGTTCATGAGATGATGTATGATGATGTATGATGATAAGAGCGCCCCTCACTTCCACAGGGGTGATTTATTTTTTTACACCTTTGTGGGACACCGTGATACGATGATGTATAGGGCATTGGCTTATGAAAAGTCACGCTCGTGTGAAGTGAGGGACGTTCTTATCATACAATCACTTTTGGCGTACTCACTTTTCTGTCCTCACATTTTCAGCCCTCAGCCATTCAAATCGTCGCTATGGGGTACACACACAGACAGACACACAAAGCTGGGCACAGGAGGGGCTCGCACGCCTCAAAAAACACAAGAGGAAATATGGAGATAGGTGGTTTCTGACGACAGCGATATGGACAGAAAGCACCATGTGTGCATGGTATAATCCAACTGGCTACTAGCCCTACAGTACAAGCCAAAACATTGAACATCGGGCATCAGGTGCGGTTATGGTGAAATATGTGACAATTGTGTAGACAACATCCTCACATAATGTCAATGTCCGAACGTAAATCACTGATTTGTTTATTAGCAGCGTTCAACCAAGCGGTATTTAGTCCACCAGATTGGACACGTATTTCGGCAGGTCACCAATTTCACCGTGACACCGCCATGCTAGAGTGACCGAGATTTATAGCCAAATTCCAATACCCAAAATCTCGGCCACTCTGTGACATTGAGCGGCTAATAAACAAACCGCAATGATAAACGTTCGGACACTGACGTTATGCGACGTCCACACAATTGTCACATATTTCCGCGGGTCACCGATTTAACCGGAACACCACCATTGCGGTGGATACAAAAATTATGGCATGAGCAGGATTTGAACCCACTCAACGCAGGAGGTATGGACGAGCCATGTTACGAGCTGACTGCTGGAATGCTTTTGGGCGCGTTCAGAAACTTACTTTCTGCTCTTTTGATATAGCACAGTAAACATACAGTCAGTGTACACACATCGAAAAGCAACACGGCAGAAAACAATGTGTGACTCTTTTATTTTCCTGGGCCGAAGTATTCCACAAAGGTCGCAGTTGTTCAGAAATAGTGTTTGTTCTACGCTGGTTTAGCTGGCCTTCGTTGACTCCAATGCAATATTTATTCCACAGCTGCAGTTTGCCTCCCAGCGTGAGGAATCTGTCGGCTTGAATTGCTGGAAAACACCTTAATTGAAACACCTGTGTGTGTTTTGGCATTTTGTGTTCAAAAAGAGTGAAGAGAATGTAAGAACATGTTTTTTATTAATAATGTGTTTCACGGTTTGTAGTATTCTGTAGCATATTGGGTGTGTGAAAAGTGTTGTGTTGTGTTTGGAGGACAGTTCAAAATATCTTTGGCAACAGTCACAAATGAGCAGGCTACCAAATAGAAAAAAATAACCACATCGTTAAAAAGAAATAAATTACATTTTACAAATTAATTTTGGTTACATGACAAGCTGACATCACATCATTTTGAACATCAACTAGAATGTACATACAGTGTTATTTCAAGGCCCACTACGTTGTGTTAGGTAAGCACCAATACTGACAAAAGTACATTTAAAGTTCTCTGTTGCGCGCGCGCACACACACACACACACACACACACACACACACACACACACACACACACACACACACACACACACACACACACACACACACACACACACACACACACACACACACACACACACACACACACACACACACACACACACACACACACACACACACACACACACACACACACACACACACACACACACACACACACACAGTCTTTTACTCCCTCTAGTGGTGCAACAGCTAAATGCAGTGTGGCTTCTTCCTTGCTCTCAAATTCAGCACACACACATTATATGCAGGCCTGGCTGTCACACAATTATTACAGAAATGCAATTATTATTATTATTATTAGAGATAATAAGTTAATATACTTTTTCATAATCGTCCATTTCCACGTAAATAGTCCATACATTTTCAAGCATAGCAGTGGTTTTCAACCAGTGGTCCGGGGACCACGAGTGGTCCCTGAGGGGGTTCCAGGTTAGCCTGGGTAAACCCACTCCCCCTGCTGGACAACATTTCATTCTGCCAGGAGGGGTGAGTCTGGCTAAATGGTAATACAAAGTCCTTAAGATTGTATCAGCTTTGGTACGAGCCAATCCGCGACCGAGCTCAGGGCTCTGTGATTGACAGCGCACGTTGGCCAATCAGGAACGATTTGAGCAGTTGATGACGTGTGAACTCCTCGACTCATTCACAACAACAAACATGGGAATGAGGAAGTAGGAACGGAACGCGTTTAGATGACGCCTCTTGTTTTGATATACGCCGATTGGTTGAAGGGGTTGTCCGTCAACGCTACTCTCCCGCCCCACGGCTAAACAGCCACACAGGCGATTATGCCAGACTCACCCCTCCTGGCAGAATGAAATGTTGTCCAGCAGGGGGAGTGGGTTTACCCAGGCTAGTTCCAGGTGGTCCCCATCTAAATGGAGAGATGGTAACCAAATGAACCCTTATTCGATCTGAGTGTAAAACAAAACCAAATGGACCCTTCAAGAGTTACATTATTGTTAAACTTCTGCATTACTTAAGTTAATTTACCAGAAGTCTACACAATTAGAGAATGTAGAAGTAGAATTGTTATTTTCATCAATGTTTGCCTGTTATCTCTCCTAATGGTACTGACATCAATACAGCATGGACATGTGGACATTCTTTAGTTTTGGGTTTGAGAGGTTACACCTCATCAAACGGTGGTCTGTGGCTCAAATGCAGAATAAGTAATGGGCCTTGAAATGAAAAGGGTTGAAAACCACTGCACCAAAGCTTGTAGATAAACTATTTCTGCTATTTTGTATACGTTTTTTGGAGATTTTATTTTTTATTAAACGTGTTCAGTCGTTTGTCAAAACACAAATTGTAACGTTCCATTGTTCAATGCAAAAACAATTAAATAGTCAATCGCAATTATCTGTACGTGTGGACACTGGAATCGTCAGCTCGAGTCAGAAATCGTGACGACGGCCCTACACGCACGCAGACTACATATAAAATGCTGCCTATATCCATTCACGCACTTCAACTCTCTCTCTCTCTCTCACACACACAGCTCTGACATCCAGATGGATGTGGGCGCTAAGCTGTCTCGGGGGGGGGGGGGGGGGGGGGGGGGGGGGTAGCAATGTAACACTGTGTCATCACTGGTTCGGTAGCGTGGCTCATCACCTCCTCTCCAGCAGCTGAAAACTCTGTGACTCAGAATGGAGAGCAATATCGTGGCTGGAAAATGTGACCTCGTTCCCTGCCTCATGCCCAATTTGAATAACACGCCCACACACACACACACACACACACACACACACACATTATGGAACTGCCCTCTCATGCCGTGCCTACAAAGAAGGTACATCTTTACCAACCAATCGCACTGACCAAAAATATTGCTAGCAGCTTGTTGTCACACAAGTGGTTAGTAGGTGGTTATATGTAGCATTTAAGACTCACATCACATGTATGTTGATTTGCGAGCCTGGTCATGGCTATTGTCATTTAAAGCTGCACTATGCAAACTTTTTAAGCAAAATATATATGATTTTTGTTTAGAAATCACATAAGGGATTGAAAACGCATTATAGATCAGCCCATCGTCCCTGATTAAAATACTATACATGTACCACAATGAGCTTCAGTGGTCTGCTATATGACCAGTGGCTCAAGTATCAAAACATGCAGTTACTTCTTGCTGCCACTTGGGGCCGCCAAAATTCGCCATGCGTTGAACATTCTCTAGTAGTGCAGCATTAAAAACAAACAAACATCAAAAGTAGTTATTGCATTTGCCTTTTGCCAAGTAACCTAAGCTTCAATATGAGGCCTCTCTCTCCCATGCAGGTCAGGAGCTGAATGTGAGACTTGAGTCAACGTTTGTAGGTCTCTGAGGATATCAGGAGACGTATTGCTATATGTTGGCTCGCAATGGGTTCTCTGTCCATATCAGTATCAAGGGAGTTCAGGAGAGATCAATTCTGTTTCTGTTTAACTTAAATCCTATTATACTTGTTATACCTTAATTGGCCCACGCCATTTTTACCCCTTCTACACCCAATCTCTTCACCTGAAAACACCTGATACACAGGCTCAAATACGGGTATGGAAATGTGCTATTTCCGTAGAATGTTTTCTTACAACATGCGCAGAATAGGGTAGTTAAAAGCAGAGTCAAGACAAGATAAACAGAGCGGACAGTAGTAGGGAAGAGAGGCACCAGCTTTCCGCCTCTGCAACAGCAAGATTGACAGTCTGCAATTTCTTGCCTTTCTCTCTCTCCCCTTTCCTCTCCCGTCTTCATTTAGTTTGCCTCCCGCCATCCTATTTTCTCTCTCTCTCTGTGTTATCTCTATTTTCTCTCTCTCTCTGTGTTATCTCTCCGCCTGACATTTCATGCTCGCTATTTTTGTGTCCCCCCCCCCCCCAGTTTTCTCTCCAGCCTCCTCTTTCACCTCCGCCACCATCAGTCCTTCTGAAGCCTAATTGTCTCCACCAGCCAAAGGCATGGGGAGAGTATTTTTTCACTCCGTCCGTCCGTGTGTGTGTCTGTCCGTGTGTCCGTCTGTGGACAGCCAATCTCTGGCACCGTTGGCTTGATCGCAGGCAAACTCTGCACACACACACTCCCTGGATGCCAGAGCTGAACCTCTGCCCCAAATGTTTCATATGGGCCTGTTCTAGCGCCATATTTGCAAAACACCATTTTTGACATTACACCTACAGATTTTTTTCCAAACATCATGCAAATTGGTACACAGTCTCTCTATAGCCAGTCAACGAAAGGAGTCTTTCAGATTTTTCATACTCCATCCTGATTGGCTAAGATTGGCTTTCAAAGTTCACATGAGTGCTCTGTTTTGAACAAAATGCCGCAACTCATGAACACATCGTGTGCTTTCCGTGAAATTTTGCACGCACATTCCCACTAGGCCGATAAACAACAAATGCCACTTGAAACTTATCACAACAGCATCATGGTGGCGCTATAACTGGCCTATTCGTTATTTTACCTATAAGTGCACCGATCTGTGTAAAACTTTGTTTCTAAAACGGTTAGTCCCAATACTTGATTCTGATTGGCTGGTTACCGTCACGTGACCGTTGTAAATTTCACCGATAACCCACACCTTCAATCACTTTATATAATTCCCAGCTGATTCTGCAGCTCTGTAGCTGTACTGGGGAAGGGGAGCGCTTGATTGCTTTACAAACTCATGCCGTGCGGGGCGTCTAAGCACCGCCCACCGCCCGGCTCATATAACTGTGAATGTGTGGCTCCAGGCAGCCCCGTAAAGACATCAAGCACTATTCTCCCGTCACATAGCCTACATGCTGAGCAAAACAAGGAAGTGATGTGGCTCGCTCTGGTGGCGCAAAGCGTAGCTACTTTTGTGAATTTAATCTAATGCACACTCCCTAGAGGCCAAGGACAAACCTTTGTCCTGTATTTTTCACATCTGCTCTTTATACCGCCACCAGGAGGCCGACTTATGTATAACATTTTTTTTATATTACTCCTTCAGATTTAATCAAAATTTCACACAAATCGGTACACAGAATGCTCCTATCCTGAAAAAATGCTTCGAGGGGCACTTTTTCTAGTTCATACTCTGTCACACAACACAGACCTGTTAAGCTTTGAGCTCGTCGTGGGTGGGCGATTTAGACGTGATTTTCACATAACGACACATTGTGAGCTTGTAGATTTTGTACCCATTTTGAACTTCTGAAGTGGGCCATTCTGCAATATGAGTACTTTTACTTATTGATGCAGATAAGTAATAAGTACTTTTACTTGAGTAAATTTTTAATACAGGACTTCTACTTGTAACGGAGTACAGTATACATACTGCAATATAGATCATTGCAGTATTTATACTTTTACTAAGTAAAACAAAGAGGTACTTTTCCGACCACTGCGTGTCCATTTACATCAAGCTACGGTGAGAGGACGACGCCAGTGAGCACCCGTCAGTCGCCTCCTCCTCGGGACATCTCGCTTGGCCCGGTTAGAAAGATCGCTGTAAACACACACACTTCTCAACAGTGCTGAAGAAAGGTTGGTGCAAAATGTATTACCGACAGAAGCACCACTTCAGAGACACACTACACACACACACACACACACACACACACACATCAGCTGCTGAATAATACTTGGCTCAGCGCACATACATGCCTGCATGCACGCCCACAAACGGTTCCTTCCCTCCTGCGAATAATTTCTCTTCCACTGTCTCTTCTCGTCTCTTCCATTGTCTCTTCCGTTACGTCGCCGTAAGTGGTCAATCGAGCTATTTGGGGTTCAAATCTCCTTCGGGTTAAAACCTTACACTTCAGTCTTAGCTCTTAGCTCTTAGTAAGGGTGGTTTTCAACCACCACAAGCACGATATTGCATCATGTTTGCATCAACAGTCATCCTGTAGGCTACTGGTGGAGAAAGTCAAAATGCATTGATAGGGGGTCAATTTAACAGCATCTTCTTGCTGCATACTTTCAGCCCATCTTCTTTGTGTCTGGTTAGTGTTAAAACCCTAATAATATTATCCCATGAACAATATTTTATTGTCTGACATTGAGCCTCTCCTTCTTCCTCGTTGGCACTGAGGTGCTTTCAGCCTGGAAAACCCTACCAAACCCATTGGTCTTTTTTTTGTTGATCTATGCTGCTTCATAAATACGGGATATACAATTTCCCACTCTGTACAAAGTGTACATAGCTTTACAGATATCTTAGCCTCCGTCTCTCCGTGTTGAAACCAATAAGTTACAATCAAGCCGCCTCGTCCTTGGGCCACCTGTGGGCATCCTTAGCGGTAGGGTGCGAAGGCGCGGGTGGGCGAGGCCAGGGTGGGAGTTGTGAGGACGGACATGACGGTCAGGTAGTTGGCGGGGACATAGCCCCGCTGGCCGCCCCGCGTCTCCACCAGGTTCCACTCTGGGTTGCCCCGCTTGTCGTGGCGCTCCAGGACCCGGACGGGGTCGCCCGCCCTCAGCGACACCTCGTGATTCCCCCGTGCAGAGAAGTCGTAGCCCGCCACCACCTGGGGACGGATGGAGGGAGTGAGGGAGGTGGGGGGAGGGGTGAAGGAGCACCGGGTTTAAGGGGTGGTGACAGGTACGGTGGGGAGGGGGTGAGGGTGACATGATGGGTGATAAGGGGCAAGGGTGGATGGAATTGGTAGGATGGGGTGAGTGATGTCAAGTTAAAAATGTAATCAATATGTAATATACAAGAGCAGGTCAACACACCAAGATATCTAAAATGTTATACTGATTTCTCTGCCACTACAGGGGCTGTGCTTTGAGTTCAGCATACGCGGAAGTAAACGGCACTACATCGGCAGGCCCATCATACACAGACATATGCAGACCAAACTGACACACTTTGCAAAGGTTACTCGGACAATTTAGACATAATAGCGCACATGAATGCAGGTCGTTTCGAGGAAGCAATCTGTTTGGTTGAAACAGCCTTCTAGCCGTGCTTCAAAACAGCATCATGGAACACCTAATTAAAACAAAGAATTCAGCTATGTTCTTCTCCCAGAGCGAAGCAGACTTGGTGGCTAGGCTAGCTAGTTTCTTGGGACATTCGTGGTCGTATAGTCACTATACTATAGTGGCTCCATCTGTCATTACAAAAAATAAGATTTTTTTACCCTTAGTTTTAAGGGTAATTGTTGTAAAATCGCAATATTACAGTCGAGGGTGTGCGTTACTGTCATTAATGGCACTTCTGCGCTGCTTACAGAACTTGCTTAACGGCTCATTCTTGCAGCAAAGCAGGCATGCCATTAATGAGGGAACGCACACCCTTGAGTGTAATATTGCTTAAATATGACGGAGTAGTCCATGGGGGCTATCAACAGTCTACTCGCCTCCTAAGAGTGGCCTCAGAAGTAGCAATGACATTAGCTCTGCCCTCACAATTATTACCAATTAGCACTTCATTAGCCTTTTGCTGACAAAAAAATGCAGCGAGCACGGCTATTGGCCGATAAATGATTGGTGCATCCGGGCATCAGTGAGGAGTAGTGGTAAAAAGTACATTTACTTTACGTACTGTACTTGAGTACAATATTTTGTTATTTGTACTTTACTTTATTTCCAATTTCCATTACATTTACTTCTACTCCACTAGCCTACATCTCCACAACATTTATTTGAAGACTTAAGTTACTTTGTTGATTTTGATTATAATTATTACAAAACGTACATTAACCAACAGCTATATAGGATGAGGCTGGCAGGGCAGCGAATCTACTCACTGTGAGCTATTTTCAAATGATCTTTTTATACATTTCAAAACTTGAAATGAGACATTATGCATAATGAGTACTTTTACTTTTGTTACTTTAAGTACATTTTGATGTCAATACTTTTTGTACAAGTACATTTTTAACTCCAGACATGTACTTGTAACAGAGTACGTATTTTTGTATTGATACAAAAATGTGAGTACTATTTCCCACCACTGCAGTGGAGCAGTGTGGACTATGGTTGGCTGGAGAGATGTGTGGGCGTTCTGTGTACTGCATATGCGACTACGTGACAAAACCACAGTCATCATGGGGGAGGGAAGCTCAGGGGTGCTAATTTGTGTTCCTATTTTGTTCAGCTCCCAGGCACTCCCGTAGTCGTCGCCGCTGTGTATGCAAGTGACTGATTGGATGCCATGTGTGCTCATGATTAGTGACTTAACGGGAGCCAGCTGTGTATTTGAGGAGAGCCAGGGCCATGGTTGATGGAGGTGACAGCCTCCAAGGCCACTGACAGACACACACACACACACACACACTGCTAGTAAACCTTCACCACTGCAGGCTACTTGGTGTGTCTTGGGAAGTCTTGTGAAGCGAGGATAGGTGCGTCTTTTCTTGAATCTAGGGGGAGGCGTTCTAGCGCGCACGCACATGCTCCGTTCCGTACCTGCAATATTTTGGGTACTACATATATGCAGGCGTGATGTCACAAGGCGTGACCATATATGGAGGCATGGGTGACGCAACGAACGAACGGGAAATGCAGAAATAGTAAATGCGACATACAGTCGCAATAATATTGACAAAATAAATGCTTGTAGATTATTCGATTAAACGGAAAAAGTAATTAACAAAATAATCGCTACAAAAATAAGCAATAGCTGCGACCCAAATGTACGTGCCATCTCGCTACACACCCACGCGCTCTCTCACACACGTGTGTTTCTAATGTAATTGACGCTCGAAGCATGAAGAGCCGAGTGTGGAATAAATAATGACAAGGCTCGACCGTTGGCCACGACAATCCACTCGGCAAGGTTAAAGACATCATTATTACACATCCCATTAACACACACACACACACACACACACACACACACACACACACACACACACACACACACACACACACACACACACACACACACACACACACACACACACACGTTTGACAGGCAACACTGTCATGTCAATGAATAATAGTCCCTGCAACCTGTACAACCTGTACCTGTACAAACATTAAACCATACACCCCTCAATGTACCACAGGTCAAACATTAAACCATGCACCCCTCAATGTACCACAGGTCAAACATTAAACCATGCACCCCTCAATGTACCACAGGTCAAACATTAAACTATGTACCCCTCAATGTACACAGATTAAACCATGCACCCCTCAATGTACCACAGATTAAACCATGTTAATCTCAATTATCGTACCAGCAAAAATAGTTCACTCCCTTACACAAGTTAATCCCTCCCAACAACGAGTTACCCGAGTTGTTTATTTGTTTTATTCGCCGTTTTTGATAACTTTTAAGACATACAAGCTTTTCAGCGGACACTGTGATACGTAACACATTTGGATCATGTGACCAGGGGGGGAAAAAAACTGATGCTGGCTTCTCAGAGCTTCTGGGTAATGTAGTCACAATGCAATGCCTATGGAGAATCATTGGTCGCTCTGTTCTCCGTTCTTGTTGATGAACGGGACCGTGGAATATTTTGACACTATGACAAGCGATGGCACTATTTTAAGGCAGATCACGACCGGGTGATTCTTCAAAGGTTAGTGAAAAACTCCCGCAGTGAAGGTATTTTCACGAAAAAATTCCGCTCTACAGTGGGGGGGGGGACATGCAACAGGGCAACAGCACGTGCACCAAGGCCCCGCCCCCGCTCGATCATGACTGGAGGAATGCCCCTCTCTATCCTGATTGGATGAAGGCTGGGCCCTCTAGCCAAAAACGAAACGTAAGGTTTTTTGACCCCAAAGGGTTAACTGGGGACAGGGAGGAACTCCTTATATGGTCAGTGTACTCTATATATGGGAGGATTATCACACAAAAAAGTGATATTTTAATTAAGTGAAATCACTGAATATACCTTTAAATTAAATTCCAGTCAATTCAATTCAATTCGCTGTCCAAGCAGAAGAATGACGTAGCCCAAAATGTGGATTACCTGGAAGCAGGGCAGGGTCAAGGTCGTCATGGACTGGCTCTCTGGGGTAGAATGTCTCCTCATGGTGGGCCCGCCCATTGGCAGGTGTAGGTGAGGCGATGGCGATGGGGGGGGATCCTCTGTTGCCTGGTGATAGCGCACCAGCTTGGAGGCGGCAACATACCCCCTCGGGCCTGGACAGAGAGACACACGATAGGAAACAAGAGCCCGTCAGGAGAACTGCTCATCTCTCCAGGCGGAATCTGTGAGCACCGCCGCTCCAAAACACCTAGCTTTGTTGTTAGTAGGAATGAACACGGCTAGCACCCGGGAGGAAGTGGACAAAGAACCAAACCGATTTTCTTTTGACCCATTCAGGGTGGGAACCCCTTTAGGTGTTTTAACCCATTCTGACCTGAGATCAGATTCATACGAGGTTTCCACTGGACACACATTGGTCTGATTGACCCATTCTGACCTGAGATCAGATTCTAAAAAATGTCAGTCGTTCTTCGATTTTTCAAAAATAGCAGACCTACAAGCTCGTAGCGCGCCACTCGGTGGCGCGCTATGAGCTTGTAGATCTGCTATTTTTCAATAGCTAAAGCATAACATGATGCCGACACCAAAATGGGTGCCCGGTCAGAATGGGTTAAGCATTAGGTTATTCTTTAGCTATTGAAAAATAGCAGATCTAAAAGCTCATAGCGTGGCACCGAGTGCCGTGCTAGATCTGCTATTTTTTGAAGAATCGCGAAAATGTGGCGTAAATCTTTTAATATATATTCTTTCAGAGCGAACGTTTTTAACTCATAATCTTTACTTCTGGGAGGGTTCCCTTGGAACAACATATTTTCAGATGGGGGTCCGCAGCCAAATAAAGATGATTCTGGGGGTCCTTGACATGAAAAAGGTATTTTAGATACATAAAAGCACAGTATCTGTGCATCAAATAGTAGTACTATGCAATGTCATGGCCATGACAGCAGTCCACCAACAGGTGGCTCCACTAACCAACTCTTTGGAGAAGTAGAATCAGTCAGTGTTGTTTTTGACAGGAACTGTTGATTTTAGTTTTAGTCATAGTCTCTTGAATAGTTTTCATTTAGTTTTAGTCACATTTTAGTCATCTGGAATGTTTTAGTGTTAGTCTAGCTAGTTTTAGTCGACTAAATATAGTTGACTAAAATGTATTTTGGCCAGCTTTGATGCCTGATTTTACACTTTTGTAACTTGTAAGTACACTTACTTACTTACAAAATAGATCTGCTATTTTCAGCATGCAACCAAGTGTAAAATGACTTATACTGGATCTCTTGTCCACTAGTCCCTTTCTAACATTTTAGTCTAGTTAATTTGTTGATGAAATTGTCAATATATTTAGTCATAATAGCTTAGTTTTCATTTAATTTCCATTTAGTTTCCGTCAGTGAAGAACGGTAGTCGACGATCATTTTTCGTCATAGTTTTAGTCGACAAAATCAACACTGGAATCAGTAGCCTCCTGTCATTAGCTGTTTTCACCATCTCCAGTGACAGGAGGTGGGTGTCAAGTCCTCATGTCATACTGTAGCTTTAGCACTAACAGTCTAACAGTGACTGCTTGCACCGTCATCTAAAAATGCTAATCCAGCAACAACATTGGTGTTGAAGGATGGGAATATGTAGGTTCTGGTGTTAGTGCAGGAACAAATCCTCAAAAAGAGCCTAAAGTACACGACAATCTGTGCAAGTATGATGTAAAAAATTGTAGAAAATAACTGAGATTCTTTTGGAACTCGGGACAATCCATTTCATGAAGGGGACACACTAAAAACTATGTCCCGTTTTGTACTTCCGGTAGGTGTATAGTCAACTTTGGGGGTTTTGGTTCCTGCACGGTGTAAATAACCCATGTGAACACAACAAGTAGGTCATTGTATTGTTTTTTAAGTGGTGCAACCACTTCTACATCCAGCATGCAATGTCCGTGTACCTGTGTACCTGTTTGTGATGTGTGTACCTGTGTGAGCACGAGTGGTGTGCGCATGCGTGAAATTGGAACGAGAGAAGGATGTGACATGGCTGCCACCTGCTAGACGCAAACGATACAGAGAAGAAATTGGAACGATACAGAGAAGAAATTGGAATGATACAAATTGGAACGATACAGAGAACCAATAGACGGGAGTTGCACCACTTGGTTCACACTGGTGTGATTTTTGTCTACACCAGGCCGAAGGCCTGTTTTGCACTCCGTCCGTGTGTGTGCGTGTGTCCGTCCGTCAGTTACCAGCTTAATCTCGGGCACTGTTAACGGACCAGTAGTTTATTTTTACATATAGTCTATATTGGAATATAATAATGTGTGGTTGTCAAAATCCCAAGGCACAGCTGGACTTGTCTCATCACGGCACACAATGTGCCATTGTGCCTCAGAATACCATTTGGGAACCAATGCTCTAGCCATCAATTTCATAAAGAATTATAGACAGCTGAAAGGATGACACAAGTAAACTAGAAAAAGTGCCCCTTGGGGCACAGGGCTCCATCAGGTCCGGTTGTGGCCTCCTGGTGGTGCTATAATAGGTCAATGTGAAAAGGGTGGGATATATTCCTCCGCCTAGTAGGAAAGTCCGTGAAAGATTTCACGTAAATTGCACGCTGCGTTCATGATTTGAGACTTTTTGTTCAAAACGGGCCAATCCTGCAAACTTTGAAAGCCAATGTTAGTCAAGATGTGAGTTAAGATGAAATATCGGACAGATCTGTCTTGAGCACATGACTATAGAGATACTGTGTAACAATTTGTGGGATTTTTGGACAAAATCTGGAGAAGTAATATATATTTTTTTACAAAAGTCGGCCTCCTGGTGGCTCTATAACAGGCCGTTCTGGAAAATTTGGGGCAGAGGTTCATCGATGCCATCTAGGGAGTGTGTGTGCAAAGTTTGGCATTGACCAGGTTAACGGTGCCGGAGATTAAGCTGGTAACTGACAGACGGACGGGCACAGACACGGAGGTCCCATTAGCCTAGCTACGTTTATAAGCGTAGATGGCAATAAAATAATTAAAAGTTTGCTCTACAAACCCCATCCATCCATCTTCAACCGCTTATCCGTAGTCGGGTTGCGGGGGCAACAGCTCCACCAGAGAGCTCCAGAGTTCCCTCTCCAGGGCAACATTAGTAACTTCCTCCTGGGGGATCCCGAGACATTCCAAGGCCAGTGAATCGATGTGATCGCTCCACCTGCGCCCCACCTGCCCCGGGGTCTCCTCCCAGTGGGACGTGCCTCGAGGACCTCCCTAGGGAGACGCCCGAGAGGCATCCTAACCAGATGCCCGAACCACCTAAGCTGGCTCCTTTCCAGCAGCGACTCTACTAAAGGGAGATACCAGCCACCACTGGTCGTTCTACAAACCCATTTGTACTAGTAATTCTGTTGGTCAACCAAAAGGTTATACTAATGGTCTCTCTTACCCCCGGCGTCAACCAGCCACCTCTTTCTGTTCCCTTGGCTGTCAGCCTCGCTGACGATGGCCACCAGTTCGCCGCGGGCCAGGCTGAGGTCCAGGTCGCGGCTGCCCACCACGGCACTGATCACCTGGAAGATCTTTCCGGAGCCGTGCTTCTGGGTCAGCTGCTTCAGTCGTCGCTGGGACGACGGGCTCAGGGGCTGTAGGAAGCAGAGAAATTAACCCATTAAGGACTGGAACGCATCGGTGTCACCTTATAGCTTTTAACCACTTTAAACCATTATTTATACATCTGTGTCACCTTTGAGCTTTTAACCACTTTAAACCATTATAGTAAACTCTAGCTGTTGAACTAGTAACAAATCCACAAGCTCGTAGTGTGGCACTCATTTTTGAAAAGTCGTGATAATGTGTGCAATTCCTTGAATATATATTCTTTCACAGCAAACGTTTTGAACCGATATAAAAACCTAGGAACAGGTTTCTCAGAAAACTGTCAGGATTTAGAAGACATTTTGTAGAATCTGGCCTCAGTCCTAAATGGGTTAATGAAGTCAGAAGGCTTTTGGCAGAGGTGGGAGGAAGTCCCTATGTTGCAAGTCCAAGTCGAGTCTCAAGTCTTTGCTCTCAAGTCAAGTCAAGTCTCAAGTCTTTGGCATTCAAGTCCCAAGCAAGTCCAAGTCCTGAACTTTTAGTTTCGAGTCCCAACCAAGTCCTAAGCATTTTGTTTCAAGTCCCAACCAAGTCCTTACCTTTTGTTTCGAGTCCCAAACAAGTCCTAAGCATTTTGTTTCAAGTCCCAACCAAGTCCTTACCTTTTGTTTTGAGTCCCAAACAAGTCCCACCAAGACATAATACTAATTAATGGTATGTAAAGATTTACATAAATCATGAGCATCTATTGAGCCATTTAGATCAAGTCAAAGGTCATGTCTCACCGAGACACAGGATCTGACACAAATTAAATGTTTCCCCTGAGCAAGCAGGCTATTATTATTACAATGGTAAAATGTCATTACTTGCACTGAAAAGGTGTTCAAATCCAGGGTAGAAGAGGAATGTTACATAATGCCTCAATCCACTTTTTCCACTCCCGATCCGATACCGATCTAAAATCATCAAAACCGATCCGATAACTGATACCGATCCGATATCGATCCAATCCGATCCAGCACATATTTAAGTCGCTCTATGCTTTCCCAAATCTGTCAGACTTTTTTTTATCTTTACCTTTTATTACAGATTTTATAGTCTGGAATGTTGAATCAGGATTGATCAAGTGATAATATTATTACTCAAAACAGAGAACAACACCTCCCCAGAATAATAGTCAACAAACAAGTTCCACATGAGTAGGTTGAGAATAACTGACCCATTTATTTTTAACAACTTGAGCCTATACTTCAAATGTGGAAGTGTTCTAGTGACAAATTTATTTTATTGTATTCTATGCCTTTTTTTATCCATACTATTTATTATTATGCACATTATGCACAAAATTTTAAGGACCCAGCAATTTGTATCTCTGTGACCCCAAATTATTATTTTGTATTTGTTTATATTGTAAAATCAATGTCAATTTAGAGTGTACAAATGGAACCTATCATTTGGCTGGGAGTGGGGACCCCTGATCCCCAAACCGTGCATACTGTCCTACAGCTACACAGCACACTGTCTGTCCGTGACAATGGAAATAGTGACTGTTTATTTAAGCATTGGTTAGCACTTAAGCAGTTATTAGCATCATAGCATGGTCTGTCACATAAGTATTGACAAACAGCGGTCATATTTGTCAACCAACTGTTGGGGACTGTGGGGATATATCATTTTAAGAACATGAGCATGTCGTCATGCTCAGCTGTCAGCTTGTTGCGCTGTTCCGTCTCTCGTCTAAGATGTTGACGCTAATCAATGCTAAAGATTAGCTTGCATGGAGCTAAGGCTGAAACTTTGCTGCTGTTGTTGCCACGGTGGCGAATCCATTTTTGCACTCGGCTGTTGGGTCTTTTTTGTTTTATAATATATAATACTCCCATGCGGGAGCGGCTGTCAATGCGGCTTTCTCCACACTGAGTAGCAGCGCGCAGTAATGGCTAGTGGCTAGCCTAGCAGCCTGCACTGTGCAAGACTGCCACTGTGAAGTGTGACTGGGGCTGCCAATGCCTCTGTAGCGCACACTGCTGGAGGAATAAAGTCCTGGAGTGGAGTACTAGAATGGACTGGAGTGGGAGTGCTTGCAGTGCTTGGAATGGATCGGTCATTTTCGCTGTAGTCCGATCCGATCCCGATCACGTTTTTTGGCTGATATCGACCCGATATCCGATCCGCGGCATCCCTTTATATACAAATACCAAACTATTTTACATGTCATGAAAAAGATAATCAGATGCTGTAAGGTATTAAGTGACTTGAAAATGTTCAAGTCAAGAGGGCTCAAGTCAAGTCAAGTCTCAAGTCCTTGGCGTTCAAGTCAAGTCAAGTCTCAAGTCTTTGGCAT
This sequence comes from Protomyctophum parallelum, assembly GCF_964188405.1. Lineage (NCBI taxonomy): Eukaryota > Metazoa > Chordata > Actinopteri > Myctophiformes > Myctophidae > Protomyctophum > Protomyctophum parallelum. The sequence continues at coordinate 26,913,730 of NC_139711.1, read as the reverse complement.
TCAAGTCCCAAGCAAGTCCAAGTCTATTTTTGATTTGATCAAGCAAGTCTAAAGTCATCAAAATCGGGACTCGAGTCCAAGTCGAGTCTCGAGTCTCGAGTCCAAGTCCCCACCTCTGGCTTTTGGACACCGTCTCATTTGTGGGTCACGGACACATTGTTATTGGTCCCCTAACTCCCCTTAGTTTTTTTGTTTCGTAGATTTGGTTTTTAATATTATTATTTCAAAACATTAGAAAAAACATTCCCCCAAAAAGCTAATCTTTCCATTCCATACCATTTTAACAAATATTTAATAAGTAAATTCGGGTCGAATATCTAATTTCCGTTTTGGGTCACGGGCACGGCCCTCACGGGCTAAAATATTTGGGAACCACTGGGCTAGGAGTCAAGGACTAATTTTGACCAAGTGGAAAACACCCACTTCTCCCGCTCTCACACTCTCACTCACTGGATGAGAGGCATCGCGTATCGTTTGAAATGAGGAATGATTAGATTTCTCAATTAAATTGGCTCCTCCCATAAGTTTGGGATGATATGGGGTCAATTCTTTCAATTTGTCCCGGAAATTGAATCCATCTCTGATTGAGGATACACTGGTGGTCTGATTTGATGTTGATGGGTTTGCTGTGGCGGATTATGTCCTGCCTTAGCTTAATAACACTTTATTATCCAGCTACATACTATAGAAACGGGATTCTTTCACGTTTATGACAACTATCCAGCCATATCTCAAACCTTCCTGCAGTTACTGTAACAACAGAACCACAATCCTCTCACGCCTCAATTTACACACGCTTGTCACTGGATGGAAAGATGTGGCTAATGAGTCATGCTCATGGTGACTTGACACATTATTCAGCCTGTGAAATCAGCTGACGGCGGTTGTTATGACTCGGCTAAACACAAGCAATCACACAGTAAGCGAGCTGAAGGAGTGTGGCCCACTTGAGACGAACGACATGCAGCTAAGCAAGAAATACAAGCTACGTCGTGACGTGTTCTTGCTTTAAATAAATAACTTGCACATTACCTGAAGGCCATCACCTTAAAGGCTAGGTACTAGAAGCAGGTTAAATACACTGCCGAAATTTCACTCAGAGATTGCAAAAGGTGGACCGTCAACTATTATGTTATTATGAAATATAATATTTTGATGCTTATTTTAGTTTAGCGTCATCCTCTAAATATACAGAAACTTATTACAATATCAAAGTCTGAGTTTGTGGCGGCAGGATCGGATGAAAAATGGTCAATGACCCAAGAGCCCTGCTGGTTATCTCTGTTTAATCATCGACCTACAGTAACCCGTCATATGAGCGTCACTGAACACACAACACAAGCGGCTATACACGTCAAATGTGGTGAAAAATGAAATGCAAATAACTCTCTGTGTTTGTTTTTGATCTACTTGCAGAACCAGACAGGTGGAGTTCGGGACCACATAACACAATTCAGGCTTTTGTACGCTACAGTATATATATATACACTATTTTGACTTAATTTGGGGTTCTTTACTCCCAGTTTTATGCGGCATGTCCTGACCTGGTGTACTGTAAGTAGGTACTGGTGGAAATGAGCTCAGGGACTCAATGACAAGCACCAAGGTAAAGAATGCAATGCCTCGACTAGAACACGATGCCTAGACCACGGGTGGGCAACTTTGACCATGGACAGGTCACTGCTGGCCTGCTCGCTTTGCCTAAAAAAATGGCAACAAAAAAATACGGGGAAGCAGCTTTTTGCTTCTACGGGCCGTCGGCATGGAACAAGCTCCCACTGTACCTTCGTCAGGCAGCCTCTGTAGACATTTTTAAAGCTCAGCTCAAGACCCACTTCTACAACATTGCTTTTAATTGATCTTTTATTTATATTTTTTATTTTTTGTTATTCATGTCCTCACTGTATTGCATTACTGCTTGTTTTTTTTAATGTCGTTGCCTTGCTTTTCTTTTATTCTCTATTGTTCTGTAAAGCACTATTATTATTACTAGTTCCACACTCACTCCAGAGGGCCACTATCAAAGTTCCCTCTAATTTTTTCCCGGTCTGAGCAAACACTCAAACCTCCTGAGCAGACATCAGCAACTACTGAGCAAACATTCTTTCCAAATGGATTTTGGTATACGAGTGAGTCAATGAATAGTTACATAAGGTTACGCAAGTTACAACATTTTTATTTTATATCAAGGTGGTATAGGCTAGCAATTTTAGGAATATTCAGTTAGTCTACAGTGGTTCTCAACCTTTTCAGGCTGTGACCCCAAAGTAATCGTATTTGAACTGGGGACCCCCCCCACCCAGACAAGCAACAGAATGGTTCCAAACATCCACAGATAAATTGGTTGATTTCCACTCTGGAAGGTGGTTTCACTTTGTTGCGTTTTCAGCTCCTGAGAACACCGTTCTCGTCTAAATGACAGCAGCAAACGATACTTTATTTTGCCGTTTTCTATGAACACCATCCTCGTGTAAATAGCACCTAAGTTGTGTGTGTGTGTGTGTGTACGTGTGTGTGTGTGTGTGTGTGCATGCGTGGGTGCACCAACCTGCACAATGGGGCCATTGAGTGTTTCCTGGACAGTCCGGCACACTGTATCCAGCCGCCTCGCTCCCTCCAGCACCGTCTCCTCCGCCCACTCCCAGAATGCACCACTTTCCAGAGAGCTGTGTGGCAGCTGCATGGAGAGAGAGAGAGAGAGAGAGAGAGAGAGAGAGAGAGAGAGACAGAGACATAGAGACAGAGAGACAGAGAGAGAGAGAGACAGAGAGAGAGACAGAGAGAGAGAGAGAGAGAGAGAGACACATCAGGGTTGAGAGATAATGAGGGAGGGGTAGGAGAGATCCAAAGACGGAGGGGAAGTACAGATTGATTGAAAAAAGTATAAAAACATGCATCACACACTTCATTTTCAGCGCATTGTTTAACCCAGTAGTTCCCAAACCTTTCCGTGTCAAGGACCCCCAGTTTGACATGCATTATATTAGTCTACAGACCCCCATGTAATGGCATTTCTCTGGGGCCCAAATTTATATTGCAAAATCAATGTTAATTTAACTCTGTGGGCTGTATTTTGCGTGTCTTAAGTACCAGGTCTTATTCCCTAACTTGAGTAAACTAAAGACCTGGAGGCGTGATCAATGCCATTTGGCTATTCTGAGTGGCCAAAGAGCATTGACCACGCCTCCAGGTCTTTAGTTTACTCAAGTTAGGGAATAAGACCTGGTACTTAAGACACGCAAAATACAGCCCTGAGAGTGTACAAATCCATTTGTACATGATTTTGCAACCCATTTTTTCACCCGGTGTCAATTTTCTAATGTAATCCTGGGCGCTACACTTCCTCTGCCAACCTGGGGAGGAGCTGCTTCTTTTCACCTGACAGGGGAGAGTTTCCCCGGCCGGTTGTAGCACGTGGACGGAATACGTTATTCCGACCAGTTCCTTTCCCCTCCATCAGGCGCCCTGGCTGGCCAGGGGGAGGTAGTTTAGAGACCAATATAATACTGCATGTTTGTTGTGACACGGGGGGGGGACATGCAAACACAGAAAGGCCCTTTTGCCAAACCCGCCTCGGATATGGGCACTGATGACGCGGAGGAGAGAACACACCACCAGCGGGAATGGAACCCAGGACCTTCTAGCTGTGACTGTGCCACCATGCCCCCTACTGTAATACCATTTCACACTACAGACTGTGCCACTGTGCCCCCGACTGTACTACAGACTGTGCCACCGTGGCCCCTACTGTAACACCATTCCACATGTGTTTGTACCTGCTGTGCAAAGCTCTGAAACAGTGCCTCCATGTCTGTGGCCAGGTCTCTGTGCAGGCAGCTGAACGTACCCAGCGTGCTCCACATCATCTGGAGGGCCAGGCCGTTGAACTGAGGCAGCTCGTTGAGAAGCAACGTGTTGATCGTCCTGTGTAGAGCAAGGAGAGGAGAGGAAAACCAGAACTTTCACATCTCATCCGCAAAAAACAAACGACCTACAGCAACATAGGGGTTTCAGAAAACGTGGGATTTAGAAGGGACACTTCACCCTTTTAGCAAAAAAAATATGTTAATGACATTTAGAATATTTAGAACACTTTCATAGGGGTCTTTATGTGTGGTTTTAGATATTTTAGCAGTGAGCCCAGTGTCTCTGATGTCATACACTGGGCTCACTCACTTCCTGGACTACAATTCCCATAATGCTTTGGTGCACTGCTCCTCCTTGTGGATAGGGGGAGGACTGTCTTACTGAGACAACATGTAGTCCAGGAAGTGACTGAGCCCAGTGTCCATGACGTCAGAGACACTGGGCACACTGCTCAAATCTAAAATATCTAAAACCATATATTACACACAAAGACCCCCAGGAAAGTGTTCTGAATGTTCTAAACGTCATTAACATATTTTTCCCTTTAATGGATTCATTCACCATTGGAAAGGCTATGTTTGTGAGTGATGACATGATATCGTTTGTATTTGTAGTGTAGTGTCCACCTGTCAGTCAGTATTACCTGTATGTGTTGGCCACAGCCTGCTCCTCATAGGTCAGAGAAGATCTGGCCTCCAACAGCTCATAGTCCAATACCTTGTCCAGCCTTTTCCTGATCAGGTTTCTAGGGCCCGCCAGGAGGAGGAGGAGTGCACACAGTGGCTTATGAATCAGTGTTCGCATCCTCTTCTCCTGCATGGACAGAACGAGCAGTAGATCAGTGCTTCTGGTTCCATAAACTCTTTCATGTCAAGGACCCCCAAATTGACACCAATTAGCCCGCGGACGCACACTTGAAAAGATATTCCAGGGACCCCCCCCCCCCCCATAAGAGAAGGTTTTTACAGCTCTAGCAGTGATTCTCAACCCGTTTAATTTCAAGGACCCCCTAGTCTGATATGTATCAGTCTACGGACCCCCATTTAATGGCATTTCTATCTCCGAGACCCCAATTTATATTGAGAATGTACCTCTGAGAGTACACTCTCAGAGGTACAGACCCATAGAGACATTATTGATCAAGAACAAAGGGAGATGGGGAGGAGTGGAAAGAGAGAATCAATGATCAATAAAAGACTTGAACTTGACTTTGCCAATGAATTGGCCTTCTTTGGCCATTTGACAATGATTCTTCTCATAGATTCTTTGAGATTATTCCGATCATTATGTCTAGCAATATGGTGACTGAATAAGCAGAACATACATACAGTTTGAAAATGAAAACTAATATTTAGACATTTAGACGAAAAAATAAAAGCATAATTAGAAAACAAGACCTATGGTGTGCAGTAAATGTGATATGGAACTTGCACACGTGCAAACGGGCTCATCACATTCTAGCACAGTGAAATTCCTACACAAGCATTCAATTCCTACATCCTTTCATGGCTCATCCTCTGTGGTCTATTAGAACAGTATGCAGATACTGTACACATACTGTACGTACTGCGGTAGCTGCAGGAGGATACAGCTAATGTGTTAACGGCTCCAACAGCCTATAATTGAGTCCTAATTAACGGTCTATTGACACCAGCAACAGGCAGATTATGTGAAACTACACGTGGATAAAAAGTAGACACAGTAACGGAAATACAATCCTGTTCACACCAACTCCAGAAATGCGGAGACAGATTAGAGACAGTCATGTCATGTTATTCTGCTAGCATGTTAATTCCTGTAGCACGGTTTGATCCTCTTAGAAGAAGTCGGCTTCACTCACAAATGTAGGAAGAATCCATTGTCTCAAGGCAGTAGTAATCTCCTTATAACAGATTGCTGGCTTCTCTCCATCCATGTCCAAATCAAAGTCCTCTGGTTTGCATGCTAGAAACCTCTGGAAACAAAATTAAAATTAAAGTTGTATTGTAGTGTCACCAATAATTGCTTACAATGAGGTCACGGTTAATTAAAGAAACATGTGGGGCTTTTGGAGTTGACTAAACATGACTTATTGCATGCTTAATATTTAAACGTAATTGTTATATCCTCAGGGACAATTCTTGGTACTTTACTACTCACTAAGGTTATCATACAAGAGTTAACAAAACGGTAAGAAATAAAAGAAAATCTAAAAAGATTTCCCTCAAATTGCACTCTGCGTTCATGATTTGAGGCATTGTGTTCATAATGGACAAATCTTGCAAACTTTGGAAGGCAATCTTATCCAATGGGGATGGAATATGGGGAAGTGGACAGGTCTGTGTTGATCACAGGACTATAGAGATGGTGTATATCGATTTGCGTGACGCATGGATCAAATGTGTACACGTAATATAAAGAAATGTGTTTTGCAAAAATCTGTCATGTTGGCACTATAATAGGCTGTGGTGGAAAAATTGGGGCAGAGGTTCGTCGTTCATGGCATCCAGGGAGTGTGTGCACAGTTTGGCATTGACTGGCTTTGGCTGGTGGAGACAAAAATAGGAAAATGTGGAGAAAATGTGGAGAAAGAGGGGGAAATAATGCTAACCTAACTAAGCTTGTTGAGAGCAGGCGCCTCTGGTTAGGAAAACAGGAAGAACTGAGAAACTCTTTCCACATGGGGCTAATTTTAGAGTGGAAAGGTACAGTACAGTGGTTTGAGCTTACCCCAAGTGACTCATGGACATACAGCAACCCGTGGCTCATGAGGAGCACATGGAATATTGCAACTAATGTTTAACTGTCTAGAACTAACAGAGCTGAAGAGTATGGGTTGTTAGTTGACACTGACAGCCAGAGTAAAGTAAGCTATTATATGGTAAATGGTGCATTTATATAAATGGTAAATTGTGCATTTATATAGCACATTTATCCAAAGCGCTTTACGCAGATTGCACATTACATTCATTCACACACACACACATTCATACACAGATTGCGGAGGAAACCAAGGCACCAACCTGCTCATCTGGGGCACCCCGGGATTGCACTGGGAACCTCGTGGTTCACATCCGACCACTCTACCGGCCACTCTACCCCTGAGCCACTGCCGCCCCAGGCCCCCACAATGTACTTTATCTCTGTTTAAAAGAAGCTTAGATGTTAAACTTGGCCCCGACACTCCTGTCAAAATGACATACTGTACATGTAGGTTCCAGAAGTGTACCAGAAGTGAATGTTATACACAGTATATATATGTTATACACTAGATCGGCTATCTTCGGATACTGGTGTACAGAGATTAAAATAGGCTGAATTTTGCATCCCAAAACGCAGTTTATAGTTAAGGGACTAAACAACGGGAATAAAACAACGACCTCTGTACTACTACTGTACTGTTTTTTATTCTAGTTTATTTTGCTAGCTTTAGTTATAATAATCAGTTTTTCTTCTGTTTTCTACATGGATATAACCACATTATAACCAAAATGAAATGGGAGTTAAATGCTGCCATTTGTAAAAATGGCAAAATATGACTCCTAACGTCGTTGAAGTGGGACTGCCTGGGACTCATCTAAAATACCATCCCTGCATCCCGGGACTCATTACATTGAAAACCTATTTACATCACTGGGTGTGCCTGAAGAATTTTTCCCATTGGTGTGCCATCTTTTATTGATTTTGAGCGAGTGATTCATGCTTTTATTTCCACACGTTTGGACTACTGTAATGCACTTCATGCTGGCTTAAAGGAGTAGTGAAATGAAAAATACGTTTTTTACACTTTTAGACCATATCCGTGGTCATCATATGGGCATACCTAACAATGGATGCCAAAAGAATGGGCAAATTCTCATTTCTGTGTGTTTTTATAACCAAAGTCCATACAGATATTTTTTTAATTACTTCCTGAAAACAAAAACGTGCTTGACGTGTAGATACACATCGATAAAAGCCAATAGAAATGAAGCTCACCAGTTTTATTCCCATGCTTCCTGATTCCTGCTCCACAGCTGGTTTTGATTAAATAACTACTCAGTTTTTAATCCAATTCAAGATGACATCCAGACAGTTTATTACTTGTTTTAAACTTAATCATCACGCTAAAATATGTATATACGTTGTGTATAGGTTAGAAATAATCTGCTGGCTTTTCCCCTATGTCTCCCTCTCCCTTACAAACGAAAATCGCCTGGGGGGATGCAACGCTCCGACTGGTTCAGAAACTTCAGAACCAGCGTTTCAGGCTGAAACTTCTAAATAAAATGTTCACCATTTCAGTTTCCTCCTCCATTGCATGTTTACGGTTAGTCCAAAAAATGCTGCCGCACGTCTCTTAACTGGAACGCGCACGCATGACCATGTTACAGCTATTCTGGCTACTCTTCACTGGCTCAGAAGTTATTTTAAGATTGTATGTTTGTTTTTCAACAACTGAATGGTTTGGCGCCTCAGTATCTCGCTGAATGTCTACATGTCTAGTACTACATACTATTCTCCTTCAAGGTCATTGCAGTCTGCCGACCAGTTGAAACGTATTGGCCCAAAGACACGCTTAAAGACCAGAGGTGACCGAGCCATTTCAGTAGTAGCCCCCACACTATGGAGTGAGCTTCTCTCTCATATCAAACCTGTTCTGTGGCTTTGACTCATCGTCTGCCGACAGTGCTGCGTCTTCTATTCTATAGACGTTTCTCTTTTTCGTTGTTTATAGTTTCTTATCTTACTGTGTATTTTGGTTGTTGTTTTATGTGTTTTAGCTGTAGTGTGTATTTCCTGTGCAGCACTTTGGTAACCTTGCGTTGTACAATGTGCTATATAAATTAAGTAAGGAATGAGCGCATCTGTTTGACTGGAGTAAAGATCCACACCTGGGCGACAGAATCGATGCAAAAAAGGGGGTACAGGCTTTAGTTTAGACATACTATTGGTCCGACTGTCCTAAACCCCAACCCTAACCGCAAGCACGAGCAGCGCATGTTCGACCACATGTCCGACCGTTGTTTCCGCACGTCGGTCCGTTGGTGTGTCTAATCTGCGTGTGCATCCCAAAAGAGGATGAGACCAAGGGACTCTTGTGGAAAGTAAAAAAGGCTTTAATAAAGTGGATTGGATGAAGTGTTTGGCCAGCTCACCTGTAGGTGTTCCAGATATGTCTCCACGTTCTCGTGCAGCTGTAGGATCCCACTCTCCAACACATAGAAGAACCCTTCCAACGCATCGAACTCCTCGTCCACCAGCTGAAGAACACATCACGCTTTTCATGAGTAACATGATGAGGGTAAAGGATCTGACCAGGTCTGTCACAATTAGCTGAGATAATAATAGCTATTATTTTTTGCATAACCAATTCAATTCAATTCAAAGGGCTTTATTGGCATGAGAAAACATACGTTTACATTGCCAAAGCAGAAAGAACAGTACAACAATACAGCAATACAATCAAAACAAAAACAAAAATGATGTACTTTGTCAGATTCTTCAATAGATCAACTTCTATGTTCAAGATCACTCGATGCAGGTATAGTGCAGGCATATACACAATGATTAGTCTTTACGGTGGTTGTGTTCCATTTGATATCCTTCTCCTATCACAGCAACTCACAAATCTTGCTGCTGTGTTTGCACATTAACATAACCATCAGAATGCTTTCCGTTCGTCATTTTTCCATCTGTTGAAAAATTTATATATTTTCAAATATTTTTAAAATCGTGACACGTTGTGAGCTTGTAGATAGCCATTTCCACTATTGAATTTATTTTTATAAGTAGAGTAGAAAAATCTCTAAATCTGGCTTATTTTGACCAATGTGCACATATATTTATTTTGATTATTGGTACCAGTCATTTCTTTGTTGAACTTATTCATCATATCTGCCGTGTGTAGATTTTGTTTACCAAAGTAAATGGCAAATGTAATTTGGCAAATGTAATCGGACCCAACATTATGCTAATTAGTCATGCCGGGGACCGGCCCAGTTAGGGCTTAATTTTCAGGCCTGTTATGAACTCTAATTTAAATGTCATGATTGTGGCATCTCTAGATGTGGTCAGGCGGCCAGCTGTCTGATTACAAATGTGCAGTATGTAATTTGGACTCATCCTAATCACCTAATAAAGTGGAAATGACCAACAACGGCAGAATGGGGGAAAAGTAATGTGGTGGACATTTATAACGACGAAGCTAGTGTGGACACAGAGACCAGATCAGTGACCTTGTGGTTAGAGTGTCCACCCTGGGACTGGGAGGTCGGGGTTCGATCCCATACTAAAGACTGTATGTCTCCCTGCTTGACACTCAGCATCGAGGGGTGGATTGGGGGTAAGTCCCTGTGACATACTAGCGTCATGTCCAGGGGGTGTACTTGTACATCAAGCTGCCTCACGCTACAGAAACAGGAGATAGGCCCCATGGGCCTCATGGCTCGGCAATGCTTACTTATTGGACACAGTATCGTCATTCTTCATAATATTTGTAGATTGGCTATTTGCACGACACTGTCAAACGAAGTATTCTGAAAATAAATCACACTTGTGTGAAGTGTGGGGCACCTGGTAATGTTGAAATGAAGCTACATTTTTTCTTTTAGAAACCTGCAGTGCACATACTGTATACATGTGTGTAGTCACTTTCATTCATTGCAGATTCACTGCCACCATATACGTTACGACTACAAGACATGAATGCAGTGTTATTTTATAAAACACTATATACGTTACGAGTAGGGTTGTCCTGGTCCGATCACATGATCGGAAATCGGGGCCGATCGCGTCATTTTCAAATGATAGGAATCGAATCGGTGGAAAGAAACGTGATCGGGACATCCCTAGTATCAATATTACATCAATAACATGATATTAGACTGGATATTGCCTGTGATTTTGGATATTGTACGTGTATGTGATAAGTGTTCTATAAAAGTGTTCTATAAAAATATAAATATCGGATCGGGAAAAATCGGTATCTGCAGATACTCAAAATCTAATGATCGGAATCAGGTCGGGAGCAAAAAAACGTGATGAATGCAGGGTTGTTGTATAAGACACGTTTTACGTTAGAAGACATGAATGAAGTGCTATTGAATAAAACAAAATCAGTCACAAGATGTATTTATATAGGTCACATGACGTCTCACGTCATCATGCCAGTGCTCTAAACAAACATGAAAAGTCCATAGACCCGGCTGCCATATGACGTCATTTCATAAGCCAGGCATTGGAAGGGCTAGCAGAAACATACGATATACTGTATAGGGAGATTTTCAATGCATTTATACATTATCAATTTTTTTGTCGACTCAAAGTTGCACAAGGAAACAGGAGGACGGCCTGATAGCAGTGAAAAGTGTATAATGCTATTGGCTATTCTGAGTGGCCAAAGAGCATTGACCACGCCTCCAGGTCTTAACCCATTCTGACCTGAGATCAGATTCTAAAAATGTCTATTACATCCTGACAGTTTCATTATTAACCCATTCTGACCTGAGATCAGATTCTAAAAGTGTCTTCGATTTTTCAAAAATAGCAGACCTACAAGCTCGTATCGCGCCACTTGGTGGCGCGATATGAGCTTGTAGATCTGCTATTTTTCAATAGCTAAAGCATAACATGATGCCAACACCAAAATGGGTGCCCGGTCAGAATGGGTTAAGTTAAGTAATAAGACCTGGTACCTAAGACACGCAAAATACAGCCCAGTGTCATTTGACAGGACTATGACGGGTCCATTTGTACACTCAGGGTTACAAGGGTGGGGTGCATTTGGTTCCTAGCTGGGGACCTCCTGGAATCCCCTCCAGGACTCCTGGGAGTCCCTGGACCTCACGTTGGGAAACTAGTCACCAGAGTCTTCCACACAATGGGCCTCATTCAGGAAGGATGAACGATTTTCTCTTTCAGCTAAGTTTTCTCATTTTTGCCTTTCTCTTATGTAAGAACGCATTTTAAGAGTGTTCGAGAGAAAACACATTCCAGAAATGTTTGTCCATTGCTAGAAAACAGTTTGTTTTAACTTGGACAGATAAGGAAAATGTGTGAATATATTATGAGTATATAATAATTTGATTCGATGGGGATTGTGACATTAAAAAAAAGGTTTTGTAATTGTTCTTATTTTTTTTAGGTTTTCTAATCTCAATTGCACCCAAAAAACATGAACTTTTAACATTCAGTAGATTTTCTGTGATCTGGGGTTTTCTGGCTCAAACAGGTGCTCTGATTTGCTGGCAGTAAGTGACCCTGCAAATCCCATATATGTCAATGGGATTTGCCAGCAGATGTCACTGTTTTCACTGTGTTGCCTGTTTTCATTGTAGCTCAAAAGGCTTCCAAACCCCAAAGAAAACTTCAGACCACAGAAAATCCACTGAATGTTCAAAGTTCAGGTTTTTTGGGTGTAATTGATGTCATAAAACCTAAAAGAAAAATAAATGAAAATGAATGTCATAAAACCTTTAAATTCATGGGCTATAAAAATATTATTGGTCCATTTTATTACCATAAAACCATGGAGGATATTGCATGAGTTCAGCAAATAAAATGCAGGTACGTCACGTGTCTGATTTATGTTTTGGCACACAACGGTGTTGAGTAGTGAAAACTGACAATCCACAAGTCCAGTTGCAGCAGCAGAAGTGACGCGTTGGGAGCTTGTAGATTGAACATTTTCTCCACCACCCACTATTTCGACAGAACACATTTATGGAGATGCTGCAGCTTTTGGTTCTTCACTCCTTATGCTTTATGCATGATGTTTTCCTTCTGCTTTATGCATGCGTTTTGTAGTGAGTCATTGTAGGCAAAAATGACAATAAAAGAGAGAGCTGAGCCTCGTGTTGACTTCATTATAAGATTAAATATTTCAAGAAAAGAAGAACACATCCGACACTGATCAGTGAGGGGGGCGCTCTTATCATCATACATCACATTCCGTGCTCAGCCAATCAAATCATCAGTATGTGGTAGCCACATTCAGCGCGCTGCCGTTCACTTCCCTGTTTACCGCTCAGAAAGAAAGGCTCGTATCTCCTAATCTAGGGAGCTCTCCATGGTTTTGACCAGATGGATTATTGAGCGACTTTATCGCAATCATAGCGAGGTAAGCAAGCAACATTATTTCTCCCGTTTTTTGTACGGAACGGAAGGGGGGGGGGGGGGGCTTTCAGAGTAAAAGCTGACATACCGGTATCTGCGCGGCACCCCGAGCTGCTATTTTGAAAGAAATCCCGGCGCCGATTGTGTTAAAATGATGCAAAATAAATAAATAAATCAGGGTCATCAAATGACAACGAGTTACTTTTCTGACCTTAGGTGCTATTCCAGTCTCGTGTTTGATATATTGGCTGAGCCTCGCCGTCTTCTTGGCAATGCTGTGGCTGTTGATGCGGTTGATTTTATCTTTGATGGTCAGAGTCTCTGTCTTCTTGTATTTGTCAGCTGGAATCAAAAGACTTGGGTCAGTTCATCTGAAGGTAAAAGTGCACTTCACCAACATTTGACTTCAAGTGGTAAATCAGAGGGTCCTACTAGCGGGAAAGAAGCGTACATTTTTCAATGTGGTGTGTTTATGATTAATTTTGCTACTATAAAATGCCATCATCACTGTGCATTTTAGCTTGTTAACCTGTAAAATATAAAATATTCCCAACTGATATTATTCACTATATGCACATTCTGCATGAAAAGGAAGGTGTTACGGCCCTATATGTGTCCATGGACAGCAGGCCATATATCATTAAATAAATGTCTTCCTCAGTCCTCACCGACTTCTCGGAAGCGTTTGTACTCGTTGATTCGACAGTTGAGGGCTACGGAGGTGTGAGCGGTCTGCTCCAGCAGCGAGTAGGCAGGGTGAGCGGGGTCCGTGTGCTTCTTGATGGTCTGGAGGAGGAGCGGGTAGCGGGCGATACGCTGCACCGGCATCACCAGGAAGAAGCTCAGAGACGTAGCGTTGACCTCAGGCCTGCACGGCACACAGACCACAACAGGGGGAGAGGTCTTTATTTACAGCTTTAGGCAGTTAGCAGACGCTCCTCCTAACCTAAGCCATTAACACCGTGGATCAGGGGTCAGCGCCATGTTGGCTTGTGGTGGACATTTTTGTCAACATAATGTTTTTGCCAGAGACATACAAAATGAGTGGACAATAATATCACAAGAAACACATGAATAGATATCCCTGAATAACAGGTCTGTAACTCAAGAGTGTTCAAGTGGAAATGGATTACAGGCGTCTTCGCAAATAAACCTTTTGAGAACCAGTAGTACTAGTGGACTGCTATTAAATGTGCCATAATGTCATAATGGATGCTGTGGAAGCATCCGTGTCCTTTTAGATGTTTGAGTTGGCTATTCAAACATAGCAGGTATAAGAGCTCACATTGCGTCAGTTGCGTGCCATGGTGCCATTTCTTTAAATCTATCCAAGTGTGAGAACTAGAATACATTACAGAGCGACTTACAGCAAGCAAGGTAAACACAAGGTAATAGGGATGGGACTTATCCATTAATTCATGAATTGATAATTGATAAGTTTTGATAACCTTATCGATCGATTAACCAGTTACTTGATAAGTGGCGTTTTCGTAAAAACTCTGATAATCCTAATTTCCCTCAAAGTCTAACATAAGAATCTACATTTTGCTAATATACAGAAATAATGCAAAAGGCATATTATATTCCATAATCAAATACGATACAGGGCCAGGCAATGGCATCTTTGGATGAGGAATAAAATGAAATGTGCACTGTCATCACATGCAAAAGCAGTTTCTGTGGCTAACCGAGGTGGTGTGGGGACATTCTTTTAACCGGCCCACGTGTGCGTTCCTCGGCCGCGCTCGACGCAGACAGCATTACATTCACAGGAAACCACCCAATGATAGAACTGCAGAGTTTTCCATTCATTATTAACTGTCAAGTTAATTGATTGATTTCTTAACGCAGATTAACGATTAACAATTAACATCCCTACAAAGTAATACATCAAATGCAGAGAGATATAGCAATCTAGAATCCACAACCCTATAATCAATCCAACTATAATAATCTAGACCTTATTTGGAACTATACAAACTATAGGATGCCAGATCAGTCTATTTCTCCATAGCTAAAGTATAACATAATGCTTAAAACAGCCTGAATGGGTTAAGTGGTTGTGGTACATAACACGATTATGATCTCCAGGCAAATAATTGTTATATGAGAGAGGAGGAGAACATCTAAATATTGGTGATTTATGTCAGAATAGGCCAGGCCTTTTAGAACCACTATGAACCACAGCGTCACTACCGGTAGTTTGGACATGTCATCATAACAGGTGAACATTCGGATTGAGAGCGTGAGGGGGAGATGGACCTACGCCGAGTTCTTGATGACTTTGACGATCTCGGACCACTGAGCGTCCTTCTGCTTGTAGACGTTCTCCAGGGCCGTGACGTTGTTGTAGTTGGAGAGGTACTCCCTGTAGGCCGATTCAATGTCCGAGGACAGGCTGAGGAAGGAGTCGCCTGCAGGGATAGGAGAATACATGTACTTGACCCTGCCTCTGGGATAACTCATTCTCAACCCATTTAGACCTGACTGAGGCCGCTTCTAACAGTTTTCTGAAAACCCTCTGTTTCCATGTCAGATTATGACATTATGAAATAATTGCGATTATAGTCTAATAACTATAAATGCACCAAGTCTCTGTGTGTATGGAATTCGGCACACATGTTCCACACCGCCACAGGGAGTGCTAGTGCCCGGTGTCGAGTCAGTCGGACCCATGGTTCTCCAGAACCGCCCCAAAAAGGCCTCTGCCCGGGCTCTGCACCGGGGCCCCTGCCCTCGATATATGGAGCTGGCCTGTTCTGACCTCACAACACTCCATATTTGGGCATTCCTGACTCAGAACTCCATAAGCTGGCCTGTTCCGACATCCCAACGCTCCATATTTGGGCAGAACTCCATATATAGGAATAAAGGGACACAGAGAGACACATACAGAAATCCGACATCATTCCAAGTAGGCCAGTTCCCAACGGGCACCGCCGTAGAGGCCTAATTGCAATTAGACTAGATTAGGTATTAATTGTGACAACCCTAGACACCAACATAACAGGGTTCTCGACTGTGGTTGAAGTCCAAGACGTTAACCCATTGGGATTTCCTGCTCAGTGTTTTCCACTTCACACAGTTGGTGTGAATGGGTCTATCCCAGGAGTTCTATGCCAAGAGGGAAAGAGCAGTGGCCAGACAATATTCCTTTAAGGAGGGGGGATGCCAGACACTACCAGACTGGTGCAGAGCGGAGCAAACACACTGCTGCTGCTTCCTCTGTATCATCAGCGCTATCACCATAGCAACAGTTGATAGGGATGAATACAAGCTAAGCTGCTAGGTAGGGCAGTAGGACTCGTGAGATATTGCAAAACCAGTGCCTGCATGTGACGTGCAAGGGTTGTTTTTTGTCATTTTAGAATATTTTTTTTGCGTTGGCTATTAAAAAATAGCATATATACAATTCGTACCCACGCTGAGAGCTTGTACATCTGCTATTGTTGAAATGATTTGAAAGTGTTTGTAGAATCGGCCTCAGGTCTGACTGGGTTGAGAAGAAATGGAAAACAGACCAATATAACCTATATAGTGAACTATTACACGTATTTTAGAGCAGGTAGGGGAGGATGTATAAGAGAGAAGAAATTAAGAATAAGAACCATATTTACATATGTACACTACAGACAGATTTTCAAGTTATGAAAGAACTAGAAATACTGGTTGCGCTGTTTAATGGTTTCTTAAATTGGCACACACTGTATTCACATTACAAAGACGTGATTCCCTTTGTGATGACCATAGGAATGTCTTCCATTCGTGTTTGATATCATTTCTGATAAGACTAGTTCAAAAGGTTGCCTGTATATGGTGAGTGTCTATGTGCACTAATTATTAACAAATACATGGATGCATATTGATAGCTGTGAAAGAATTAACTAAATAAAATGATGTAATGAACAATTGATTGCAGCTCTAAGGATACCAATAGTAGACATTAATTTTCCCCTGGAATAACCAACTTGGCAACTTCCTCAGTTTGTTTCTTGGAATGTTCAGGAAGCTTGTGTTGCCGGGCAACAATCAGAAATCATGTGGGACTCACCCTCACACCCCCCCCCCCCCCTTTCTGGCTAATGAAATTCAGTACCGACAGCTGGTAAAAATAGATTGTCCGCCAGCTTCCAATGATTATACTAAGATGACATTTATGAATAATAACACATGTGGTGATTAGAAGCGTGAGGCGTTGAACTGTGTCGAGTTTGTTGCGTTTTGTACATTGCGTTGAGTATACACTGGCTTAAAGCTAGGATAGTAACCGTTTAAGTACCCAACCCATCTCCTGAGGCACCAAAACTAGGTTGTTCTTTAGAAATATTATATTATATATAATTATATATATTATTTAACCCATTCTGAACGGGAACCCATTTTGGTGTTAGCATCATGTCATGCTTTAGCTATTGAAAAATAGCAGAACATTTTTAGAATCTGATCTCAGGTCAGAATGGGTTAATCAGACCAGTGTGTGTCCAGTGGAAACCTCGTATGAATCTGATCTCAGGTCAGAATGGGATAATTATATATATATATATATTATATGACTTCTGGTTGCATGGGTAAAACGTTTGATCGTGGTTATAGTGAGTGAGTAGGACGTATTGTACAATATAATGTGAATATAACAGGAGGGTGTTACGGAGAAGTTTGTGTCCCTTACAAAGCGTCTCCAAGAAGAGAGGGTCCCCGGGCTGGACATGTTTCTGGTCCAACAGGCTGAGGAGACGACCCGATACATCAATCACCTCTTCTATGTAGAGAAACATGCTGCTGAGATTGGGCAGGGGAGGCTAGAGGACGGACGGACACACACACACACACACACACACACACACACACAGTTAATAATTTTCACAATGTACATGGTAAACTGCTGCGCCCTTCTTTGTCCTTTGTACAGGGTTGGCTGCACCTGGTGGACTCAAAAACAAAGGAAAACTGGCAGAAAAGGAGTTGCTCGATGCAGAAAGACTTCTTCCCGAGACTAAGAAAATAGTATTTCTTTTATTTTGCCATTGCTCATAACGTGCTCAAAGTGAGGTGTGCAAAAATAGTAATAATAAATAAACGTTTCAGTTCTGGCATCTTCAAACTTTTGCTCTTCCTCACTTTTGAGCACAGAGAACGTTATGAGCAATATAAAAATACAAATTTCTGTCTAAGACATCTTCCTTAATAGATTATACAGCGAGCAAGTCTATTTGGCAGTTTTTTATAGTGTGTGACTGTATGTGCCATAGTGTACAGTTAAGGACTGCGTGTATGCAGGTTTTAACTCCAACCAAATAAGAATCTACACATTTAAGCAGAGGATCTCTCCTGGAAGCTACTGGTTGAGATGCTCTTTAGCACCCAATGAATCGACCAAACAATCAGGTGGACTAGGCGTTTATACTGTTAAAGTTTAAATTAATTACGCTCAGTCCTCCAAGCTACACTGATATCGTTTAGGGAGGCCCTTGTTGAATGGGTTAGAAAGGCCGCCTGGGAAACGGAAGGTCCCAGGTTCGATTAAGTCTGACCACTTGGGCAGCAATCACCAAACAAGTCCAAATGAATTCATTACAATTATGGGAACAGCACGGCACACTTGCATCTTAAAGTCTCACGTTCTCAAATCTCTGAGATTCTTCTGCTAAAATGTGTAGCTTCTTAATCTTACCGTGAATGTTTTTGTGTTGCTGCAACCATAATATACGACAGAGGTTCCCAACCACTCTTACGCGGACCAGTGCCGGACCACGTGCGGCCAGGACATGTCCCGCAGGCATGCAAGAAAGGAATCCCAAGTTTTCCCGACTGACTTGGTCGAATGAAGATACCAAGGATTCATTAGCGGCGCGTCACTGACCGTGGTTCATGAACACCGTCGAGTCTGTGTTACTTTCGTGTTGCGTAGCATAACAGTGACATCACTGTCGAACCCTTGGCATCTTTACTGTTCACGTGTGTTCAGCGAACAACCGTTTCTGTGTTTTGGTACAATGATGCGTGATTTTCTTCTAATTATTTGTTCGGCCCAAAACATTGTGTTTGTGGTCATGATTTGTCACAACTCGAGTTGGCTTTGTACGAGGCTTAAAAGGTCTTTAAATAAATACTTTTTGAAAAGCCTATGGGGAAAATGAATGGGAAATTATTTTCTGGGCCACTCGTTGTTCTAAAAGGGGGCGGGACTGCGATGCTCTATTGACAGGTTGGGAACCCCTGATATACGATATATAGTGGTAATCTCAACCAGTGGTCCGGGGACCACCAGTGGTCCTTGAGGGGGTTCTAGGTGGTCCTCAGCTATATGATGGAGTTGCAGTTAACCCTTATTGTCTCCAGCAGGCCGAAGGCATGGGGCGAGAGTATGTTTTGCACTCCGTCCGTCCGTGTGTCCGTCCGTCCGTCCGTCCGTCCGTCCGTCCGTGTGTGTGTGTGTTTGTGTGTGTGTGTGTGTCCGTGAGCAGCTAATCTCGGCCACCGTTAACCCGGTCGATGCCAAATTTTGCACACACACTCCCTGGATGCCAACGATGAACCCCAAACTTTCCAGAACGGCCTGTTATAGCGCCACCAGGAGGGAAGTTTTTGCACAGTACACCTACAGATTTTGTCCAAACATCACGCAAATTGGCACACAGTCTCTCTAGAGCCATTCAACGAAACCGGTCTTTCTGATTTCTCAGACTCCATCCTGATTTACTTTTGTTGCCCTTTTATCCAACCACCAGATGAAGGCAAGCTGCAATGTCCTACATTCCTATCCTGGTGGAGACCTGTGCCCAGAAGGGCACTTTTTCTAGTTAGATCTTTAACTCTTGAGAGTGTACAATTAAACCAAATGGACCTGCATGGGTCCATTTGGTTTCATTTTACACTCTCAAGTTACATTTTGTTAAAACATCTGCATTACTTAAGTTAATTTACAAGAAGTCTACACAATTAGAGAATGTAGAAGAAGAATTGTTAGTTTGCCTGTTAACTCTCCTAATAGCACCAACTTCAATACAGCATGGACAATTGGAAATGTGGACATATTCTTTAGTTTTGGGTCTGAGAGCCTACACCTCATCAAATGGTGGTTCCGTGGCTCAAATCCCAAATAAATAACGGGCCTTGACATGAAAAAGGTTGAAAACCACTGCGATATACCACAGTCATTGTAGGCATTCCTCTATCCCGAGTGAATTACAAATGCGGAGCAGCAGGTACCATACGGGTTCAATTGTCTTGTTCAAGGACACTTTGATATAGGACAAATGGCTGCAGCTGTTGCATTATGGTGCCTGTCACTCTTACCACTGTTCACCGGGAGCAGACAGACACGTTCCTTATCACACAATCATCTGTTCTACACACATTTCAGCACCCACCACCACTGGTCAAGTGTAAAACTGGTTAATGCAATTTAAGGACATTATTCTCAGAATTATTTTTTAGTGGAATGGTGTAGAATCTGCACTCAACACACAACATAAGGAGAACAGTGAGTTTTGCTGCCTGACAATAGCTCCATTCAGTGAGTCACATCTATTCCATCTCTCTGTCTGTGCCCTGTCCCCAGCACTGGCACCCAGCCCTATTTTACTCACTTCTTTATCCAACACAGTTTTGTCTACATCCAAAAACATTTACCAGCAACAAACAATAGTGTGCCATTACTGGACTGTTTAGGTTCCATAAGGCAGTGGTTCCCAAACTTTTTCATGTCAAGGACCCCCAAATTGACACTCATTAGCCCGCGGACCCCATTTGAAAAGATATGCCAGGGACCTCCCATAAGAGAAGATTTTTACGGCTTTAGCAGTGATTCTCAAACTCGTTTAATTTCAAGTTTGACATGCATTAGTCTACGGACCCCCCATTTAATGGCATTTCTATCTCTGGGACCCCCAATTTATATTGTAAAATCGAGGTTAATGTAACTCTGAGAGTGTACAAATGGAACCAAATGGACCCATAAGGATAAGGGTCCATTTGGTTCCAAACTATCATTTATCTGGAGACCCCTGGGGGTCCCTGACTCCATGGACCCCACTTTGGGAACCACTGCTATAAGGAACAGGGCAATTTATGTGTATCTAAAATCTTTCCATCTCTTCCTCACGTGGGGGTTGATAATGGTGGTCCGTATGCAGTATATTATTATATATTAGCAGTATATTGATATTGTGATGTGAGATTAGAGGGGATTTTGCAATGATATTGATATTGTGATGTGATATGACATATATTCATTATTACAGTAAATTGATGTAATTTTCGGAACATAATACTTCACTGTCACTCTTGTTTGCCATTACTACCAATATTATATAGGTATTAAAAATATCATGGTGTACATTTTTATGAAAGCAACAATAGCCATCTCCACAATATGAATACCGATTTATATCTGTATATCTGCCCATGGGAGGCAGTGGGTCAGGGGTAGAGTGACCGGATGGGAACCGCAAGGTTCCCAGTTTGAACCCTGTGGGCTCCCCCAGAGTTAGTGTGGAAGTGTCCTTGAGCAAGACTCAGAGAACCCCTACTTGCTCCTGATGTACAGGTTTTGTGACTTGCATGGTTTCCTCCGGCATCGGCATGTGAACGTGTGTGTGTGTGTGTGTGTGTGTGTGTGTGTGGATACCAACGCAACTGGTTTTGGTGTAAACTCTGACTGGCCTGATCTGAACGATCTGTGTTAACTGGACTGGTGTCTCTTTGGAGTGGAAAGGAGCGGACAACGAGACGGTGCACGTCTCTGAATCTGTGATCACTGACCTGTCAATCAACGCTCGCGCAACAGTAAGCCGCGACGACAGAACAACAAGCGCGCTCCCTGACAATTGCGCGCGTGCGCATCTTCTAGCGCTCAGAGAGCAGCATAGAAAACGGCGCTGGTCAGGACTACGGCTGCAAGGGAAGCTTGCGCGCCTCCAGTCAGCTGATTGACTCCGTGTCCCACTCAATTCTAAAAAACGCAGCGATTGATGAGGACATTCTCATTTTCACAGTAAAGGCACGCCTCCAAGTGATGCCAACCAAACTGAATCTATCAATCTGGTATCCCAATAATCATGACCCTCACTGTCTACACCATGGACAGCATCAGACCATAGAGTCTATGTCTCATATATTAAACGGCTGTAATATTTACAAAGGAATGGTGAACATTATTGCCAAAGATGTGTCACCTATGTTTCATTCCTCCGTTGTGTTTCACAAACATTCCTGTGTGAAACCAGAAATGTTTCAATGCAATGGCCCAACCGTGTTTGCAAATATAACTGCAAATACACCAGATGTCATTATAATTGACGAGAACAGCAGAGAGGTTTTTCTATTGGAAGTTGGCTGTGCTTTTGATTCAAGTTTAGAGGAAGCTCATTGTTTTTATATTTGGCAGCCTGGGCCATGTCCACAGGCTAGTGGTCAGAGGCTTGAGGATTATAGGGTTGTCCAAGTGTAAGGCAAAGCAGCTTGCAACATACTGTTCAATCTCCTCCATTATGCGCATTTGTGCGCATTCATTTATCGACCCCCTAAATACAACAAGGATTTTGTGACTGATTTCTCCAATTTCCTGGCTGGAATATTGCCCAACTATGATCGAGTGTTGATTCTCGGAGATCTGAATATACACGTATGTTGCCCTGATAAACCGATGGTGAAGGACTTCCTAAACCTTATTGAATCGTTTAACATGGTGCAGAATGTGTCGGGTCCTACTCATGATCGTGGGCATACGTTAGATCTCGTTATCTCATATGGGCTGCCTATTCTTAACCTAGAGATCTGTGATAGTACGTTCTCTGATCATTGCCCTGTTCTGTTTGATGTTGCTCTCTCTTGTACGGAGAATAGATCTAGGGCTCCTGCTAGACTCTGTCGGACTCTTAACCCCCGCACTGCTAGTCGCTTTTCAGCTGCTTTTGAACAGTTGTGTGCCCCGTCTGTCTCGGCTGTTCCCACAGAGGAACTGTGCTCTTGGTTTAACTCTTCGTGTGGGACCATAATGGACTCTGTGGCCCCATTGAAATCCAAGCTGCCCAGGGCAAAGCCCGAGCCCTGGTTTAATGACAGAACCTGTGCAGCTAGACAGGAGTGCCGAAAAGCAGAACGTAAATGGAAGAAGGATAAGCTGCAGGTTTCTTCTCAGATTTTAAAGGAATCCTGGCTCTTCCACCAGAACACTGTCAAAGAGGCAAAAAGAGATCACCTAGCGAATATTATTGAGTCTAACCGTCTTAATCCACGTGTACTATCATACCATATCAAACCATTGACTCAGTTCTTAATATCGCTCAGCCGGTCTGTTTTGAATCATCTGACATATGTAATGACTTCCTGCACTTTTTCATTGACAAGGTGGAAAATACAAGGGCCCTCATCTCTGCTCCTGCCTCTGACCCCTCTGTCTGTGTCCCATGTCCCGCCGTGCTCAGCTCGTTCGAACCTGTAACATTGTCCTTTTTGGAGGATGTAGTCAGCCACTTAAAGGCCTCAGGTTCGCCTCACAACGTTATCCCGGCTCGCCTCTTTAAAGAGGTTTCCCCCAGCGTAGCTCACATGGTCCTGAAAATCCTAAATAGCAGTCTCTCTTCTGGTCTTGTTCCCACGTGTTTTAAACATGCTGTAGTGCAACCACTGCTTAAGAAGCCAGGCCTCGACCCCACTGTGTTGGCTCATTTTCGGCCCATATCTAAATTGCCGTTTATCTCCAAGATACTAGAAAAGGTTGTCTATGCCCAGCTACAGTCTTTCCTAGAGGAGCATAAGATCCCTGAGGTCTTCCAGTCTGGCTTCAAAACCCGGCATAGTACAGAGTCTGCACTAGTTAGGGTATTTAACGACATCCTCATAGCTAATGATGCAGGCGACTATGTCATTCTTGTCCTGCTGGACATGACGGCTGCGTTCGACACAGTCGACCACAACGTCCTGCTATGCCGCTTGCAGCACCTAGTGGGTATATGTGGAACTGCGCTAGGGTGGTTCAGGTCCTACCTGACGGGCAGAACCATGTCTGTCAGCGCTGCTGGCTCAGAATCCTCCCCGGCGCCATTGTCGTATGGTGTTCCACAGGGCTCTATTTTAGCCCCAGTGCTCTTCTCCTTATATCTCCTGCCGCTAGGGTCCATCCTCAGAAAACATGGCATTTCGTTCTATTTCTATGCTGATGACAGTCAGATCTATGTTCCCCTAAAAAAGAAAGACGCTGATCCTAAAGCTCTTCTCTCTTGCCTGGATGACATTAAAGCCTGGATGGCCCTAAGCTTTCTAAGCTTCAATGACAAGAAAACTGAGGTGGTGGTGTTCGCCCCAAATGGTTCTGGAAACCCCCCTCCCTTTGATCTAGGCCCCCTGGCACAGTTTGTGAAGCAGTCTCCAACCTAGGTTTTAAAATGGACAACGACTTTAAGCTAGATCGCCAAATTAGCTTAGTGGTGAAGTCTAGCTTTTTTCATCTGCGACAACTGGCAAAGGTAAAACCTTTTTTAACCACTCAGCACCTTGAGACAGTAATCCATGCCTTTATTACATCTCGGCTGGATTACTGTAACGCCCTCTACCTTGGAGCCAGTCAGTCTTGCCTTGCTCGGCTCCAGTTAATTCAGAACGCGGCTGCCCGACTACTAACTGGCACGCGTAAGAGAGAGCATATAACTCCCATCCTCGCCTCTCTCCACTGGCTGCCAGTGAACTTTAGAATCCAGTTCAAGGTTCTGCTTTTTACTTTTAAAGCTTTAAATGGTCTTGCCCCTCCATACCTCTCTGAGCTCCTCCACCCCTACTCTCCCGCCCGCTCCCTCAGGTCAGCTGACCTGATGCTGCTAGAGGTCCCGAGGGCGAAACGGAAGCTTAGAGGGGACAGAGCTTTTTCAATCGCTGCCCCCAAGCTCTGGAACGACCTTCCCCTGCAACTTAGGCAGGCCCCCTCTCTGGCCATTTTTAAAACCTCACTGAAAACGCACTTTTATTCTTTGGCTTTTAACACAGCATGAGACCTCTGTTCCTGAACTTGCTTCCCCCCCCCCCTCCTTTTCTTGTTTTGTGTGTTGTCTTTGTATTCTGTGTTTTTAGTCTATGTGTTTACTTACTGTTTTTACCTATGTACTGTACAGCACTTTGTGGCAGCTATGGTTGTTTTAAATGTGCTATATAAATAAAGTTGAGTTGAGATTATAGGCAGTCGGTCTATTTGGAGGAGAAGGTGCTTTTTGTACCCATGTTTACTTTCGGTGTTGGTAATATGACAGACTGAAGTAACCAATGTTTTCTGTGAATAAGTTCATGTGTTGCCTATATTCTGTACATTTAGGGCTTGTTTGGACTCAAGCACTGAGACACGTGATGTTTCGAGTGCGTAGTATATCAGAAGCAACTGAAAATATTTGTGCCCTTGATAATGTATTTTATAAATGTGGACTCAAATAAATAAATTGAAATGTGTGTGTGTGTGTGTGTGTGTGTGTGTGTGTGTGTGTGTGTGTGTGTGTGTGTGTGTGTGTGTGTGTGTGTGTGTGTGTGTGTGAAAGTAATGCACAATCTCTGTTTATGTGTTGGATAAAGGCGCTATATAAATGCACCATTTTAATACCATAGTACATGTACCGTTCTTTGTTAACTTTCACTCCCTACTGTATGCAAACTTGGTCCCATAACTGACCACCACCAAAAATATTCAGAATACTGTGGTGGAAGCAGAAACACCATGCACAGTTCAGGCCTTCCACTTTACGAAGCTAGACTCCATGCCATCTTCATCAGAACACCATTTACAGTAGCTAATGGGAAACATCTGGGAGGTGATTGAAGATGAGAACACAGCGTTTCAGCGTAAATGTTTCATACAAATGCCGCCCCCGCCAGTTCAGTTGAGGTTGTGGATTGTAACAATATATGTAATTCAATATATTACAAACAATAACGTCATAGAAATAGCCTGGCTGCATCCCATGAATACATTATCCTACATGGACATTATGCACCGTCCCAAACAGGCAACCCAAACATGCACTTTGTACAATATGCATTGTGTCATGTTCATGAAAATGTGCTATATAAAATGCTAAATGTAAACGGTACGTTAGCATCAGGGACGTGCAGAAGGGTGGCTCATTTTTGCCTCAAAGTCCCCCCCCCCGAATTATTTTTTTAATTAAAGAAATAAACGCTATGCACGTGCGCTCTTGGGTTTGGACCCCTGCCTCCTCAGTGCTCTCTGCAGTCTGCACGGCCCTGGTTAGCATCCTAATCAATAATCACTGTTATATATATTTTAATGTTTACATTGTAATGAGAATGTAATGCTTATTTTACTGTCCAATGACATGGGCCAAGTTATTGACTGTGGAACATCTCGTTCCATTACAGATGTCAACGCCATGTTGGCTTGTGGTGGACATTTTTGCATTGTTGCCACAGACATACCAAATTAATGGACTTACAGGTCCATTTGGTTCCATTTGAACACACTGAGTTACAGACCTGTTATGGTCATTCAGAGCTATATATTCAAATGTTTCTGGTAATATTATTGTCCATTTGGTTCCATTTGAACACTCTCAGAGTTACAGGGGTCATTTTAGAACCACTTACTAGTACTAGTTGGAGTCCTAATGTGCCATAGAGTCATAATAAATAATTGCCATACTTATTCTGGAGAAAACCTGGAGACTGACATTCAGTAAGTGGCTGTTATGATCAAAATAGGAACATCATAATGGTGTGTAAAACAGAAAATCTAAACATTTACCACAGACAAGACCAAGTCTTTACCTTTCTGGTCTGAAATGGCACAAGTGACCAAACCCACAAAAAGGCCACAAAATAGTGTAAAAGATCTCACCCTCAGTGCTCTCTCCACGGCCCTGGTTAGCATCCTTATCGAAAGCACGTTACAACCGATTCACGCACACAACACACACATTCACCATGCATTCACCACGACAACCTGCTCATCGGGAGCAGTGTCTTGCTCAAGAACTCTAACCCAGGGGTAGCCGGGGATCGATTCGGGGAACATTTGGATTCCCAAAAGGCTGCTCGACCTTCCTGAGGCACGGCGGCCCTGCGTATTCTGCAGTGTTATTATCAAACTAAACACATTGCATTTCCATCTTGAATGAGTTGTATGATACAAATCAAGTTTTAACTGAGCTACATAATATCCCAAAGCCATCCATACCTGCAGTTTGCCCAGGTTGTTCCTGATGGTGACTGTACTGAGCTGCAGCATCCGAAGGAAGTTCCGTTCGGTGTAAACTAGTTCTTCTATGGCCAACAGCTGCCTCTGGGCAGCCCTCTCCTTAGCCAAGGCTTCCTCTTCTTCAAGCCTCTTTCTGGCTGCTGCCAGCTCTTCCGGAGACTTCTCCTGGGCCGCGGCGCTGCCTTCTGAACATCCATCTAGGCCCTTGGAAGTGTCCGCGTCAGCCGGGGACTCTGCGAACACGGACGATTCCGTGGCTTCGTCCTCTGAGCAGGACGCCTGTTCTGCAGTGTCCTTCTCAGCGTCGCTGGTGCCATCTGTCCCCGCTCCGCCTTCCCCTGCAGGCCGGTGGCCCTCTGAAAGGCCAGCGGGGGGCGGGCTGCGGGAGGTCTGTGTAGGATGAGGCAGCTGAGGACAGGCAGTCTGAGGCCTCCTGGACACCTCCATGTTGGAAGAGACCTCTGCGAGAGCAGAGAAACGGCGTCAAACAGCGGACTCACTGACCATATTCACCAGGCAGTCAAAGAAAAGACCTCTGTACAGTGAAATCAAAGGTTACACACACCCAAAGTCAGTTTGAAACTATGACCAATGACAAAAACTCCCATTGCTATTGGGAGAAATACAACAATGTGCAAACACAGCAGCAAGATTTGTGAACTGTTGCGTCAAAATAAGGTTAGCCAATGGAATACAACCACCCTAAAGACTAAGGATCTTAAATCTGAGTTTTTCTGTATACTATTTAAATAGTCCTGAGAAAGAAAATGCTGCTATTTGTACCAAAAAAGCTTTATACCCTGTATAACATATGCCGGTATGTATATAACGATGCAATGTGACATGCAAAATGCTGTACCGCCTCAAACTGTACTCTTCAATTTCAACTGTTATTATATTTTGACACTTGCTTTGGCAACGTAAACGTATAAAAGCTCCTTTGAATTGAATTAAAATCAACCGCCCACCCTAAAGCTTTATATTACAATGTTCCATGTGACAGGATCAGAAAGTATCTTTGCCTGATGATCAGATTTGTATCTGTTGGCAGAACAGGAGCATCACACTTGAGAACTTGAAGCCAAAGTGTGAATAATGGGTGTTTTACATCTATTTACCACCATTTAGTACAAGGCGCACACATCTAGTTCTCTTAAATTGTATACACACATTGACATCCATTGGGCCGCTGGCAGGCTTGTGGGATGTTTAGAGGGCTGCCATCTACTACTGAAGCTTCATTTAAAATAAATGCACAAGGGTTAAATAGTATAATGCAATGATTGCTATGTAACTTCCACAGTTTCACTTTAAAACTGGTAGTCTTTCATTCACACATTTTGATTTGTTCGTCTTCCAGCCTTAATCTTAATTAGTTTTAGCAACACATTCTAGACTATGTGGTATATGACTAAGCAACATTGAGCAGAATGCTCTGCATTTGGACAGTTCTTCACCTGAAGGTACAGACACACTCAGAGAAACCAAAGCAAACGAGCCAAAGTTAAAGCCATAATCCCAATTCTTCCTGAAATCAACTGACAGCATATCATTTCTACAGCCTCCGTGAGATCACGTAATCTTTACCTCGTGCAGAATCCCCTAATCAGCTGCAGCCTTTCCTCTCCCTCTCGATGTTCCCAGTGTCCTAACCCTGTGGAGGAATCTGCTGCAATGGTGAGGCACGCTGGTTGGGAAAGGAGACAAACACACACACACACCACTCATTGATGTAACTTTCTCCAATGACTCACTCACACACACACACACACACACACACACTGCAGTTTGCTGCTCAGCCCCATGTGGCAGGGGTGTGTGAGGGAGGGACGGGGAGGAAACGGGGGATGGGAGAGGAGGGTCACCAAGCTGTTTTTTAAACCGTGTGTTACTGTGTGTGTGTGTGTGTGTGTGTGTATGTGGGGGTAGCTGTGTGTTAAAACCTCTCTCTCTCACACACACACAGCTGAATAAACTGAGTGACTGCAGCAGCCGGGGTGGTGAAGGGGGGGGGGGGGGAGTGACGCCTCCTCTGGCACCCATTCGACAGGCTGACCAGCGGGGCACTCTGAAACTCCGGAGCCAATGGGCGAGAGAAACACTACACCGGCCGACCAATGAGAGCACAGACAGACAGAAACAGAGAGAGGGACAGACCCCTTTCACGCCAAACAAAAGCACCGTGGGGCACTGCATCCTAAAGTGATTGTCAGGGTTTCCTGGAGAAAGAACAAAAACATTTACATGTCCATTTCCTCCACTCAGTCTCAGACCCTTACATCAGAACTTTAAAGCAGTGGTTCCCAAACGTTTTCATGTCAAGGACCCCCAAATTGACACTAAATTAGCCTGTGGACCCCCATTTGAAAAGATATGCCAGAAGATTTAAACGGATTCTCAACCCGTTTAATTTCAAGGACCCCCAGTTTGACATGCATACAGACCCCCATTTAATGGCATTTCTTTCTCTGAGACCCCAATTTATATTGTAAAATCAATGTTAATTTAACTCTGAGAGTGTACAAATGGAACCAAATGGACCCGTCGGGGTCCATTTGGTTCCTAACTATCATTTAGCTGGGGACCCCCTGGAACTCCTTCAAGGACCCCTGGGGAACTTTGAGAACCACTGCTTTAGATCACTGTTTCCCAAACAGTGGGTTGGGACCCATTTGTGGGTCACGGAGCTCGCAATGTGGTGTTGTACACTGTTGTTGTGCCGTTTTCACTTGTCTGGGTTCCGTCTGGGCAAACGTCTAATCTAATCTAAAGAACCTCTGCTTTAGTTTAGACTTTAGACAGATGTATGTATAATGAACCTCTGCTTTAGTTTAGACAGATGTATGCATAATGAACCTCTGCTTTAGTTTAGACAGATGTATGCATAATGAACCTCTGCTTTAGTTTAGACAGATGTATGCATAATGAACTTCTGCTTTACTAGACAGATGTATGCATAAAGAACCTCTGCTTTATTAGACTTTAGACAGATGTATGCATAAAGAACCTCTACTTTAGTTTAGACTTTAGACAGATGTATGCATAATGAACTTCTGCTTTAGTTTAGACAGATGCATGTAATAAAGGTAGAAATACATTTGCACAGACAAATACATGACGAAACAGGGCCAGGCAATGACATCTTTGTATGTGCGTTCCTCAGCCACGCGTGCAAGCAGACAGCATTACATTCACAGAAAACCACCCAAAGATAGAACCGCATACTTTTTGATTAATTACAGGTTCAGGTTCAGGTTTATTTGTCATTTGTATAGATACAGAGTATACATACAATGACAATTATTTTGCTCAGAGCACTCTCAGTGCACTCTCTTACATACACAGGACATAAACAAACATCTATAGTGCAAGAAAAGACAAAAAACAGGAAAAGAAAAGTGCAAGTGAAGTGAAGTGCAATACAGTTCAAGGTCAGCTGTTCAGCAGCCTGACTGCCTGGGGGTAAAAACTGTTACTGAGACGGGTGGTACGAGATTTGATGCTCTGGTAGCGTTTTTTGGAAGGGAGTAGTTTGAACAGGGTATTTGCGGGGTGGCTGGTGTCTTCCATGATGTTATGGGCTTTTGTCTTACAGCGAGTGGTGTAGATGTTATGGAGACTGGGTAATTCTGTAGTGCCGATGATTTTAGCTGCTGTTTTAATGGTCCTCTGCAACCTATTGCAATCCTGAGCGGTCGTGTTACCGTACCACACTGTGATACAGCCAGTTAAGACACTTTCAATTATACAGCGATAAAAGTTCACTAGTCCTTTTGTACTTAAGCCAAAATCTTTAAGGCGCCTCAGAAAGTACAGTCGCTGCTGCGCCTTCTTGAGGATGTACTCGTTGTTGAGTGACCATGTGAATGTGTCTGTGATATGTATGCCCAGGAATTTAAAGTTATTAACTATGTCGACAGATGACCCTTTGATGGAAATGGGGGTGTGTGGATACTTTTGGACTTCCTAAAGTCTACAATGATTTATTTGGTCTTATTGGTGTTAAGTGAGAGGTTGTTGTTATCGTACCATAGAGTTAGATCCTCTATCTCCCTCCTATAGGCCCTCTCATCACCGTCGGTTATTAGTCCGATCACTGTGGTATCATCCGCAAATTTAATTATGATGTTATTCTCATATCTGGCGACACAATCAAACGTAAACAAGCTGTACAGCAGCAGCCTTGGGGCGCACCGGTTCTGGTGAGAATTGTGGATGAGCTTCTCTCTCCTATGCGAAAACACTGGGGCCTACCCGTCAGAAAATCAAATATCCAGTTACAGATGGAGCTGCCCGCACCAAGGCCACTGAGTTTCAACACTAATTTAGATGGTACAATAGTGTTAAATGCGGAACTATAGTCTATGAACAGTAGTCTGACATAAGAGCTTTTCTTTTCTAGATGTACCAGGGCAGTGTGTAAAGCAAGAGAGATTGCGTCATCCACAGATCTATTTGCACAGTAAGAAAACT
Organism: Protomyctophum parallelum; assembly: GCF_964188405.1. Lineage (NCBI taxonomy): Eukaryota > Metazoa > Chordata > Actinopteri > Myctophiformes > Myctophidae > Protomyctophum > Protomyctophum parallelum. Next base: position 26,882,121 of record NC_139711.1, on the reverse strand, counting down.
GTAAAGGATCAATACTAGCAGAAATTATGCTCTTGATATAAGAGATAACCATTTTCTCCAGGCATTTCATGAGAACAGATGTCAAAGCAACAGGTCGATAATCGTTGAGACAGGTAACAGGTTTTTTCTTGCCAATGGGTACAATTATTGTTTTTTTAAAACACAATGGCACCATGCACAATGACAGGGACAGGTTAAATATGTCTGTGTATACCCATGACAGCTGGTTATAGCATGTCTTAAGGACACGAGAGGCTATCCCATCTGGCCCTGCAGCTTTATGAGCATTAACTTTTTGGAACGCTTTACTCACAGCCCTCTGCGTCACCTGCAGGTCCACCGCCTCAGGTGCGCTCTGCACCGTAGCTGGGTCCGAGTTGTGAGCCTCGAAGCGGGCAAAATATGTTATTCAGCTCGTCCGGTAAAGACGCGGAGGTGTCAGTGATATTTCCTGACTTGGGTTTATAGCCCGTAACCGCCTGCAGTCCGCTCCACATTCGCCGCGAGTCACAGCCGCTGTAGTTGAGTTCTAATTTGACTCTGTACTGTCTCTTTGCGGCTTTGATAGCCTTCCTTCCTTAATTATTAACTGTTACGTTTAATTGACTAATATCTTAGCGGCGATTAATCGATTAACTATTAACATCCCTAACCTGCATACAGTAAACAGTGACACACATGCAACTAAGAATCCTTACTAAAGCAGCAAAGTAAAGTGAAAGTAAAGCCACCTCAGACAATTAAGTATGTTCAGTGCAGGAAGATTGAATCCTTGTGGAATGTGGACGTCAGAGCGACAGGGAGGAATGCTGCCAGGTGGGATTATGAGCTGGTTCACCATAGTGATGATTATGATGATGACTAGAGGCTTTATGAAGCTGCGTTGCTGCCGTTGTTGTTGTTGTTACTGCTCAGATAGCGGCTATCACATGCATGAGATCATGTTCGCACAAATAGCTTCACTGTGGTGTTTGTTGGGCTGCTGAAATCATTACATGGACATGGTCGCTTATTAAATATTAGATCAGAAGTAGCCACAGAGACCACAAGAGACTGTCAGAGCCTATATTTGTTTTGCCATGAGCAAACGCCTTAGGACTTAGGAGTGTTTCGTTTATACTTAAGACCCGAGGCCAATTTCACAATCTAGTAGTTCTTCTCACACTTTCAAGTTTTTTTTTCCAAAAATGTTAAAAAATAACAGATGTACAAGCTCGCAGCGAGGCACAAAGTGGCATGCTGTGAGCTTGTATATACATCTGCTATTTTTGGAATAGTCAAATCTAAAATGACACAGATGCTTTCCCAGTTTGAAAGGGTTAACTTCTACAGATCTGGTCGGATTAAAGACTTGCTGGTCGGATTAAGGACTTCTTAGGGGGGATTCACACTGAGTCTGATTGATTTGAACCGAATACGGTTGCCTGGTCTCCGCTGGTCATGATTCACATTGGTCTCGATTCTTCCGCAACCGGGTACACTTCATTCAACTGTATTATCAGTGCTTTCACATTGCAGCGATCCGTATCAGAGTACACTTCAATCGGTCCCAATGCGGACCCGGGAACGGTTGGCTGATCCACTCCCGGGAACGGTACGCAGCATTCACACTACCACAAGTGGTCCCAAGTGCGCATGCGGGACCATAGTTTGAATCCCCCCTCAAACAGTCTTCAGTCTTATCGTGAGTAAAGGGGTATAATGGACCTTGATGCAATACCTATCTACAAGACACTTGACAATGTTAATTACATTACTAAATGGGCAGAATAAACAACTGACCTGCTTAGGTCTGGTTCATAGCGTTACGACTTATTGCTTCTACCGCTATGGACAAGAGCTACAACCTGCTCAGATCAGATCAGTTAGGCCAGGCCGGGGAGTCTTCGGGATATTACCACACTTGTATTGTATTGCACACTGTATTAATTAAATCACATTCACAATCATCATCATCATCTAATGGATTATGTTGGCTGATATATGTACATGTTTTTCCCTTTTTTAACTTTCTTTAACTGCATATTATGTAACACCCAGTGGGAATCGAACCCGAGTCTCCCACATGGAAAGCCAGCAACATCTTAACCACTAAGCCAAAGGGATATCCCTATGACTCAGGGGAGATATTAGACTTTTGAGGCCATCAGGCTGAGACTGTGAGCCACTCTGCTACATATATGATGAATTACTTTTTTTTCATAGAAGTGCATATTTGTATGTCTAAATGTTCAGATGAAGTAAAAATGCAGGACCTTGATGTAAACAAGTCTTAGTGATCTTTTCTGGATTTATGCTTGTGGCAGTTTTTGTATTGACCTGTACTTAGTTCAATCAATCAATTTAGAGAACCATGTTAAATCTTCTTACTAAACTGCAGCAGAGGAAATTTAGAAATGGAAATATGGCAGAAACAGTTTAGGCATCAAATTGCATGATCACAGTTTGTGAGTCTTACCCAGATTTCTTTAATGAACGGTTCCATTCAGGCAGGTATGCAGCTATCACAGAATCTGCAACAACAACAAGATTAAAAACGTTTTGAAATCAATTCACACGATTTGCATGACGTCATTGACGTCAACACATTATACACTTGTCTTCTATATAGCCAAAAACAGGAAATCATCATATAAAACAAAATACAGTGAGGGGAAAAGGGGGTGGGTGACACACACACACACACACACACACACACACTTTCGGGTCTACACGTGGTCTATGGAATCATGACATTTCAAAAGCTCGCTGCTTGCAGTAGTAGGAAATAGGAATCACTAAGGATAAATAAAATAAACGTAGGCTACAAAACAGAATGCATATAAATTACTTACGATCGGCGTGTTAAAATCCTCCTGCAGCTCATTGACAGACCGTCAGCCTGGCCGAGTCGACTCGCAGCGGCAGCTCAGGATGGAAGTCTGGATTTATTTAACCGAGGGAGGAACGAATTGTGTCATCACAGAATGTAGACTGATAGTGTAGACAGGAGGGGGATTTGGTCGGCCCGGCCGGCGGTACCATCTCTGACTATCTTCTTCATATATCATCCACCTGTTGTGTGTTTGAGCTGCTGCTTATAGCTGCTACTCTGCCGCATATTAACACAGTTTGTGTATGAGTGGGTGTGTCTTTGTGGTTGCTGAGAGAGGAGAGAGAGAGTACTGAACGAACGGGTGACCTATATATTTTGTCTTCAGACAGGACGGTAGCAAAGCTGATTAGCAAGCAAATCCAGACATAACATCACCAACCACGGACCACCACTCACTGTTGATTGTGAGTCAAGGTCGGAGTCTTCTTCTTGAGTAGCCATGGTTCATGACTCTCGTATTCATACGAACGAGAGTCATGAAGAAACTTCACCCTGTTTTTTGCGCTCTCTGCATTTACAAGCTTTCCGTATATATAAACATTCAGATTTCAAATATAAAGTACTCACAATTTGTCCCACGGGTGTTAGACTGTTGGTTAGTTGCTGCTCCAGCGATTAGAATTTCTGCATCCCGCGTTGTTTAATAAAAAGCATTTTTATCCGAGGTGTTATTTTGCCATTGGCTTTCAACAACGCGCCCCTATCGGTCGGGAGGAGGGTGGCACTCGGTGTGTTCGATATGTACGCTGACCGCCCTGCCAATACAGACTAATAGGCGAGTGCGCTCCCGGTGTGCAACTGTGGATTTCCCAAACGAACCCCGTTTGAAAAACGTAGCCGGGGCGCTCGGATAAAAATGCTTTTTATTAAACAACGCGGGATGCAGCAATTGTAATCGCTGGCGCTGCTACTAACTAACACCCGTGGGACACTTTGTGAGTACTTTATATTTGAAATCTGAATGTTTATATATACGGAAATCTTGTAAATGCAGCGAGCGCAAAAAACAGGGCAAAGTTTCTGCATGACTGTCATGATAATCATCATGGCAGTCATGTTCCAGGGCTACTTCTTGAGTTCCTATTATTTTATCTTCTCTCACTTTAAGGCTATTAATTTACAAAATGTCGTGTCACACACCCACACGCACAATACAATACAATTACTAATCTATTAGAGACACTTCCTCGAGAGATACTTCCTCGAGTTGCAGCCGGCCCGCATGTTCATTGATCTGATCTCTCCTCAGTCAGCCCCTTTCGGCACTGTCTAGTGAGCTAATCTAGTGAGCTAATTTAAGGCTTCCGGTGGACGATCTCTTCAAAATAAGAGTACCCTCTAGAGTATTGAAAAAAAGTTTAATTTGCACATTAAAACTACAAATTAAGCATTTAAATGATGCTATATGATGCTATAAGACACACATTATGTTTCTGTGTAAAAATAAGTAATTAAATCATTATAATAATAATAATAAAGTTATCTAAATGGATAAATGCTATTCACTGGAGTGCATGGACTTTATAAAGTGGACACTGGACAAAAGACGGCTCCGCGAGGCAACTATCTGGACATACCCACGCGTTCGGGGAGATGTCCTCTACCACACCCCACTCTCCGCTAAGTGGGAGAGGTGTAAAAGTCCCAGCAGCAGACCTTCTACTGTGGTCAATGCTCAAAAAGGTACCGTTTCCGGACCCAGAATGGACACTGGACAAAAGACGGCTCCGCGAGGCAACTATCTGGACATACCCACGCGTTCGGGGAGATGTCCTCTACCACACCCCACCCCAAAAGAAGGGCAAAAGAAGGGGCAAAAGACAGGCAAAAGAAGGGCAAAAGAAGGGGCAAAAGAAGGGCAAAAGAAGGGCAAAAGAAGGGGCAAAAGACAGGCAAAAGACAGGCAAAAGACAGGCAAAAGAAGGGCAAAAGAAGGGGCAAAAGAAGGGCAAAAGACAGGCAAAAGAAGGGGCAAAAGACAGGCAAAAGAAGGGCAAAAGACAGACAAAAGAAGGGCAAAAGAAGGGGCAAAAGACAGGCAAAAGAAGGGGCAAAAGAAGGGCAAAAGACAGGCAAAAGACAGGCAAAAGAAGGGGCAAAAGACAGGCAAAAGAAGGGCAAAAGACAGGCAAAAGAAGGGCAAAAGAAGGGGCAAAAGAAGGGCAAAAGAAGGGCAAAAGACAGACAAAAGAAGGGCAAAAGAAGGGGCAAAAGACAGGCAAAAGACAGGCAAAAGAAGGGGCAAAAGAAGGGCAAAAGACAGGCAAAATAAGGGGCAAAAGACAGGCAAAAGAAGGGCAAAAGACAGGCAAAAGACAGGCAAAAGATGGCAAAAGACAGGCAAAAGAAGGGGCAAAAGACAGGCAAAAGAAGGGGCAAAAGACAGGCAAAAGAAGGGCAAAAGAAGGGGCAAAAGACAGGCAAAATAAGGGGCAAAAGACAGGCAAAAGACAGGCAAAAGAAGGCCTCTTTGTCCAGTGTCCATTCTGGGTCCGGAAACGGTACTTTTTTCAGCATTGACCACAGTAGAAGGTCTGCTGCTGTGAATTCTACACCTCTCCCGCTAAGCGGAGAGTGGGGTGTGGTAGAGGACATCTCCCCGAACGCGTGGGTATGTCCAGATAGTTGCCTCGCGGAGCCGTCTTTTGTCCAGTGTCCATTCTGGGTCCGTAAACGGTACTTTTTTCAGCATTGACCACAGTAGAAGGTCTGCTGCTGTGAATTTTACACGTCTCCCGCTTAGCGGAGAGTGGGGTGTGGTAGAGGACATCTCCCCGAACGCGTGGGTATGTCCAGATAGTTGCCTCGCGGAGGCCTCTTTGTCCAGTGTCCATTCTGGGTCCGGAAACGGTACTTTTTTCAGCATTGACCACAGTAGAAGGTCTGCTGCTGTGAATTTTACACCTCTCCCGCTAAGCGGAGAGTGGGGTGTGGTAGAGGACATCTCCCCGAACGCGTGGGTATGTCCAGATAGTTGCCTCGCGGAGCCGTCTTTTGTCCAGTGTCCACTTTATAAAGTCCATGCACTCCAGTGAATAGCATTTATCCATTTAGATAACTTTTTTATGTTATTTAATTACTTATTTTTACACAGAAACATAATGTGTGTCTTTACAATAACTGTAATGTAATAATAATACTAATAATGTAATGTAATAATTATTTAATTAACGAATTAAATAACCTTATTTTATTCTGAAGGCAACCGGATTTCTTAAATTAGCTAGCTCTCAGACAGGAAGTTCTAAATTAGCTCATAAGACGGAGCCAGTCCTTTCCATTCTTCACATTCCTTTCCGCTCCGCTCTTTCTTGATTGTGGCGACACCTAGTGGCCGCGGTTAGTCCATGTTGATAGACCCTGGTGAGGTCTGTTTACGTGCTGCTGTGAAACAGGGGCCAGCCAGGGCTGGTCAATAATCGATCTTCAGTGCTTTCAAGTCCACTTTCTGTACTTACGCCCACTTTCTGTACATGAGAGCTATCTTTTTCATTGGCTGCCTCGTCTCTGGCACAGGTACCCATGTACCTGTCTAAATACTTCCTTAATGTAAACGAAGTCCACACCCACAACACCAGAGGGAGTGCAACAAACCATGTACAACCCAGATTCGGCACAAACAAGGGACTAAATTATTTTCGCTCCTATGCCACCAAAATGTGGAACGCCCTACCAACAGTCATTAAGACATGTGAATCACTTGACTCCTTCAAAACCGCTCTCAAAGGGCACCTACGGATGGCTGCAATTTGAAACTGTCCTCTGTATCCTCATGTGTGGCTTTATTGACAACTCTTATTAATGTAACCTCTGAACCTGGGTGCGTCACCTAATGTGTTCCCCGTACCTGCACACATAGGTTCCTATGCATATATCCACACTATCTAAAGTCTATAGGGTCCAGCATTCACAGCATGTCAGGGCTCTATAGGGTCCAGCATTCACAGCATGTCAGGGCTCTATAGGCCAGGGTCCAGCATTCACAGCATTTCAGGGCTCTATACGGTCCAGCATTCACAGCATTTCAGGGCTCTATAGGGTCCAGCATTCACAGCATGTCAGGGCTCTATAGGGTCCAGCATTCACAGCATGTCAGGGCTCTATAGGGTCCAGCATTCACAGCATGTCAGGGCTCAGTCTATAGGGTCCAGCATTCACAGCATGTCAGGGCTCTATAGGGTCCAGCATTCACAGCATGTCAGCATTGGGCGTCTACCAATTCACTGGAGTGTCTACTTCAGCCATGTCAAACATACGCCCGCGAGATGCTTTAATCCGGCCCCCCACTTGTAGAGCATCAATGTATGAGTCTGTCAACAAAAAAGTAAGTCTCTAGCACATTCCTGTCAAAAGTTATGACTTTTTAAAGAAATATAAACCAAAATGCACAATCCCAGTTCTGAGCTTCCCTCCCGAACTAGTCTGATTGCTGTCAGCTGTGCTCCAATGAATGGACTCGACCCATAACAGTCTCAGAGTTGTTATAAAAGGGTTGTTAAAACGTGGACATTTCCTCGCCCAGTGTGACATCTCCTACGACGTGTTGGTTGCGATGACAAATGCAATGAATGACCAATATAATTACAGGTCTTTGCAGTGAAACACTAGCCGGCCCGTGTCCCCATGGACATTGAGTTTGGGATCATATCACTGTCCGGCCAGTCCGGGTGTCCGTGCGCCACTTGGGCAACATTCAATTTTGAGTAGACCTATATCATTAAAATAATTCTGATTCTGATTGAGAGTCCTGCAAAACAAAGTAGCCTAATAGAAAACTTATGATAGGCCTACTGTGATTTGCGCTCTCTCTCTCTCTCTCTCTCTCTCTCTCTCTCTCTCTCTCTCTCTCTCTCTCTCTCGCTGGTCAATTTGAAGAATTACAATCCAAGGTTTGTCAATCATATTATGGTTTAAAGTAAACCATAATACCGGTAAGTAAACTTTAAGAAGAGATGGTCATCATTGTGCAGCTCCGCTCTGCTAATTGATCTGGCATTTGCGCAACTTGACTGGCAGTAATTAGTACAGTAGTTAACTTATTTGCCAGCACCTGCTCCAATAGTAGCATATATAAACATTTGAAAAGGCTTTCATATAGACTTTCTATAAGGTTTTGCCTTATATAGAAATGTGCTCAGTTTTAGTATAGCTTTGGATATTAATTAATAATTAATGAATACAAAAATGTTCGTTGTCCCCGGCGTGTGTGTGTGTGTGTACTTGTTGGTTATATTAATAGATGGATCTCTTATGGATCTCTTATATAATATGATATATCATAATTGTTGTAAAATAAAGTAAGTCTAGGAGCTCTACAAACTGGTGTGCGGATGTTCTTCCTCTTCCTTCATGTTCTACTTGGAATGCAGATGTCAGAATGATGTCAGAACAGGCCAGCTCCATATATGGAGTACCCGTTCCACCCATCTGTCTGTGAGTGTGACTGTGTCCCTTTTATGCCCATATATGCAGATTTCTGTATCTGTCTCTGTATCCCTTTATATATGGAGTTCTGTGTCAGGCATGCCCAAATATGTGTTGTGATGTCAGAACAGGCCAGCTTATATGGAGCATGTCCAGAGCCCGGGCAGAGGCCTTTTGTGGCGGTTCTGGACAACCGTGGGTCCTTCCGACTCGACACCAGGCACTGCACTCCCTATGGGGGGTGTACGCGTGTGTTGAATTTGAAGTCTATCGGTCGACTGTTCTTGTCCAGTTACCAAAAGTAAGATTATGCCATGAATGACTCATGTTTACTTGACGTCACAGTGATATCATTGCATAGGCACCAAAAGGACCTATAAATAGAGTTTGTGTCCTTTTCTAACAGTGTTTGCAAACGCTTTCATGTGTCTGTTGGTCTGGCCATACTTGAAGAATGAATGTCTCCCCTTTGTTGTTTTGGTATTTGCCAAGTACGTTTTCCCACATTTAGTATCCATACCTGCATTTACTCATCATAATTATTAAGAGCAGTGGGCCATCTATTTAACGGTGCCCAGGAGCAGTTGGCCAGCAACCATGGCAACTGCTATGGAAACCAAGAATTGTATTCTTTGCCGCCAGGACGTCGATATATTCGCAGTGGGAAAATGTGACCACCCAGTCTGCTACCGCTGCTCCACTAAAATGAGAGTGTTGTACGAGCAGAGGTACTGCAGCGTCTGCCGGGAGGACCTCGACAAGGTGGTGTTTGTGAAGAAACTGGATGTCTTCTCTGCACTGACTGACCAGCAGTTCCAGTATGAGAAGAAGAACGACATCTACTTTGGCGATGGCCAAATCCATGCCCAGTTCAGGAGCTTGCTGCTGTCAGAGTGCTCCCGCTGCCCAGAGCCCAAGGTGTTTTCCAAGTTCACGGAGCTTGAACAGCACATGAGGAGGCAGCATGAGCTCTCCTGCTGCGAAGTCTGCACCAAGCATCTGAAGGTTTTCCCTCACGAACGCAAGTGGTACAACCGGAAGGACCTGGCGCGCCACCGCACACAAGGCGACCACGACGACACCAGTCACCGCGGACACCCACTCTGCAAGTTCTGCAATGACCGCCACCTGGACAACGACGAGCTATTGAAGCACCTGCGCCAGAACCACTACTTCTGTCATTTCTGTGACGCAGATGGTGTACAGGTGTACCAAAACTACCAGTACCTGAGTAATCATTTCAGAGAGAACCACTACTTGTGTGAGGAGGGCAACTGTGCCGCAGAAGAGTTTGTTCATGCCTACCGCACAGAGATAGAGTACAAGGCCCACAAGGTCGCAGCACACAGCAAGACCCGGGCAGAGGCCAAACAGCACAGACACCTCGACCTGCGGTTTGCCATCACCCCGAGACCACAGCGGAAAAACAAAGGTATGGCGAAGTCGGACGAGGACCATGTGGGGTTGTGCCAGCCTAGAGATGGAGGGAGATCACAAGCTAATGGTGGTGGACAGCAGAAGAACTCGAGTTACAAACCAATACCAGAACCACCTACAGTCAATAGCAATCCATTAGACAAAGATGATGACTTCCCGGCTTTGGGGGCCTCAGTCGCCACACCCATGCTTAGTCTCAGGCCACTAAGGCCAGGTCCGATAAATTATAGCAGTTCATTATCATTAAACAAAGATGATGACTTCCCGGCCTTGAGAGCCTCAGCTGCCTTCCCCACTCTCATCTCTTCAATGCCAACATGGAGTAAAGGTATAGCCTCCAGAAAAAAAGAGAACAGTCCACCAGTTCAGATGGCTACCAGTGTGTTCCTGGTGCCAGAGAACTTACCGCAGAAAACCAGGGATCTGAGCCAGTCCATCAAGAACTATCTCCACAACGACGAGTCCCAGTTCAAGCAGCTCATGAACGACTCTAGACAATTCAGACAGGGTCTGATTTCGGCAGGCCAGTACCACCGTATCTGTACGTTTTTGCTGGAAGAGAACTTTGACTGTATTTTTAACGAACTGCTGGCACTCTTACCAGACACCAAACAGCAGGAACTCCTGACAGCCCACGGGAACTACAAGGCTTTGGAGAAACAGTCAGGAGCCGAGGGAAGCAGGCAGAACAATATAAAGAGCGCCTGGCAGACGGCCTCATCTGTAGTAAAGGAGGACAGGTGCGCCCCCACCAGCAGACAGGTACGGCTCCTACAAGACTTCAACTCCCATAGGCCCTTGCACATCAGGAATAACGAGGAGTTCCCTTCCCTGCAGTCCATCAGTCGCATCATCAGCTAGCCCCCCCCCCATGCACCCTTGTTCTCATCACTCGACGTTGACAACAGGGTCTGCCTGCCGTCGAGTCGGTTGGATCAGCACTGGGTTGGATAATTCCAACTGAATTAGACATACTGATTTGTAGTTTGTTTTTCTCTCGTTCCTCTTCTTATTTAACAAATGGAACTAATGGAAAATCAGATTCACTTTAGTTGAGCTTTTTTTCTTATTTTTTACTGTTCAATTCGGTCCTTTTCTTCTGGCAGAGGTACAGACAGAAAGTTAATTGTTTTGGAATAGGGACAACATTTTGACTTCTCTAGTAGTACAGTCCTAAATGTGGGAAGTGAGCTTCCAATGTGTTTTTGCGATTCTTTTTTAGTTTTTGCTGAAAATAAGAGATTTTCAAGTTAATTTCAGTTTCACAGATAAATTGTGATTCGTTTTTTCTTTGTTTTGCTTTTGATTAGTGGTGCTCATCTGCACAGGCCTTTGTTTAGCATATATTGCATATTCCCTTATTAAATTCAGAGCCCAATGCTTAAATTATGGGGTCACTGCCGTATTTATATATTGGTTTAACCCAAAAGACTTAATTACTTGAACATATGTTTTATTTTTTAATTAGTCCCCTACAGTATGTACCATTTCATCTATCATCAACACCCCAGCTGCATTCAGATTATGATTAATCAATGGAAAGATGAATGAATGAATGCATGTATGTTTTATTCTTTATAACAAATCCAGGATGGCGTCTTTCTGTCTCGCACTGTTGTACTAAGTGATTTGAGCTGCTGCCTATGTATATTGTGCAGCCTTCTATGGCAATAAACGACTTGTGTTTTTTTGAGGGGCGCTAGCCCCTCCTATAAACAGCTATAGTGTAGATTCTGTCTTAAAAAAAACATTAAATGCCATATGTGTCTGAGTAAATCGGCTGCCGGTATGTGTGTCAGTGGAAACCCTTGGCCTATAAGGGACCACCATTATTGGTGACTAAGGATTGTTTCAAGGTTGGTTTAAAGGGATTGTAACATTAAAAAAAAGGTTTTGGAATTGTTCTTGTTTTTTTAGGTTTTCTAATCTCAATTGCACCCAAAAAACATGAACTTTTAACATTCAGTAGATTTTCTGTGATCTGGGGTTTTCTGGCTCAAACAGGTGCTCTGATTTGCCGGCAGTAAGTGACATCACTTACTGCAAATCCCATATATGTCAATGGGATTTGCCAGCAGATGTCACTGTTTTCATTGTAGCTCAAAAGGCCCAAAAAACCCCAAAGAAAACTTCAGACCACAGAAAATCCACTGAATGTTCAAAGTTCAGGTTTTTTGGGTGTAATTGAGGTCATAAAACCTAAAAGAAAAAAGAAAAAGAAAAATAAATGAAAATGAATGTCATAAAACCTTTAAGGTCAATAATTGATTAGTGCCCCTCACTTGACACAGGTGTGATTTCCCCCCTTCCAGTCAGGGCTAGATAGTGCAGAGTGGATTATGGGATGTAACTATGGGGTGGGTCATCCAAGCATGGATACATTGCGTTTACAATTTTAATCTAATTAATTACACAATTTAAAGGACCACTTCACCACTTTTCAACGTATCTTCATATAATAGGTCCTCACTAATAATCATGATAAAATGGCACAATTATTTTCTACTCAGTCTGTGTCTCATAGGAGGGCTGTGGGCAGTTTAGAAACCGTCTTCCAGTGACATCATCATTAGGCAGAATCTTTTTTAAACAAGATATTTTTACAAAAATGTTTAGATTTTCATTATCGTGTGAACGGTGGCTTCCATTTTCGCATTGCAACTTTTCAGGACTAGAAAGCCTGTAGTTTCTATTAGCTTGTATTCCCCATCGATGATGTCATTGGAAGACGGTTTCTGAACTGCCCACTGCCCTCCTATGAGACACAGACCGAGTAGAAAAAAATTGCGCCATTTTTTCATGATTATTAGTGAGGACCTATTATATGAAGATAGGTTGAAAAGTGGTGAAGTGGTCCTTTAAGTAACTCAGTTACTTTGCCAGCCAAAAGTGAGGCAGAAAGGAATGTGAGTGATTCGGTAGTCTATAACTGTAGAGATTAGATAACCGTCATGGTTTTGACATTAATTATGAATTATAAGAAAAGCTTTATTTGGAAATCATTTATTGTTCATCAAGTTGCAACGATATTTACATGTAAATGCCAGCATTTAGACATGGACCTGTAGAATACAGTTAGTATAGTATACAAAAGACATACAAGGTCATGTACTATAAAAACATTAACACGTCTCAGTGTTTCATCTTATAGCATGTTTTTCTTACAGTAACAGGTGATTACGGGTAATTTTGGTTGTGGGTCAATGCATATTCAGCACCTCGCTTTGTCCTTGTTAACAGTAGTGGTCACAGAGTTCAGATTGAGTTCACACTTTAATAATCGTAGGCTATGGGGTCATATTGAATTGAAAAGTGCTGGTCTCGTGTACAGTACATAGCACTGTGCTGGCGTACATGTCTGCTTTGCTTTTTTGTTCCATTCTTTATAACAGTGGTTCCCAAAGTGGGGTCCGGGGACCCCCAGGGGTCCTTGGAGTTCCAGGGGGTCCCCAGCTAAATGATAGTTTGGAACCAAATGTACAAATGGAACCCTGTTAGGGTCCATTTGGTTCCATTTGTACACTCTCAGAGTTAAATTAACATTGATTTTACAATATAAATTGTGGGTCCCAGAGATAGAAATGCCATTAAATGGGGGTCCGTAGACTAATGCATGTCAAACTGGGGGTCCTGGAAATTAAACTGCTAGAGTCGTAAAAATCTTGGGGGTTCCCTGGCTGGCATATCTTTTCAAATGGGGGTCCGTGGGTGAATTTGTGTCAATTTGGGGGTCCTTGACATGAAAAAATGGGAACCACCAACCCTATAAAGTTCACAAAAAAACCTTATAAAACAATTCAACTTGAGCTAGTTTCAAATTCACCCTCCCTAAAAAGAAAATGAAGGCTGAGTTGTAAAAGCACCTCCACACAGCACCAATTCCTCTTCTCTGCTCCACTCGTTATCATCGTGTCCTCCGAGCCTTTCTGGCAGAGGCGGTGCCTCGTCTCTGGTTCATGGCCTCGGCGCTGACACGCAGCTTGCGCAGCATGCGCAGCCGGCGCAGCAGCGGCTGCAGGTCTTTGGGGATCTTCCCGCCCGTGGCCAGGATCTCCCTCAACCTCTGCTTGGGCGTCTTGGTGAGACGGAAGTCACAGATGGTGGGGTGGAGGGTGGGGTGGAGGTGGAGGTCGTACATCACCTGGCAAGTGCGGGTGGAGGGATAGTAGCCTTCGGCGACAGCCGTCACTCTGTACTCTCCGGGGTTCAGCAGGCGCCAGTAGTCGCCGTCGGCCACTGGGGGAGGAACGGAGACGTCGGGGAGGAAGAAGAAAAGACAAAGGTTGATAAATGGGGAGGAAGTGGAACATGAGAGGTAGAACAGGGCTTTTAAAGCTTGGCTTATTTTGTCATACAAACGTACTTTGTAACCAACTTGACTTAACACAAAACTTAATAGTCTATCCCATTATGTTCTATTCCACTATAGGAGGAAATCACGAAAATGCCTGGTTGGCCTTCCTCAGCGTTGTCAACGCTGAGGAAGGCCAACCAGGCCGAAACACGTACATTGTCCACTCTCGTCAGAGGTAAATAAATGCATGTGAAAAGGACATATGCTGGCATTTTCTTGATTTCATCCTGTATCTTCGAGCCTTGCACCGTGAAGGATTTTATTCTAACCTAGAGTGCTGCGGGTTGTCTGCTTCGGCAGTACTTTTTTGCTCTATTCCACTATAGTACTATAGTTGATTTTACAATATAAATTGGGGGTCTCAGAGATATAAATACCATTAAATGGGGTCCATAGACTAATTAGTGTCAATTTGGGGGTCCTTGACATGAAAAGGTTTGGGAACCACTGTGCTAGAAGAAGGCACACGGATAAACAACATACACCTTCTCTGTTAGTGTGTCTGGATAGTCCTCTGCAGGCACATCACCAGTAATCAGACCTCTGATGGGCTCTGCCTTCCTAAAAGTATAGACACAACAACCATAGTGGCTTGACTCAGTGCTTCACTCAGTGGACGGTACCTGATCTGATGTGATGATCTATGTCATCTACTTTGATGATGGCGTCTGCGATACCAGCTTCTGTGTCTTTGTCCCGAACAACACCTTTAATCCCACGGTGAACCTACAAACACAAAACATGTCTGTGTCTACCCTACAGTAAGTGTCCTTGAGCAGAGTGGCTGCTTTTCAACTGTAAGACAAAGCAGCTTCATGTGGCCCTCTTCATGTTAACAGTGAGAAGAAATATACCTATAGGAAATAATACAGGGCAAAATTTGTGTTTTCTATACAGTGAGGAGAGCCACCACAGTTTGCTGTGTTCAGTGAATAATACCTGGCTGGAAGTCCTTTTTGAAATGCAACAAATACATTACATACTACAAATGATTGCAATAACAAGAGAATTTGTTTGAACGGCATGCAAATGTGAACTAGGACAAGCAAGCAAGTCCTTCAAGAACAAGAATGAACCCATTCAGGACGGGAACCCCTTTTGGTGTTTTAAGCAATATATTATACAGATCTAAAAGGTCATAGCACGGCACTGAGTGCCGCGCTACGAGCTTGTAGATCTGCTATAATTTTTTTATCGTGAAAATGTGGTGCAAATCTTTGAATATATGTTCTTTCAGAGTGAACGTTTTTAACTAAAATCTTTGCTTCTGGGGGAGGAGGGGGGGGTCCCATGGAACAACATATTCTCAGATGGTGGTCGGTGACCAATTACCTATAATTTTTCGGGTCCTTTACATGAAATAGTTAGCATTAATGGAAAACCGTCATGATTTAGAAGACAATTTGTAGAATCTGGTCCCAGGTCTAAACCGGTTAAAACAATTTAGCAGTCAACAAACTGTCCAAGGAAAAAGGTACCTGCTCCATGTAGACGAGCAGCGACTCCCTGTTGTTCTCCCATTCAACAGGCAGCTCACTAGCATGAGGGAACTTATCACACGACAATTCCACCGTCACCTCAAAGCAGTTTGTGTGTAGGTAGCTGAAATCATTCATACCTGGAAGAAAAGGAACACAACATACAGTATATATCAATGGGCTTCAGCACTCAGCATTGGCCGGGTTATTGTTTAAATAGGCTCTCTCTCCCTCTTCCTCCCCCCACTATCAGGAGACATGTCCGGGCGCAGCAGTGGATCAGGGGTAGAGTGGCCGGCAGGGCAGTCGGATGGGAAACATGAGGTTCCCAGTTCGATCCCGGGCTCCCCCAGAGTTAGTATATCTGGTCTGAAAAATCAGTAACATTATGAAGTACATCACAAAGGTGTACTTAATAATGTTACAGATTTTTTTCAGACCTCCAGTTCTAGGCAACACAGAATGGGGGGACTTTTTTATTATTATTTCCACACAACAACTCTAAGGTATATTAATGACATCCAGCAATGGTAAAAAAAAAAAAAGTTATATAGTCTATACATTAATATTATTATTATTATCATGTATATATAGATATAAATATCTATATCTATATCGGAATCGTTAAGGGAACTGTTAGGGACTGGAACTGAAACAAGAGTTACAACGAAGGTCCTATAAATGAAATGTGAAAAAATAAGAGCAATTCATTGCTATGAAAAATACGAAATTTACTTTTACTCAGTGTACTTAGGTACATTTAAAAACATTTTTACTCCTAGGCCTCACTCACACCTTTCGATCTAGCATACAACATTGATGCATGCTAGATGTAAGCAAGATATATGTGTCATGGCCGCCCCAATGCATTTCCAATGGAAGTCACACGGTGTGAACATTTTGGACTACAAGCTGTTGTATGGCTTTCGGCTGTGTTTCGACCAGGGGGGCAGTCAGACAGATAAGGAAATCGGGATTTCCTGAAAGTTCATATAATGGCCTGTTGTGGCGCTGTCATTGGGCCCAAAAAAACCCATAGCCCCATAGAAGTCCATGTATTTGGGCCCAACTTCACCTAGACTGTATTACCTTAACCCTTGGCCTACAATTAACGGAAAAAACGGAATTAATCTAAAAATCTAAACCTCCCGTTAACGGAATAAACGGAATGACAATCAATATCAGTTATCGGGGGGGTCAAAAGAGCAAAAAATTATATTTTTTCGCTAATATTAATATTTTTGGATGTAATTTACCAAAGAACGGCCAAAATCCGCTTGATCGTGCGCTATTGTGCACGCGCGCCGTCTCTATGTGCGTTGCTGTAAAAAATGTGATATTTTGCGATCTTTTGGGGTTGATTTGAGGTTAATTTGACTTAGTTATGAAAAATATAGCATTAGCTTAGCAATCCGGACCAGCCAAGCTATTGACTAGGGTCAAAATACTACAGGATGTTGTTGATCGTTGAACCGGAAGTGACTTAGGAAGATTCGTCTATTTTGGCCAAAATCAGCGTAATGGTGCTTTCCCGCCATCTGGTGGCGAATCGAGAGAATACACTATCAATGAAAAAAAAATGAAAAAACATATTTTCAAGCCACCAGATCTTTCTTGTATGTTAAAACGATGAATTAAAAATATGCCAATTTGTTACCCAAACAAAAAAATTGGGACTGGCAGTCCAAGGGTTTAAACATGGTCATGAATACTTTCTGCTTCCAGTCACTAGTTTAAAGTCTCATTTCTAATGTCATAATATTCTTTTTGGAAAATTATGGTCCCATTTATTTAAAAAATGACCATGAAGTCGCATATGTTCTGAGGGGCGTGGCTACCGTTACAGTCTATGATCGGGATTCCCCACCCACTCGAGTCAAAATAAAAACCAACTAAGAAGAAGGGGGGAAGTCCCGCCTCGTTGTCTGGGCCAGCCAATGGCCAGCTGGGCCAAAACGGATCTAGAAAGATGGCGATTTACAATTCAAGGACTGACAGGCTTCATTTTACGTTCATGTTAGACCCGGGGAACGCTTTGTCCATATTTTTTACAGTCTATGGTTTCGACTGCCCCCCTCCCCCTCATACAACACAAATGTTGTGTCAAACCATGTGACTCCCATTGGAAATGCATTAGGGCAAGATGTATCACACCCTTTGTATACAACAAGCATACATCAGTCTGTTGTAAAGGTGTGAGTGAGGCCTTACTGAAGTGACATTTTCCTGAGGTACTTTTTACTTTTAGTGGAGTAAATTTGACCAGGTTGTATTTGTACTCAAGTACTGGAGTCGAGTACTCTGTCCACCCCTTGGGAATAATATGTCCAGACTATCTCTCACAGACAGACAACTTGAAGTCTCTCTTACTTCCAGGTACAGTGTGCCAGTCAGCTCCATTTATGATGTTATTGAATCGCAGGAAGTCCTTGTTGTGGCAGGGTCTGCGATCTGGGTTGGACATCACCTATAGATAATAAATCATTAGTTTTAAATGAACAGTGAATGCCAACTATCTAAAAGATCAACTTGATTCTTAATAAAGGATACATTGGGATGTGGGGGGGGGGGATTTATGTAAATTGTTTTGAAAATACTTATTTGTAAAGAAAATCAATAAACATATGTTTAAAAAAAAAAAAAAAAAAAAATTAAGGATACATTTATTTTGCCTCAAAAATAAATTAAGACTAAAAATAACCAATGCATTCATACAACTGAATACCTTTTTAGGCCTGTTTATCCTGCAAAAATAGTCAATCTACATCTACAAGCTGTGAGCTTGTACATCA
Organism: Protomyctophum parallelum; assembly: GCF_964188405.1. Taxonomy (NCBI): domain Eukaryota; kingdom Metazoa; phylum Chordata; class Actinopteri; order Myctophiformes; family Myctophidae; genus Protomyctophum; species Protomyctophum parallelum. The sequence goes on along the minus strand of NC_139711.1, from coordinate 26,863,761 downwards.
GCTGTGTTTGGAGGGGACCTACTAGAATAGACCCCCGGGAGAGCCCAGTCAACAAAGCATACAACCCACAGACACCTTGATAAATAGGTTTAATGTTTATGATCATTAACATTAGGAAATGAACCTGATTGGTGCTGGCGTAGACAGTGGCGAGCCAGCGGAAGAAGCCCTCGTCGGCAGTGGGGGTGTGTTCTCGCGGAGCCCAGTCCCGCGTCATGTCAAACGGGTAGGTAACGACCAGCTCCCCCCCGTGGAGGTTGGCGCTCAGCACAAACGGGATGTTCTGCATCCAGTTGATGACGGCTCGAGTCTCTGACGCCACCTGGTGGTGGAGATTGTCAATCAAGGATACAGAAAAAAGGTGCCAGTTTCGCTTTATTTTATTTGTGTGATACAGTCCAGTTATGTAGGATAGCAAGGTTTCAAGCTTTTTGAAGAACATAAATAAGGTTCAATCTCAAGATAGTCTTAAAAGGGGTGTGACTTAAATGATACACAAAACAGCAAAACTATTCATACAGGTTGGTGTCTTTAGAAGCAGAAATTGTGGAATTGATGTGCTCTGGACAGAAACGACACTTGGAATTAAAGTTTATTTCAGGGCAAATTAATCACAAAAAACCTGATGTGCAAGGACCTATAACCCTCTCTAAGCACATTAAACCTAAGCTTGTTCACAAACAGTATATGTGACACAGGTTGTGTGATTTTGAACCAGTAAACAAATACAAAAATAAAAACTGCTTAGAACAGTGGTTCCCATGGGTCCTTGAGGGAGTTCCAGGGGATCCCCAGCTAAATGATAGTTTGGAACCAAATGGACCCTTATGGTATAATGGGTCTGTGACTCAGAGATTGTACAAATGGAACCCTAATGGGACCCTTTAGGGTCAGGGTTACACTCTCCAGGGTTTCCTGCACAATGTTGTTGGCATGGCGCTGCGCCATGCTTGAAATAAATCGCGCCATGCCAAGCTTAAAAAAAAAAAAAGGGGGATAGTGAATCATAGTGTGTGTGATATGAAATGTCCAGTACCTCCCCAGTGCCTCCCCCAGTGCCACCCCAGTGTCTGCCCAGTTTCCGCCAAGTGCCTCCCCAGTGGCTCCCCAGTGTCCCCCTGAGTGCCTCCCCAATGTCTCCCCAGTGGCTGCAGTTTCTCCCCAGTGCCTCCCCAGTCTCCCCCCAGTGCCTCCCCAGTCTCCCCAGTGCCTCCCCAGTGTCTCCCCAGTGCCTCCCCAGTCTCCCCAGTGCCTCCCCAGTGTCTGCCCAGTGTCCCCCCAGTGCCTCCCCATGCCTCCCCATGTCTCCCCAGTGCCTCCCCAGTGTCTCCCCAGTGCCTCCCCAGTGCCCCCCCAGTGCCTTCCCAGTGCCTCCCCAGTGCCTGCCCAGTGTCCCCCCAGTGCCTCCCCATGTCTCCCCAGTGCCTCCCGCTCCCCAGTGTCTCCCCAGTGGCTGCCCAGTGTCCCCCCAGTGCCTCCCCATGTCTCCCCAGTGTCTCCCCAGTGCCTCCCCAGTGTCCCCCCAGTGCCCCCCCAGTGCCTTCCCAGTGCCCCTGCAGTGCCTCCCCAGTGTCCCCCCAGTGCCTCCCCAGTGTTTCCAATAGCAATACAAGAGCAATAATACAAATTAATCTTAATTTATTAATCAAATTAATTAATTAATGGGGCCGCGCGCCAGAAGGTCCCCCCGTGCCCAGCACCATGCCAAGGCCTTTTCCTGCAGGAAACACTGCTCTCAGAGTTAAATTAACATTGATTTTACGATATAAATTGGGGGTCCCAGAGATAGAAATGCCATTAAATAGGGGAACGTAGCCTAATTCAGATAAAACTGGGGGGGGCTCTGAAATGAAAATGCTTGAAAACCACTGCTAGAGCCGTAAAGGGAACCACTGGTTTAGAAGATGTGTCTTGAAACTTACAAAGGCCTCCTCTGAGGTGTACTGCTCGGGGATGGGGAAGTAGTGGTTAATGAGCTTGGACCTGTCCGTCTCCAGCTCAATAGCTGTCCACATGACAGAGTTGATGTCAGCAAAGTTGTGGTTCATGTCAATGCCCTGATAGCTGTAGCGTCCCTGGGCCCATCCCGCCAGCTCGGAACCCTGGGGGATTACATCCACGTCAGAAACACTTCGTGCCAAGTGTAAGGGCAAAATTACCACCAATGTCAAACGCTTTTATGTAACCTTGGGGTGGCGCTGTTGTTTACATAAGCATCAAGTTCACGGGTATGGTGAGGGAGGATTAGGAAGGGCAAATGGCTTTGACCGCAGGTACTGTACGTCAGCACTTTGAAATACTGTGAAGTGAAATGTTTGTCAGTTTTCAGTCTGAAATATCCATTGTCTAATTTGTCTGTAATCTATTCTAATTATGGTTTGTTTCTGAAATTGCAGATCTGATGCTGTACTGAATGGTGGAATAAATATGTTAAGAGCATTAAGAGCTGCCTGTGTGTGTGTTATTGAGGCCAACATACACAGTGAACAAACAGTACGTCAGCCAGGTCCAGCTACGGATCAATTCCTAGTAGTACAGGAAATCTATGGAAAATACAGGGTCAACCTCAATCCAATTGCAAAAATTCCAAACTCAGCTGATTTTGCATCTTCAATATAATCCTGAATAACAGAGAAAACGTTGCCTGGAATTGTCTGAGGGGAAAGTGTTGAAAATAGCCTGTACAATATGGCCACCATTGGCATCCTATTATAAAGCAATATTTTCTAAATTTCCTTATGCTTTAAGTAGCATGTGACATGTCAAACTAGGGGGTTTTCATGATGCTGAATCCATTCCAAGCATTAGTTTTGCACAAAAATGCCCATTCATTGGGCTAAATTTGGCCATAGCAATTTGCCCAAATGTGATGATGTCAGAACATTTGGGCAAGTTGCTATGGCCAATGGTGGCCATACTGTACAGGCCATTTTCAACACTTTCCCCTCAGACAATTCCAGGCAACCTTTTTTCTGTTATTCAGGATATATCAAAATCATTTTTCTTATTTTATTTTTGCAATTAGATTGAGGTCAAATTACATTATTACTAGACTATAGAGAGATCCGTATGAGACGGAGGCTCTATTACCAAGTATACAGTAAGGCTCATACATTGAAACCTCTTTGAGGCACGGTGCAGTGACAACCCAATATTATGCTATTACAGTAGAGCTCACAATAACATAAACTGAAGTGACCTTTTCATACAGAACATACAGTAAGTACATGGACAAATGAGCTTGTAGATCGGCTATTTTCAAAAGATTTTGATACATTAGAATTTTGATACAACTTGAAATGGGACATTCTGCACAATGAGTAGCTTTACTTTTGGTACTTCAAGTACATTTTGATGCCAATACTTTTGTACTTTTTTACTAGAGTACATTTAGAATTCTGGACGTTTACTTGTAACAGAGTAGTTCTACATTGCAGTATTGATACTTTTACTTAATAAGTAAAACAATCTGAGTACTTTTTCCACCACTACTTTTTTTTGTTTTGTTTTTCTTTGACAAAATATTATATATATTTAGTCATAGTTTCAGTCATCATAGCTTAATTTTAATTTAGTTTCCATTTAGTTTTCATCAGTGAAAAAAGGTTTTGTCGTAGTATTAGTTGACGAAATCAACACTGCACACAAGTGAACCTGGGGTGACAGGGCCTTCTCAGTGGCCCGGCCACTGTTGTAAAGCAAAGAAACAGGCACCTTTTTGAAGGCCATCTCATATCCGTCGGGGTTCATGGAGGGCAACAGGTGGATGCGTGTCTCCTTGACCAGCCGGACCACACGCTGGTCACCTCGTTGGTACTCGTGACACATGTACTGCATCAGGTTGAGAAGGACCTCTCTGCCCAGCACCTCGTTCCCATGCATGCCGGCCACGTAGCGAAACTCTGGCTCGCCTGCAGGGGGCGTGAAAACCCCATGTATAGAGACAAGGAAAAGTACTCAAATTTTTTGAAACCAGATATTATTTTAATGATGTTTAGGAGACAAGATCTGGTTAAGTCTCCCTAGGGAGGTCCTTGAGGCACGTCCCACTGGGAGGAGACCCCGGGGCTGCAGACCAAGCTGGAGGAAACACATCGACTCACTGGCCTTGGACCCGGGATCCCCCAGGAGGAAGTCACTAATGTTGCTCTGGAGATGTAAGTCTGGAACACTCTGGTGGAGCTGTTGCCCCTCGACCCAACTACGGATAAGCGGTTGAAGATGGATGGATGGCGGGATGGATGGATAGCGGCATTTGTGTTTTTAGATATTTTAGTATTATGTCTCACTGCTGGATTACTACAATGCCCATAATGCTTTGCTGCACTCAGCAAGGGGGGAGAGGCATAGACATATAAAGGTAGACACCTCTTCCGGCTCTGGGAAGAGGGCTGTCTTACTGAGACAACATGTAGTCCAGGAAGGAAGTGAGACCAGTGTCCGTGACATCACAAATATCTAAAAACACATATTAGGCCTATACACACAAAAACCCCAGGAAAGTGTTTCTTGTCTCCCAAACATCAATAAAATAAGATCTGGTTGCAAAAGGCGTAAAGTGGCCCTTTAAAGGTATATTCAGTGATTTCACTCAAAAAACCTTAGGTTTCGTTTTTGGCTGTGGGACCCAGCCTTTCGTCCAATCAGGATAGAGAGTCAAAAACGAAACCTAAGGTTTTTTGACCCCCAGGGGTTAACTGGGGACAGGGAGGAACTCCTTATATGGCCAGCACACTCTATAGTAGGGAGGATTATCACAACAAAACAAAAAAATAAGTGATATTTGAATTAAGTGAAATCACTGAATATACCTTTAAGTAAAAGTATAAATACAGCAACATAGAAATACTTTGTTAGTATGAGTTATGTAGAATGTCTCATTTCAAGTTTTCAAATGTGTAATAATCTTTTGGAAATAGCAGATCCACCAGCTCACATTGCATAAATGTGGATAGGGCTGAAGTGGTTAATGTAAGTTTTGTAATAATAATCTAAATCTACAAAGTAACTATAGTAACTAAAGCTGTCAAATAGTAGAGTAAAAGTACAATATTTGCCTCTGAAATGTAGTATAAGCTAAATTACTTAACATTTGACAAAGAACTTAGGCCTGATTCAAGTCACAGGCAGTGGCACATTGCCACACAGGCAGACACACTACACATGCACATTGGAGATTTGAACAGTCAGAATGTTCAAATGTGTTTATGTCCCCCACAGACCTAGTGGAATAATACAATATTTTTGTATATTTTTGTAAATATTGTATTTTTATATACAATTATTTGGGGCAAAGAAAATGTATTATTCCACTAGGTCTGTGGGGGACATAAACACATTTGAACATTCTGACTGTTCAAATCTCCAATGTGCATGTGGAGTGTGTCTGCCTGTGTGGCAATGTGCCACTGCCTGTGACTTGAATCTGGCCTGATAGACTCCAGAAAAAAAAGGGAAAATAAATGTTTGGTTTTTTTGCTCAGTCGACTATTAATAATAATAATAATAATAATAATCTTTATTGTCCCGAAGGATATTTGTCTTCACAATCTGTTCAACAGTTCAACACCCACATCAAAAACAACACAGAGCACATAGCACCAAGACAAAACAAAAAACAAAAAACAAAACATGAGTTCCCCACTGTGTACAGAACCATCCTATCGGCGGGGCAGTTTGTTTAATGCCGCGATGGCTGAGGGGACAAAACTCCTACTAAAACGGACCTTTTTCCATGGCAAGGTCCTGTATCTTTGTCCAGATGGCATGAGGTTAAAGAAACGATACAGAGGATGATCAGTGTCATTTGATATCGAGAGTGCTAGTCGTGTGATGGCGTTATTGTTCATATCAGAAAGTGTGGGTGTAGGAAGTCCGATGATTTTGGAAGCAATACGGGTGATACTGAAAAGTTTGTTCCTGTTAGGCATGGACAGTATGGTGTAGAAACATGCAGAACAGTACAACAGAACGGGTTGAATAATGCTTTTGTACAGTAACAGCAAAAGATGAGGAGCAACAGATAGTGATCTTAATTTACGGATTACATGGAGTCTTTGCTGAAAGCGTGACTGGATTGATGTAATGTGTTGATCAAACCTAAGTCTATTGTCCAGTGTGAGTCCAAGATATGTGAAGCTGTCTACCTGTTCGACTAACAGCTAATTTATTCATCTATCAGTCGACTATACAAATCCTTAGTCGGGGACAGCCCTACTGGGTAGAGAGTCATGTGTTTAACATGTGCCAGCCACCATGGGTATAGAGAGTCATGTGTTTAACATGTGCCAGCCACCACTGGGTAGAGAGTTATGTGTTTAACATGTGCCAGCCACCACTGGGTAGAGAGTCATGTGTTTAACATGTGCCAGCCACCATGGGTAGAGAGTCATGTGTTTAACATGTGCCAGCCACCATGGGTATAGAGAGTCATGTGTTTAACATGTGCCAGCCACCACTGGGTAGAGAGTTATGTGTTTAACATGTGCCAGCCACCACTGGGTAGAGAGTCATGTGTTTAACATGTGCCAGCCACCATGGGTAGAGAGTCATGTGTTTAACATGTGCCAGCCACCACTGGGTAGAGAGTCATGTGTTTAACATGTGCCAGCCACCACTGGGTAGAGAGTCATGTGTTTAACATGTGCCAGCCACCACTGGGTAGAGAGTCATGTGTTTAACATGTGCCAGCCACCATGGGTATAGAGAGTCATGTGTTTAACATGTGCCAGCCACCATGGGTATAGAGAGTAATGTGTGTTTAACATGTGCCAGCCAGTGGTGGAATTTAAGAAGTAAAAGTGTCAATACACCAATGTAGAAATACTCTGTTCCAACTTATGTGTTTTGCTTGGAGATCACTAAACGGTCTGGAGGCCAAGGTGAGAACAACGCTGTAATTAAGTTATATGTGTTTTCTGCTTGGAGATCACTAAACGGTCTGGAGGCCAAGGTGAGAACAAGAGACGTCTGTACCAATAGTAAAAGGGTCTAAATTCAGAGACCGGCGATTTGGGAATGTTTATCAAATATTTGGGGTCTTTTTAAGAAATATTTGTTTTTCCATTTAACAGACACATCAGGCAATTCAAGGATGCAGTCCGATAATTCCACAATACAAAATAAAAATAAATGTTGGTACTAATAGCCAAGGGGAAACAGAATTCTCTACATTAAAAACATGCTTTGGGTGATTCAGTAGAGAAATTAAAATATTTATTATAGAACACCTTAGAACAAATTCACACCAGAAAGCTTTACTGCGATTAAAACGAATCCTGCTGCACATTGTCGGAAAGTGCGCTTCGTTTGGCAGGTGTGAAGGCTCAATCGAATCCTAATGCGCACCAAAGAACCACATTCTACTCCAAAAAGCGGGGGTTTCACTTCGTTTTGAAACGCAGCAGAGTGTGGATCACTGCAGGTGTGAATGCAATCGCATTTAACATATAGGGAGTGAATGTACCATTGTGGGATGAAGGAGGTGGTATTTGGCACACGAGAAGGAAGGAGAAGGCATTGTTACGCAGCGACTCATAAAGATGTCCCGCCGTGGACATCCCGTGGACTAATGAAGAGATAGAAGCCCTTATTGCAATATGGCCAGACCATCATAGGCTTAAATGCTGAAGGTTACACACACGAACAATGCAGTGTACAGGATATAGCAAGAGAATGGAGGCGATTAGGTTCCATCGCACATTTGCACAATGTTGCAGCCTCCAGGTTGCATAAAGTGTTTGTGCTCGTAGTACAGACCTGGACGGGCTCTGCTGATCTGGAGTCAGATAAAAGTGGTATGTGTGTTTGTGTAGACAGTAGGCTACTCCTATTAACCTACCAGGTTTATTAAATGTATGTAGGCTAGTAGGCCTAAGTTCCCTACTGCGTTTCCAATTGCTGCGGATGACAGCGCAGTGTGAAGGCAAACGCAGCAAATTAAATATGCAAGAATGATGCAACTTCTCCGCCCATTCGCGTCGAGTCTGAATGCAACCTAAAAAACACTTTGGGTGGAAAGTTTTCCTGGGCCTACTGGATAGTGTGCGTGCAAAGTTTCACACTTATCGGTCCAGCTGTGCCAAGATTAGCGGCTCACAGGCAGATACGTTGACTCACACTGACTCTCACAGGAGAGAAAACATACTCCCTGCAGTCCCTGGAGATAACAACCATGTTGAAATGATTCATCAATTAAATTATTATTATTATCTCTCTGATATCCCCAGACAAAAAGCTGTCCAGATAACTTAAACACCATTCCCTTGTTATGTTGTTGTCTTATCTACTTTTCTAGTGGACATGAGATGATAAATATGACAGGGTTATTTTCATAGGTCAAAACAGTGCAACTCAAGGACTAATGAATCAATCATGAGAGGAGTAGTGGGGAGAGAGGTTAACCATTTGAACCCCATGCCTATTCTGTGGGGAACATTTGTCAAAAATAACAGATCTACATAGTGAGCTTGCAGATCGGCTATTTGTGGTGAAGAGATTTGGTGTAGACGGAAAGAAGTGGTCCAAGTTGTAACTCAGCAGCAGGTCTGTTTTACCAAGAATAGAGGATTTACAGTAAGTGGTTCAGGGTGATTCATACTTAGTTGAGTGACACAGCTCGTAACCAAGTATAAATCAAGGGTTAGAATGAACCAAGTTATGGGGAATATATATATATATTTTTTAATAGTAACAGTAACAGTACCTATATCGGTACCATTTATCATTTCTGATTGGGTGGGCATTATTTTTAGACCCACCTGAACACATACCCCAAAATGAGTGTCTCTCGGTAGCGAGTCGCGCAGCGGAGGGAGAGACTCTGACGGGCTGACGGCTCGCAAAATGTGCACAACAGAGAAGTGTTCAGACCACAACACACATAAACTGACAATTTGGGGGATTTGATGGTTGACCCTGCATGTTTTTCCCGCGCCGCTTCGCGTAGCGTTCATGGTTGCCCCCACCCCATATATTCAATCTTCCAGCCAGGCTAGAACCGTCCCATTCATGCCTTTCTTACATGGTCATTTAATTAGTCATAACACCCACAGATTTTCCTCTACTGTTTCCTCTGTTCTGTAAAACACATTAGAAGGACATTCATTTGTATAAAACGAGGGAAACGGAACAGGGATCGATTTCTAGGAATCTGTATGTGTTCTCATTGAAACCACTGCCAGGTCAGGAAAATGCTCAACAACTCGGTCACTGGAACTTTAGAACAGTGGTTCCCAAAGTGGGGTCCGGGGACCCCCAGGGGTCCTTGAGGGAGTTCCAGGGGTCCCCAGCTAAATGATAGTTTGGAACCAAATGGACCCTTATGGGTCTGTAACTATGGGTCTGACCCTTATGGGTCTGTAATTTGCAGACCCTTATGGGTCTGTAAATGTTAAATTAACGTTGATTTTACAATATAAATTGGGGTCCCAGTGGCCATTGAATCTGGGGTCTGTAGACTAATGCACGTCAAACTGGGGGTCCTTGAAGTTAAACGGGTTGAGAATCACTGCTAGAGCTGTAAAAAATATTCTCTTATGGGGGTCCCTGGAATATCTTTTCAAGTGTGGGTCCGCAGGCTAATTAGTGTAATTTTGGGGGTCATACCCTGAAGAAGGCAACTTGTTTGTCGAAACGTTGGTAACAATAAACACTTAAAAAGTATTTTTGGCATCGGGACTACGAGCTGTGCGACCTCTCCTTTCTATTTTAAAGTATGTCCCCCACCCAACAATCTTGGTGTGCGCTCCTACCATTTTGTTTGCTTTGAGGAAAAAAAAACGTTTTCATGTCAAGGACCCCTCCTTGACATGAAAAAGTTTGGGAACCACTGCTTTGTTTAGATTAAACAAGTCTCTGGAAAACTTCAGGCTTCAGGGTGAAAAGAAAAAGAAGGAATTAGGTCAAGTTGACTGGGAGGAGGTTAGAAAGAAAGCAATTTATTCCCCTTGTAGAGAGGCCAAGTATCTCCCCTGAGTGGTGCATGTGGTGCCATGCAAAGACTAGCCAGTCATGTGTGATTGGATTCGTCTTTGTAGTGTTTCCTGGCTGTCCTGACTGAATACTGCAGGACGGGGGCATTTTTAACTCCATGTTGTGGAGACACAACATGGAGTAGCCTACTGACACTGAAGGATTGCATCGTCCTATAGTTTCAAACTATTAATAAAAAGATCACACCCATGTGAAGTGAGGGGCGCTCTTATCAGCAGACATACAATGTACTCAGGGTATATATATATATATATATTTATTTTTTATATATATAATATATACATATATATTATTTTTTTCTTTTTTTACACTGGCAGCAAGTAAATTGTTGATTGATTGATGCTTTGGAACATCATCCATTCATTGTCAATGGGAATTTAATTTACCAGTTGTTTTCAATCTTCTTTTATATACCATTGGTATGGTAGGGTGCTCCCCAGTGGTGTAATGGTGATTTTATATGGTATGGTAGTGTGCTCCCCAGTGGTGTAATGGTGATTTTATATGGTATGGTAGTGTGCTCCCCAGTGGTGTAATGGTGATTTTATATAGTAGGGTAGTAGTGTGCTCCCCAGTGGTGTAATGGTGATTTTATATGGTAGGGTAGTAGTGTGCTCCCCAGTGGTGTAATGGTGATTTTATATGGTAGGGTAGTAGTGTGCTCCCCAGTGGTGTAATGGTGATTTTATATGGTAGGGTAGTAGTGTGCTCCACAGTGGTGTAATGGTGATTTTATATGGTAGGGTAGTAGTGTGCTCCCCAGTGGTGTAATGGTGATTTTATATGGTAGGGTAGTAGTGTGCTCCCCAGTGGTGTAATGGTGATTTTATATGGTAGGGTAGTAGTGTGCTCCCCAGTGGTGTAATGGTGATTTTTTTCCAGTACCACGGAACGTCACGCGCATGCACACGCTGCCACGCACTCGCGCTCACGCGCCTACATTTGCGCATTGCACCATGTGCACAGAACAGATGATATAGCCTAAGCCTATATCTTTACTGCACAGCAGTAGCCAATATAAAAGGTTTGCTTTGGACGAATTAATCTGTTCTTTGATGGTGGCGGAGGCATTCTTGTTGCGTGCAGGACAACACAAGCAGTAGCCTACTGGAGCCATACTGCTGTGCTGTGTTGCTTACAGTGTATGAGAATGTTGTTATGCAAAGTAGTAGCCATTTGAGTTCGGCACGGTACTTGACACGGTGTGAAAATAGTGGGGGGGTACTTGGTGCGTCTTGGAATGTCTGGTGATGCGAGTTTAGGTGTGTCTTCTCGTGAATCCAGGGGGACGCGTTCTAGCATGCACACACGTGCAACGTTCCGTTCTGTACCTGCGCGTGCACGTCACATTGTTTTTGGTACCACCTTGTGGTACTGCGTTCTACGAGCATGACACCACTGGTGCTCTGTCAGAGTAATTAAAACAGACCCATATCATCACCAAACTAAATAAATGTATTTCTAATTCTATATCCATTAACGTGTAATAAAATTCTTAAGTTGTCCTGACAAGTTGTTGCTGTTACTTGATTCCAAAAAATGTGTGAAAAACAACGTTTAAAACCAGTTCCACTTCAGATAAGACATCAAATAACTAAAAAATCAACTATAATTTTGCACTGCACACCTTCAATGCCTCACTGGTATTCCTGGCTGGCAGTGCCTATACTACTACTGTGTGTTTTGGCGGGGAGGTCTCTCTCAGCAGTTGCCAGAGTTGGCAGGATGTCATGTGGGCTTAGAAGGGGCCAAAGCAAACACATCATCTACTGCTGGGTGCAAGTGAGGAGGGAAATGGGGCTGTGTGGCTCTGCAGTGATATACTGTATGCTCAACACGGTGCCTGACTGTCTGTCTGTCTGTGCATGCCTTCTTGAGGGTTGGGGCATACAGTGGCAGGTATTGTAGAAGTCCCCTCATAACCCTGCATCTGTCCTGCATTAGAAGTGCTGTCTTTGCATGGGAGGAGAATCCCTGGGGAAGCAGGGTAGCGAGGAGGTTGCATAGTAGTAAGGACAGTGAATCACAGTCAGATCTGATCAAAGTGAACAGGTTGATGATGGTTGCTTTAAGTGTTCTAAAAGCAGTGGTTCCCAAACTTTTTCACGCCAAGGAATTTAATTCCAATTTAATGGCATTTCCATCTCTGGGACGCCCAATTTATATTGTAAAATCAAAGTTAATTTAACTCTGAGAGTGTAGTAGTGTACAAATGGAACCAAATGGACCCGTTAAGAGTCCGTTTGGTTCCATGTGTGCACTCTCTGAGTTACAGACCCATAAGAGTCCATTTGTTTCCAAACTATCATTTAGCTGGGGGACCCCCTGGAACCCACTTTGGGAACCACTGTTCTAAAGCTGACATCAGTGCAGTTTGACGGCAGCCTAATGTGCAGCACATTCTCTGACATCTATCGTATATCTATAAATGCACCAAGACTCTGTGTGTACATATGTACATACGTCTGAAATCCACGTAACTCGAAATCCGTTCACACCACCGACATCAAAATCGACACACGCGTTCCACAGCGCCACAGGGAGTGCAGTGCCCAGTGTGCGTCGGACCCACGGTTGTCCAGGACCGCCAGAAAAGGGCCTCTTCCCGGGCCAGACTCCATATTTGGACATGCCTGACAAAGAACTCCATATTATGGGCATAAAAGGGGACACTTGAAGATCATGAAGGCAGTCTGGGCCATCCAACTCTGCCACTAGCTGGCATCCATTTAACAATTTTGAACACAAGAACAGCAATATGAGCACTGCAGCTCCTCTTCAGTGTGGTAGACCGTATACAATTTCACTTTCAGACTGTGGAATTGTGGATGGTTGAGTACCTCCTTGGCTCTAATAGGTTGCCGAGTTGTAGGTGCTTATGCGCAGCAGGGTGGTTAACTGCTGCATTGTCGTCTAAGTACACACAACAAGCTGCTGCGAGAGAGAGAGAGTCGTGAAAGCGGCTGCCGTACAGTTACATAATAAATGTTATTATTGCACAGGCTAGATTGGTCACCCCTGAACTAGTGCATCTTTATGAGATTGTATTCTCAACCCTGCCTTATTAGGGCAGTTTACTCTGGTGAAGGAGCGGCAGTGGTGGAAAGTAACTAAGTACAATTTCCAGTACTTTTACTTCTACGCCACTACATCTGAGAGGCAAATATTGTACCAACTACTTCAGCCCCTATATACTGTACATTTCGGCCATTTGAAAGTAGCAGATCTACAAGCTCACAATTGGACACGATGTGACACATTGTGAGCTTGTAGATCTGCTATTTTCAAAAGATTTTTATACAATACAATAACTTGTAGTACTTTTGGTACTCCAAGTACACTTTGATGCCAATACGTTTGTACTTTTACTCAATTACATTTTGAATTCCGGACTTTTACAGAGTATTTCTAAATTACAGTATTGATACTTTTACTTAAGTTAAACATTTGAGTACTTTTTCCACCACCAATGGTAAATGGTAAATGGTGCATTTATATAGCGCCTTTATCCACGGCACTTTACATAGTGCATCACATTCACCCATTCGCACACACATTCATACACCGATTGCGGCGGAAGCCATGCAAGGTACCAACCAGAACATCGGGAGCAATTTGGGGTTCAGTGTCAAGGACACTTCGACATGTAGACAGGAGGAGCCGGGATTCGAACCGCCGACCCATGGATCATTGGACGACCTGCTCTACCCCTGAGCCACAGTCGCCCCCGGAGGAGTGGGGACTATGACAACATGTCACTTTCTCCTTGTGTGTTAGTGAACCATCATGGCAGTTTTCAGTCAAGAAAATCTGTGTAACTTCTATTAACTTAACAGCTGTCTAACTTACCGAGCTCGTGTTTTCCTGGGTTGTCAGAGATCTCCATGACGTACAGCTTGAGGCCCTTGTGGCTCTTCCCAATGCTGTAGATGCGAGTAATGTCTGGACACGCCTCGTTTACTGACTTCATCAACTGGGAAAACAAGGAGGATAACATAATAATACCTGCACCTCTTCTGAAACTGGTTCATATCCTGATGATTCTCTCTCCCTCACTGACCCATTTCGAGCCATAGGCCTACACGTCTAAACACGGTTAAGAAAACCCCTCACTTTTATGCCATCCCCGCGTTTGAACGTCTAACATACTATACACCTCCTGTATACGGGCCCCGACGACACGGGCACCGACAACTATCTTGGAACGGTCGAGAACACAGAAAGACGAAAATAATGATAATCCGTGCTTCATAGAATCCCATACTGGCCGCAAACTTTAGCGGCATTTATCTCGGAATTGACCCTCAGATTTGGTGACATGAGAAAAAGTATGAATTTAGGATGCCACTAAAAGGCTAGCGCATCGCTCCTTTTAGCATGTTATAGTTTTGCATGCTAGTTAGGGACCCGATCGAGCTACGGACAGTTTGCACTCTTACTTCCGGTTTTAAAATGACCGACGAAGGACCTGTGAAATTACGTCACTTTGTAGTTTTTGCCTGGAAAGGTCTACCAAAGTGTCTCTGATGTCATGACTTCCTGGACTGTTGTCTCAGTAACACAAGGAGGAGCATTGCACCAAAGCATTATGGGAATTGTAGTCCAGGAAGTAAGTGAGCACATCAGAGACGCTGGGCTCACTGCTAAAATCTAAAAATATCTAAAACCACATATTACACACAAAGACCCCCAGGAAAGTGTTCTAAATCATAAAGTGTCCCTTTAAGGTTGTTGCTGTTGTTTATTTCATACTTGCATCATTTGCATGGCTTATTTACAAATCTGAAATAAATATTTATAGGTAAGAAAAATCAGACGTGTGTGAACTGAGCAGTGCAACTATACATGTATTGTTAGAGTTACTGTACTGTACTGTGCATAGAGACACACACATACACGTATACATACTGTGTAATGAAGCACCGGCGCCGCTCAAAAAGCTGTAATTTGATTGAAATAAGTGACAAGAGAATCATGACTCCTATCAGTAGTGGGAGAAGCCTAGCCCTACAAGCAGAACCCAATGCTACTGAAGTTTCTGACATTTTTTAGACCCAGAGCATGGGGTCCTATTCCACCTCCACCCTGCCACCGGGTACGCACACATATATAAACGTTAACACCTTCGGATAAGTCCTTCTGCGCTCTTTGAGGACTTTTTTTTCCGTGTGAGGGCTTCTGAATGTGTGAACTTTAAGTACCTATAAATACCGCTGCGAATATCTCCTGTGGCGCGGAAGCCGTTAAGTATTTTTAACCTTTGTTTGACCGATTTGGTCGCTTTGATTCTTCTCTTCCTTCCTTGTTTATTGACACCTCATTGTACCGCCTATCTGGCTAGCTAGTGGCACTATAGCTATGACAGAGCAGATCAGAGGCAGGAACGTAGCCGGCACAAGCCAACCGCACATCGGGAGGCGGTACAATAAACGGTAAATAAACAAGAAGAATCAAAGCGACCAAATCGGTCAAACAAAGATACTTAAAAGTAAAGTAAAAATACTTAACGGCTTCCGTGACACAAGAGAATTCGCAGCGGTATGTATAGGTACTTATAGTTGACACCTTCAGAATAACGCAAACGAAAAGAAGACGTCAAACGGCGCAGACTCGATGTTACCGAGGATATTTATGTCCGCGTTCCAATATTCCCATACGAAAATATAGATACGCACAGGGACCCTACGCAAAGTGACATCCAAATTTCAGAAAAGCTTTACGGAGGGTTCCGAGAGGGGCTAGGAGAAGCCCTGCTGTAGTTAGTGGTCAAATTCGCTACAGTCTCTCCAAGCGGCCCTGTGGTAATAAAATGTCGTTCTCTGGTGAGTCTGAAACCACAGAAAAGTGGGCGCACTGACCACATGGCGTACACTTTCTTCTAGACTCACTGCAAACACACATATTATTGTCTCCACCAGGCCGAAGGCATGGGGAGAGAGTATGTTTTGTACTCTTTGTCCTTGTGTGTCTGTCCGTCCGTCCGTCCGTCCGTCTGTTACCAGATAATCTCCGGCACCGTTAACCCGGTCGATGTCCCAAATTTTCCAGAACAGCCTGTTATAGCGCCACCAGGAGGCCTACTTTTGAAATTACTGCTCCAGATTCTGTCCAAAAATTCCGCAAATCGTTACACACTGTCTCTATAGTCTTGTGTTCAAGACGGATCTGTCCGATATTTCAGATTCCATCCTAATAGGCTAACATTGACTTTCAAAATTTGCAGGATTGGCCCGTTTTTAACAAAAAACCTCAAATAATGAATGGAGCGTGCAATTTACGTGAAATCTTTCACGGACCTTCCTGAGGAATATATTGCACCCTTTTCACATTGGCCTATTATAGAGCCACCAGGAGGCCACAACCTGACCTACCCTAGCTGGTGGAGACCTGTGCCCCGAGGGGCACTTTTTCTAGTTGCTACACTGATGAAAGCTCAGTGAGTAAATTAACTTGGAAACATAGGGTTGTGGTGTGATGTGTGCCGTCCGTCCACTGTCTATAATCCGTGTCTCCACCAGGCCGAAGGAATGGGGAGAGAGTATGTTTTGCACTCCGTCTGTCTGTCTGTCTGTCTGTCTGTCTGTCTGTGTGTGTGTGTGTGTGTGTGTGTGTGTGTGTGTGTGTGTGTGTGTGTGTGTGTGTGTGTGTGTGTGTGTGTGTGTGTGTGTGTGTGTGACTTTCAAAGCTCGCATGATTGGTCTCCCTACGAAAAAGACCTTCTCCAGCATCACTGAGCATTGCATCGTTATCACTGTGGCAATGTATCCCTTATACCTTTCTCATCTCCTTGTAGTTGTGGTGTCTGAAGTCCAGTTTGTCTCTGGATCCAGCAGGTTCCGTCTGCCAGGGATAGATATTGGGATCTGAAAGATCATGGTGCAAAAAGAAAGAAAATAGTTGACACAATTCTGTCCCAGCTGTCAAACCTGACTTACTTGTTTATTAATGACTGCCTGGATGAATTATGGAGCTCCCACAGCAAACATGCTGTCCTGAATTTGTAAATAATGTTGCATATGGATGACAAATGTGTCTTTGAAGCTTTCTAAACTAGAATTACATGCTAGTGGCTAGTGGGACATTGTGTAAAAGGCTAATGACAACAGCAGTCATTTTTTTTCAAAAGCTTTGATGACCGTTCATATGACATGATATATGACAAGATATACTATGACATGTATCTAACTTGCTGCAAACATTACATGAGCTTCATTAAAAGCTTCATTCCCTGCAGGGCACATATAAGTAAAAATGTACACTACAACAGTGGTTCCCAAAGTGGGGTCCTAATGGAACGAAACAGACACTAACGGGTCCATTTGGTTCCATTTGTACACTCTCAGAGTTAAATTAACATTGATTTTACATTTGATTTTTGCCTAATGCAGGTCAAACTTGGGGTCCTTGAAAATAAACAGGTGGGGATTCACTACTAAAGCCGTAAAAATCTTCTCTTATGGAGGTCCCTGGCATATCTTTTCAAATGACATGAATATGTTTGGGAACCAGTGCACTACAACATCAGTGGAGCAGCTCACCTTATGATGGCTACTATGCAGTACCTGGGAGGGCACAGCCCAGCACCTCAGCTCTGAGACAAATGCTCCCATCTGTTCCATTCTCGTACCAGGACTGGGGGTTGATACGGATATAGCGTGCCACCATTGATGATGTGTTAAATTGAGCCAGCACGGCAGTCTCTGCGTCCTGATTCCCCTCAAATACCTAAAACATTGTCACAACATGGGTAACATTTGACAAAGCACTAGCAAGGTATAAGATATGGTTATGGTTAATAATTTTGTTCGTAAATGTACCGTATAGGTCACAATATTAACACATGGAGATAACTCACTGCCTCTTCGGTCCCGTTCATACAAGGCTTCCAGACCAAGGAATCATTACTGAATTGGACTTTGTAAGAATGCACTAGGTCCCAGCTGAGTGTTGAAAACATACATGTTAATATATTTGAAAGATTGTAATACAACATGAAAATTAATTAAATTAAACATTTTAAATATCCTGAAAAACTGAAAAAAGCGAACAGTGGTTCTCAACCAGTGGTCCGGGGACCACCAGTAGTGCTTGAGGAGGTTCCAGGTGGTCCCCAGCTAAATGATGGAGAGTTGGTAACCAAATGGACCCTTATAGAACTTTAACTCTTGATAGCATAAAATTAATTGCGGGTCCATTTGGTTTCATTTTACGCTCTCAAGAGTTACATTTTTGTTAAAACACCTGCATTACTTAAAGGTATATTCAGTGATTTCACTAAAAAAACTTTAGGTTTCGTTTTTGCCTTGGGACCCAAAGCCTTTCATCCAATCAGGATAGAGAACCAAAAACGAAACCTACGGTTTTTTGACCCCCAGGGTTTAACTGGGGACAGGGAGGAACTCCTTATATGGTCAGCACACTCTATAGTAGGGAGGATTATCACAACAAAACAAAAAAATAAGTGATATTTGAATTAAGTGAAATCACTGAATATACCTTTAATTTACAAGAATCTACACAATTAGAGAATGTTAGAAGGCTATTGGAACTATTTTAAAAGGTTTTTCAGAATAGTAAAAAATTGCAAGGGTAAGGGGTGGCGCAAGATATAGGCCATATAGGTCCATCATTTTACATCCCATTACAGAATCTTATTATGCATCATGACCTCCAGATGGAGCTGCGTCCCTGCAGGATGACCCCAGTGAAGCGTGTGGGTTTCAGGGCGTCCACTTCCAGCCACTGCTTCTTGTCTCTGTACTGAGCACACCAGGCTCCATCGTAGATATCGCCGTCGTGTATCCCAGACTTCGCAGACAACACACACGCATGCACATACAAACATCAATGCACAACGCCGAGGCACTATACACAGTTCCTGGCCAATAAATCAAGGCGCTTTCAATTTATTCAAACTGGCCATATACGTCGGCCAATCAGGGACCACCATTCTTGATGATGTAACTAATGTACGCTTGGTGATCGTCTGGGTATGTGTATGTCGGTATGTATGAATGGTGGTCCCTTATTTATTGGCTGTTGATGGTGACGTAACTAAGGTACGTGTCAACTTGGTATAAGGTCGGTAACAGGTCTGAAGGATTTAGAACAGCAGTTGTAATAGACATTAGTTAGTAGCAGTACTCTGCTTGCGCACAAGTATGCCATGTATGGCCTACTTGTGTGCAAGGCGCAAGTTGGCACCTCGACAGAGTGCATTTCTAGTTATTATTATTATTATAAAAAGCTGTAATTTCTTATTTCAGTTGCAATATTCATGAACAACAAAAACGGCAATTTATGTTCCTTTGGATACTTTCCGGCTGGTCACCTGGATGTTAAGTCGACCTCTGTGGGGGCCCAGGCCCCTGCGCTGGAAGGAAGAAGCCTTCAGCTGCTTGTCTTTCACCTTCAGAGACTCCAGACCCAGAGGAGGGCATTCTGGTGGAGAAGCCATTATATCACACAATTTAGGCATTTGCACACAGAGCGACCTATGCCTGATTTATACTAGTTGCATGTCGGAGTCTGGCGACTGAAAACAATTGAGATCCCGCAGGGGGAAATTACAGTGCTGCCCACAGAAGGAGCACGGAGGGGGATCAGTTAAAGGCCTATTCATACTGCAGTTTTAGGTGATAAGGTGACCACCAAAAACTACAACTTCACATCACGCGGCAGTGGTAAGAGACTCACCGCTCACCCAAACACATCTCTGTTTTACTAAAACTACAACTTGACATCACTGAGCTGCTGTGGTAAGCAACTCACCGCTCACCCAAACACATCCCTCTGCTTTTACTAAAACTACAACATGACATCAAGCCGCTGTGGTTTTAACCAACCACCTAAAACTGGAGTATAAATAGGCCTTTAGGGGTCCATGCTAAACCCCTTACCCCTTATCCCTAAACTTCTTTGCCTTTTTTTACTATTTTGATTTTTTTTTTAATAGTTCAACTATTTAAACTATTCAAAAATGTTTAAAAAAAAAAAAGAGAAGAAGTTGAGGGATAAGGGGTTTAACATGGACGAAAATGGAGCCCTTAGTGTCTTGCGCAGAGACATTTCGACACATTGCTGCCTGGTCTGGAACCGAACCTGGGATAACCGAGGCCTTCGGCTCCCCCGGCAGGCTTCTAACCATTCAGCTATGGCCGCAAAATAGTGTACTCACAATGCACTGGGAGCTTGTGGATCTGCAATGTTGGTGTGACTGTGAGACATGATGCGCAACCAAGTGTAAATCAAGCTTTGAAATGTGTATTATCAGAGTAAGTGGCATGAAGCATAACAAACAACAAGCTAAACGGTCAAGCAAAGAAAACAATGAAGTGCTGCAAAGGAACTAGGATACCAGGTAAATATCAAACCTAGCGTATGTCTGCTGTATGCTATCTTAGTACCATAACACACTAATATATTGTATGTGAACACGTACCATAACACACTAATATACTGTATGTGAACAAGTAACCAACATACTGTACATCTGTATAGTTTAACTAGTGTCTATCAAAATAGGTGGCACAACATACATACACAAATGTGCAGTGAATACACAATCACAGATGTGCAGTTGTGCACATCTGTGATGTAGATATATGTGTGCTTTTGAAAACATAAAGTAAAGTATAACATAAAGTATGTGCCTAGGCATACACGTGACATTTGCAGCCATACCCTGGGTGCAGGCAAGCACTCACACATCCACAGTCACACACACATAGATAATCCTCCATACTAGTAAATCGCTGAAAGATGAAGGCATCAATTCTACAAAGCATGTACGCCAAAAGTAGGAAAAAGCAGCATTTTGGGGATAGGAGAGGAAGAGAGGAAGGAGACATTGATGAATAAAATGTCATGTGTTTTTCTAAAAATGCCTTCTAAATTCAGATTTTAATTCAAAATGTTCAATGTTTTCTCTAATGTTACAAAAAGGTATAACAACGTATTAGGGTTCCAGGTTTAAGGGTAAAGAGAGCGAGAGATAGGCCTACAAAGTACATTGTATAGCCTACTAAGAAATACAGCAAGATTTCCTCCAACTTGCCTTAGTTTTCACTACACCCAGTGTGTGTAGACAGATAAAACTTTAGCTGCTGTGTCGTTAATCTTTGGCGCATTTAAAAGGGAGTTGTGAGCTCCCGCTTTATTCAGATTTTCTGTTTTCATAGTTTGGCCCAGCACCAAATAACAGAGGATGTGCGTTATATTTTTTCTGGACAGACAAAACTGTCATTGTCTGCAAGGCTCAGCTTGATTTGCTCTCTCATGTCTCTCCAAACACGTACTGGTTCATCCTGCCAGCTGCTTTTATTGCTATCCCCTGAAGACCCCAAAATCTAAATTAATTGTCTTCAATGAAGACATGATGAAAAGACTGCAATTGTAGATATAGTTTGTCTTTATCTATTATGACTTCAGTCGAAATCTGGCCATATTTCAGGAGCAATTAATGTAAAGGTTCACAAAGTTTCCCATGCAAATTCTATGGAAGCTGACCACAATAAATGTTTTGCCTCTTAAGCCTTTAGGCTCCCAGCTGATCTGGCTGTGATTCAGAACATAGTTCCACTCCAGAGTAATTGTTCTAAGGCTTTGCTGATAGCCTGATACTGACCTAATTTGTTTTTAGCCAAACCACAAATGTTTCCAAAGTAAACTTTTCCAAAGCCTGTCCAAAGAGACCTTATGCCATAATGATGATTGTTGTAGCCTTTAATAATTTATTGTGCATATACGGGTGTCTGTCAGTGACTGAAGCTTTAGTTACACTCACTGGGGCTTCGACTTTCCTCTCACAAAACAAATGCATGGATGTAAGTCTCTCTATCAAACCCTTTTCGCAGTACTGTTTCCAAAAAGTAAACATATCAGAACCAAGATACAGTAATACACTTAAAACAAAGTGGTTGTTTGTCAGCCAGTACCATGTTTCC
Organism: Protomyctophum parallelum; assembly: GCF_964188405.1. NCBI lineage: Eukaryota > Metazoa > Chordata > Actinopteri > Myctophiformes > Myctophidae > Protomyctophum > Protomyctophum parallelum. The sequence continues at coordinate 26,841,823 of NC_139711.1, read as the reverse complement.
CCCGGTTTTCCCAATGCAATCTTACGGAAGCAGTACTGCGCATGCGAACGGGGGTTGACTGGACATTGACATTTTTTTAATTTAAAGCCTGATTTAAGCAGTTGTTTTACCCCAGACAAAATAATGTACGTGCCGGCCTTAAGTTTATCAACTGTATCTCGGTTCTGATATGTTTACTTTTTGGAAACAATACTGCAAAAAGCGTTTAATCCACTGTTTGTGGACGGGCTCGACCCAGCTAGAGCCCATTTCGACGTGGGCAGGGACATCACAGGACGGAACCTCATCTCAGAGATAAAGCGTAGATATTGAGGTTCCAAACGGAGCTACAAATAAGCCACAAATTGCTAGTCAATGCAGGCAGACCAAGGACATAGCCAGCTCATCATATATGGTAATACAGTATACCATATGTATACAATATACTTACTTAGTAAGGAAGGAAAATGACATCCAGTGGGAGGTCACTACAGATACCTCTCTCTCCATCCTAGTGGAACTCCCACTGGGCCGATATATTAGTTACACTGACCCTTTCTTCTGTACACTACATTTCTTCCTTTGGTACAGCCCCTCGCACACACGCACGCACCCACACACCCACCTCTGCTTTGAGAATCTGAGAGATAATTGTGGTCGGCTTCTGGATTCCAGGGGATAAGGTTCAAGGGTCGGAAGGGAAACAAACAGGAACGAAACTAACACCATCCCTTAAACTACACGATCTCTGTCAGCATATATGTGTGTTATGTAGTGCAGTGAGGACCACCAGTGGTCCTTGAAGGGATTCCAGGTGGTCCCCAGCTCAATTTCGGAGTTGGTAACCAAATGGACTCTTATAGATCTTTAACTCTTGAGAGCGAAAAATGATTATTTACTTTACAAGAAGTCTACACAATTAGAGAATGTAGAAGAATTGTTATTTTGATCGTTTGCTTGTTATCTCTCCTATGGTACCAACATCAATACAGCATGGAAATGTGGACATATTCTTTAGCTTTGGCCTTGATATGAAAAGGGCTGAAAACCACCGATAGTGTATGAGAAAGGACAAATTAACAGAGGGGGAGAGAAAGAGGGATCATGTTGGGAGATGAGCAGGGATTTCTGAATAATGGTTAGACCAGTGGTTCTCAACCTGTGCGTTGAGAGACCCCCAGTGGGGTGTAGGCGAGTTTCCAGTCATTGTCAATGGCATTAAATGTTTGTGTTAAGACATAATCTCAAAAAAAGGGAAAAAAGGAAGAAATATTGTTATTTTTGGGGGATTCACGGCAAGAAAAGGTTGAGAACCACTGGGGTAGGCCTCACGTCCCTATGGAAAAGCAGGGATGCTTTGAATCTGTTCCCAGCATTGGAGTGGAGTTATGATTCAACAATGGTTCAAGTTTTACCAAAACATATTTTGAAATATGCTTTCTGGCAAAATGACCATTTTTGCAAAAGGAATAGGCATTAAGCAGGTTATCTGCATATTGACATTTAAATAAATGAGTACATTGCTTGTTTAGGTATTTGTCTACCTTACAGTACTTTTGCACTATATACAGAGTATGTCTTTTTGCATAGCAAGGGAACAGCCACATCACTTGGTGAATCCCATCGACAGACCTTGGTCTATAAACGGTTTCTTGAAAAACCTTCATGGTTGGTTTTACCTTTCTTTAGGTGCCAGATGGGCTGCATTTTGGACACATAAGATAGTATACTATTTGAATGTTAATGTTGCACAGGTTTTATCTATCTGACTCGTGGCAAAATAGCACCCCCAAGCTGGTGGTTTAACACCATGAGTTATTATATTATGTAAAATAACTCAAAAAGGTAAAACCAAACTACGTTACACCATAGGGAACCATGGTCTGCTCAGCATACTGTACTGTATATAGCCTTCCAGGGCTAATCCCCATACATACGTGTCACTGTGTCCGTGGATATTGACTGGCGCACACTTTGTTTGACTTTAGGTTTGGTTTTCTTAACAACCTTGACTTTAACCTTGGTGGGTGGCTTCTTGAGTAGGACTTTGGGCTTCTTCGGAACAGGTCTGTCCTTCTTTTCTATCCGAATGCTTCTGACGGATCTCCTTGCTATAAAAATGCACAGCATGTATTTAGGCAATAACTTTCTCAGTATCATATTAAAGACTTTAACATATCTGATATGCAGGGGTTTAAGATGCATAATTCTGATTTAGGTAGCTGACAAGAGTCTATACACAGTAGAAGAAACTCAATTCTAGAATGAATTCAAGCTAGCTTAATGTTAAACAATTTCAATTAAATTCAAAGGAGCTGTATTGGCCTGAGAAAACATTGACATTGCCAAAGCAAGTGTCAAAATATACAGTTAAATGGGGAAAGTAGTATACAGTTGGAGCGGAGGGGGTACAGCATTGTGTAAAGTTAAACATAGATATGTCACATTGCCTCATTATATACATGCTATATGTACAGGGTATAAAGCTTTTTTAAACGAATAGCAGCAATCAATTTGGGACAAATAGCAGCATTTTTCCTCAAAACTATTTAAATAGTATACAAAATAAGACAAAAGCTTCGAATTTAGATGTGTGTAAAATTAGCAGCTCTGTTTGCATGTGGCCAATAATATAAACACTCAAACAAGTAGCTCTGTTCCTATCTCTTTCCAGTTGTAGGGCTACCATAGCTCTTAGTCTATACTCTATATGGACAGGAGCTAGGGCTACTAGGTGTTTTTCATCAGATAACTTTAAAGCACTTCACCATACCACCGGATACAATGTGGACAACAGAACACACACGCACAGCTCAAGCGCGTGCACAGCCGCACACGTTACTTTGACTACTCACTCAGACGTGTCACGTACAGACTACCGAGGCGAGCATATAACGGACCCACAGAAAATGTCTCACAATGCACTGCAGTTTATTCACGATAAGCCCCGTCAGTTTGTTTGATAGGTGAAATGTCGCCATGCAGACGAAAGGATCCATCATCACTCACTCGTTTACTACAACTACATACACAGTAACCACACTGTCGCACAATCAATTAATGCAAATTGTTGATATAAATTAGGCTAGCCTATTTCACCGCGAAATGGTGGGGATGTAGGTGATTATAACCGCTTACCTAATTCCATTGGCCCTTCTTCCTCTTTACCCAAACGACGTTTCCCCAGCGTCTTATCATCAGGTCCTTCATTCATATCTTCGGTGTGGAACAGAGCTGTGGGCCTGGGTCGTCTGGTAGTTGTTTGGGGCTTGAAAGTGGTTGTAGATGCAGATCGTGTTGTGGGCGCGTGGGTAGCAGTGGATTCATCCTTTTCTCGTGTAGAAGTAAGGCTCGTTGGAACCGCTGCTGTGGTAGAACTAAAAAGGCTTCGTTGAGTCACAGTTGCGTTCTTCTCGTCAGTTAACTTGGCTGAAATAATAAGTACTAATGATGCACATAAAGTTAAGAACAGAGAGAGGCGCAGAAGTCCTGCCATGCTGGCTGACTGACTTGTTCCCTGCAGACTTCTCTTGAACCCGAACCAACTAGAAGCAGCCAGCCTGTCGCTGCAGTTCTGCCCCTACAAAGCTGATGGGAACGGCCATCAAAGTGACCTCTACACCAGTGGTTCCCAGAGTGGGGTCCGGGGACCCCCAGGGGTCCTTGGGAGTTCCAGGGGGTCCTCAGCCAAATGAGTTTGGAACCAAATGGACCCTTATGGGGTCTGTAACTCTGAGAGTGGACAAATGGAACAAAATGGACGGGTCCATTTGTACACTCAGTTAAATTAACATTGATTTTAGAAAATAAATTGGGGGTCCCACCATCCCAGACATGCCATTAAATGGTGGTCCATAGACTATAATGGAGGTCAAACTGGGGGTCCTTGAAATTAAAAGGGTTGAGAATCACTGCTAGGGTGTCCCTGGCATATATTTGCAAATGAGGGTCCGCGGGCTATAGTGCCAATTTGGGGGTCCTTGACATGAAAAGGTTTGGGGAACCACTGCTCTACACCCAGTGATCAACACAAGACATATCCTGATATACTGTAGTGAGCATATCCACAGATATCCCAAGCCGTGCATATCCAGACATCCCAAGCTGTGCATATCCACAGATATCCCAAGCCATGCATGCCTATTCCCACTATAGACTGAGGAAGAAATGCCACTCGACAGTTTTCAAATCAGCCTCATGGTGGCGCTACAACAGGCCAAGTTGCGTCTATCACACACACACACACACACACACACACACATGTTTTAATTACTCCTAAACATTTTGCCAAACATCACACTCTCCTATCCTCCTGGTGGAGACCTGTGCCCAGAAGGGCACTTTTTCTAGTTCATTTCTGCATCTCTTAGGGCCCATTTAATGCATATAATAATATAAAAATGGCAGATCTGCAAGTTCAGTGTCTTGAATGAGATGTGCTGTGAGTTTGCATATCTAATATTTTCCAGCATAGGACCGTTGCACAGTGAAGTATAAACAAGGCTTTAGGATTTATAAGTCGTTTTTAGAATCCTCCTCCTATAGTACAACAACTTGTTTTTAGGGAACCACAAAATGGTTAATTAAATAATTGGAGATTAGAGTTGACTTGTCTTTTAGGTAAACCCTGGGAAGCAAAATAATCATTATGAATAATAAGGTGCGCAGTAAATGGTTTATTGCGACCTCTTGTGGTTGCTACAATAAATTAATTTATAAATGCCTATGACTAGAAAGACACCTTTCAGTTCGTAGCATGAATCTGGTTAAATAGTTTAATGTCACAGACAAGACATAATATTACAAGAGGAACATTCAAGTTTCACTTGTGTATTACCAGTACTTTACATCTGGAAAAGTACAAGGGGGGGAATAGAACATTTCACACTACGAAGACAAAAACGACGACAGCCCTTGTTACTTCTCTTCATGACAATAAAAAAAAATACCCGGCATCAAACAAAAAAATCCTATCCAACCAGATGTTATTGAAAAAACAAAGCCCAATACAAAATGAAAAGAAAAACGATTTTTACAAAAAGGTAGGATAAAAAAAAAAAAAAAATATCCTGTTAAGAGTAATCAAAGTCTCAGTCCATTTCATCTTAAAATAGAATGTTTCATGAGCAAAGAACAGAACAAACACCATGCTGTGATGTATGCTGTGAGCAGAACACAGCACAGTTCGTAAGGAGCGGGGGGGGGGGGGTGGAGCATCGTGGCATCAACGCTCAGGGCTTCCAGAGCTTGAGCAGGCCATCCTCACTGTAGGTGCCAATAAGGTTCTGGTGTGGGTGGTGCGCGATGCCAATCACATCCTTCTCATGGATCTGGTGGGGGTAGGAGCCAGAGGATGTCATGAATCATGAGCCGGGGCTTATTGAGAAGTTATACCGTACATCAACTTACAGAACTGCCTCAGAAGGAAATTTATATTTGAGTGTGGAATCAAACCTCTAGGCAAACCCCTGGCACTGTTTATGCCATACTCCAACCATTTAATTATCCAGACAGTGCAGTCTATAAGCAAGTAGAGCTAGGAATTAAGTCTGGTTAATTTGAAGTACTATACATTTACTGTAGTGTGCTGCCAAATAGTCAATCATGCTACGAACATGACGGCAAGCAATGCATGGACTAGTCTAAAAAAACAACACCATTGATGTAATACTTCAAATAAGCCTGGAATATTTAACAAGTTGAAATGAGTAGTATCATTGCACAATGAATCACATTTTAATTTGTTGGAACTTTCAAATGTGTACAATATAAACCAATCGTCGGGGAAATCTACCGGTAATCAGAATTTGAAAAGTTTTGAAAGCACCGTGTTCTAAGCTACGTTCCAGTGAACACAATGATAGCAGACAGTGCACAGCATCTGAGCTGTCAACAGCGCTGAAAACTCTTCTGGATGGATTCATTAACATTCAAATCACATGTAATGGACAAAATAAAAAACACCATTCTCTTAAATTGCAATTATGTGCAATAGCACAGTAGAATAGCAAGGTTAGAATTCTGAAACAACCCTCTTACTCCGTCACATCACCATTAAAAAGGGCTTCACTTTTTTTCCCCATGTCTCCATTCATCCGTGTGGTACATACCGTCAGAGTTCTCTCCAGTTTGCCGGTGACCGTGCTGAAGCAGTAGAGCACAAAGTCTTCCCCTACGCAGTAGATCCACTCACCACGGGGTGACAGGGTACAGCACACAAAGTCACCACCTTCCCTCTTACCAGAGCTGAAACTCCTCACAATCTGCACACGTGCACATGCAGAGAGTCAGAGAGGTGACAGAGTACGACTTAAAAACATTGTCAAAGCCGGAAATGTATAAGTTTCAAATTACTATTTTCCTTTCATGTACAGTACAGTGACTTGGAAGACATTACCATATGGAACCAACCAAGAGTCCTACAGAGGAATCCACTTGAAGTGTTGACTTTGACAGCAAATTTAGATTTTAGTTTTAGTCAGTCTCTCATAATTCGACGCATTGTGAACTTTCAGATCTGCTATTTTCAGCATGCAACCAAGCGTAAAATGCAACCTAGTCCCTTCACTAGTCCTTTCCTAACATTTTCGTCTAGTTTTTATTTGTTGATGAAATTGTCAATATATTCAGTCTTAGTTTGTCCATGTAGTTTGTCAGTGAAGAAAGGTAGCCAATGGTCATTATTAGTTGAGGAAATCAACAGTGCTTGTACTGACCTGTCCTTGCATGTTCATGATGACCACGGTGTTGGACCGGTTACACACCACAAAGTGCTCAGGGTTTTTGGGCAGCAGGATGACGTTGTTGACGGTGATGTCCGTGCCGGCGGACGTGCCCAGAGACTTAAAGGTGTTGGTGCATTCTGTAGTCTTCACGTTCCAGACCTAACAGACACACGGTTTAACACAGGAGAGACAATACGTGTGGAGGTAGGGTCACTTTACCTCCACCTTATCCACTCTGTCAGAGCCTACATAGAAGTTTGTATACACACACTAGTAATAGTAGAGAAGACACAAAGCTAAAATCCAGGACTTATATTAACCCATTCAGACCCGAGGCTGATTTTCAAAACACTGTCTAAATCTTTTCAGAAAAACGTATATAAAAAGAAAATATAAGGCTACGAGCCGTGTCTCATCTTCTTTCATTCATAGTATATTTCAAACTAATCACATTCAAAGTTGTCTTCTTAAAGTTGGAATAAGTCCTGAAAAAAACAACTTTTTCAATAATGCCTGTGTGTATTTCATATTGTGGGTGCAAAGGTAGTTTTATTATGAACACTTTGCACTTGAATTGTGAAGGCAAATACCGGTACACAAACGGGTATTACAAGGTTTATTGCCAAGTGCAAACAGTGCAGCAGCCATGATCAGACATCTATCTTCAGTACATCTGATGGTGGTACAATCTAAGTTTCTAACTAATCACAAAGTAGTTTGCTTCCATACCTTGACCGTTCCATCAGAGGAGGCACTGACAACGTGGTGTCCATCAGGTGTGAAGGTGGCCTCATTAACGAAGGAGGAATGACCACGGAACTCTTTCAGACATTTGCCCGACTTCAACCCATGGACCCTGACAGGAAACGCAAGATAATGTTGAAAAACCGAATGTCCAAAATAGGCAGAGAGGTTGTCGGCACCGCCATTGCTTGATTAGTTGGGTACCACCAGATCGTCTTTATTCAACCAAATACGTTCCAATGTAGAAAAATTGATTAGCATGTTAGAAGAGTGATACCCGATTAGGGATGTCAGTAACGGATAGTTTCCCAGCTGGTTAGCCGACAGGATTAACCGGGTCATTAACGGATAGTGGTTGATTTTTATCTTTTTTTAATAGGCTACCCCAAATGTAATATGCATGTATAGGCTACATAATTAAAGTTGGTAGACGAATGGTATACATTTATTTATGCTCCTTTTTTAAAAGACAAACAAAAAAGCAACATTTAACAATATAAATAAATTGTTGTAGGCTTAATCATCAATAAACAACGCATCGCATCTGCATGATGCATGCATCTGCGCGTCTACAGTACAGAGGTCCGCCGTACAGGACCTGACGGTTCTAGTCCAAAACATAAATAAATCCAGTCCAGATCTGAGCAACCCATACCTATAAAGCCACTGGACGCATGGGCTAAGCCTTTTTTTATTATTAAGGAAGATCAGCATGCATGTCACCGTGATCTGTTTGTTGACTTTTCGCTGACGAGATAACCCTCAAACATCGATAGCACATGGCTAACTTGATAGCCGTAATGGTTGAGGAGGAGGAGGAAGCGGCTGTAAACGTTCTCCCTCCAGGCCAAATGGCCAATAATGGAATTAATAATGCCAAGTAGGTCTCTGCATTTATACGGTCGACATGTGTTCATCTCGTCTCGCTGTCACTCGCTTACATTTCGACTACCGCAAAGCTACCCTTGTAGCCAACTAGCCAGAAGTACAACAGAGAACTTTGGGACATTGAGGGGGCAGAAAACCGAGCCCGAGCGCTGTTCATGCAGCCTGGAGTGTGACAAGCTGGACTGACAAGTACAGTCTCTGTAATGTTTATGTTGTATTATTACTAAAAACGATCTAAAATAAAGGGATTTAAGATCAGAACACGTATTTATTATTATGCAAATTAACCGTTAAAGCTGATAAAAATATCCGATGTTTCTTAACGGTCGGTTAACCGGTTAGCCGGTTAACCCCTGACATCCCTATACCCGATTTATACCTGGTTGCACGCCGGTGATGCGTGCACAAACATAACATTTCTACAAGCTCACAACAGGTCGTCGATCCGACTTGTTCGGTGGGTGACAATGTGACAACCTAGTTTAAATCAGGCGTAAAGTGTGGTGCAGTCTATAGTATTTATTTATAGTTTCAATGTACAGATATTCATTCTACTGTTGGACGGATGATAGGTGTTTAGTTTACTTATGATCCTAGATGATGACAATTTCTATGCATTTACCCTGTGTTGTTCTCTCTTATTGGAAATCGCTCTGGATCAATAGTGTCTGCAAAAATGACTACATTTTAAGTTGTGGTGAGGCAATATCCTGTCAACCTACTTTCAATCTATCAATAAAAGCAGAAAACCCCCCGAAAAATATCTTAAACTAGATAAAGTGCCCCTCGGGGCACAGGTCTCCACCAGGGCAGGTCAGGTTGTGGCCTCCTGGTGGCGCTATAATAGGCCAATGTGAAAAGGGTGTAATTTCTTCTTACGCTGGATGGCAATTGGATGATTTGAGGCATTGACTATAGAGAATTGCAGGATTTTTGGACAGAATCTGGAGGAGTAATATCAAAAAAGTGTTTTTCAAACGTCAGCCTCCTGGTGGCGCTATAACAGGCCGTTCTGAAAATTTGGGGCAAAGCTTCATCGTTGGAATCCAGGGAGTGTGTGTGCAAAATGTGGCATCGGCCGGGTTAACAGTGCCGGAGATTAGCTGGTAACAGACGGACACACACGGACGGAGTGCAAAACATACTCTCTCCCCATGCCTTTGACCTGGTAGAGACAACTAAAAACTAAGTGTTACCTGATGGTCTGATCAAAGGAGGCACTGAGCAGCTGGCTGCTGTCTTTGCAGAAACTCAGGCACGTCACTCCTTTACTGTGAGCGCGCTCATACCGCCTCAGACACTGACCACTCTGGATCTTCCACACCTACATGGACAGAGAAAGCACTCAATGTGTCAAAAAGATTTGACAGTACACATTTTTTGTAGATGATTAGTAATGAATGAGACTTAAGTTGAGTTGACTCGTTGCACGTCATCTTCCCGTTTAACCCATTCTGAACGGGCACCCATGTTGGTGTCAGCATCATGTTATGCTTTAGCTATTGAAAAATAGCAGATCTACAAGCTCATATCGCGCCACCGAGTGGCGCGATACGAGCTTGTAGGTCTGCTATTTTTGAAAAATCGAAGAACGACTGACATTTTTAGAATCTGATCTCAGGTCAGAATGGGTTAATCAGACCAGTGTGTGTCCAGTGGAAAACCTCGTATGAATCTGATCTCAGGTCAGAATGGGTTAAATTATTCTAATAGAATGGCCGGCTGGCTTCATAAGTAATAACAGAAAAGAGTAATAGAAGGATATTGCATACATCAAAGATACGTGACCCAGCCACGCTTGACTCTGTGGTATTACAAAGTCATTGGTAAATTGTGTCCAGGATACCTCAACATCAGGCAAATACAATGAACACGTGGGAAGGAATTCCAAGTCAATTAAAATAATACAAACAAGAGTTTAATGAAAATACTAATTACTACTGCTTAAATAAAGACCAACGCCATCCGCAAACCAGTTCTGAAGATTGTAAAGTGTCCCCAGACCTTGATCTTGCCGTCCTGGGCTCCGGTGGCCAACATCTCTGTGTCTCGACTGAAGCCCATACACAGTACAGCATCATCCATCATCATAAAATTATCCTGTGCCTGGTATTTCAGATCCTATCACACACAAAGAGAACATACCATCAACACCATGCTGAAATCATATGTGTGACCATTTGTGGGGAAAAGAAGCATATTAACCACGTATTAGATTATCAATCTTCACTATCACGTCTAGTAGAAATTGATTTTGGAAAGAAAGGAGTCTACTACAGACAATGACAAATAACAAGGATATACAACTTAAACAATATCTGAATATAAATGAAGAAAAATAAAATACGAAAGCTTATAAGATGACTATAGGCAACCGTGTCCTTAGAAATGCAGGATGAGCCCCTACAAATACACACTAGGGCTTAACTCAAACAGACATATTAAAATATCTCCATAGTTTACCCAGCAGTGAAGATCACTTCTAATAAACCACTAAACCGTTCGTTTGATGACGCTTGAGCCTTAATACGTGCATTGGTCACCTTTCTTATCTTGCCCGTGGTGAAGTTCCAGACCTCAATGAAGCCGTCTACGGAGCCAGTCACCAGGTACTGACCATCAGGGGAGAAACGGGAGCACTCCACATGGGACTTCTGTCCAAACTGCGGAGGAAGGCAAGACAGTGGAACAAGTCAGTCACTACATACTGGGGGTGGGACAGTTAACCCTTCTAGGATGTCTTTTCTGCTCCATTACGTAGCAATGTATGTATGTGGATCTGTATGTATCTGGATGTTCCGGGGACCCCCACAAGGTAATTGTCAATTCTGTACGGTTTCGGATGCGGGGCGGCTCGCCGGAACCGGGCTGCCTCCCTGGGCGCGTTCCTCGGGGTCTGGATGTTGAGGGGACACCCCGTGGACCCCCACACGTTACAGTTGCACCGCTCACTTCACACAGGTGTTTTTTTCCCTTTTGTATCGTTCAATGTATGGTCAGCATGGCCAAATTAGGTTAAATAAACTGCTCCAAGTAAAGGCTTTTCTTTTTGAGTGGCGCTAGCCCCTACTATGTCCAGCTTTTGGTGTGTGTGCACAAACTTTGTCCTACACACACATTAAATTCCATTGTCAATGAATGGACAAATGAGTGTACATGTAAACACAAACATTGCGTAACACAAATATTGATGACAAAAGTGAGGATGCAAATTGTGATTTGCCGGAATGAGATGATGTACGATGATAAGAGCGCCCCTCACTGCACACAGGTGTGGATTTTATCAATGCATCAATATTTAACTCATGTGACATTTATATGAATGTGAGTGGCAACGTCTTGGAAGGGGGAAAAAATCACACCCGTGTGAAGTGAGGGGCGCTAATATATTAAAGTCTAACTCATGTTGATTAGGTGAAAACAAACGGTGCAAACACAAACATTAAAACATTAAACCACATTAACAATAAAGAGACAATATGACGTAAATCACACATTATGATGTAAATGTTCCCTTCATTGTCAATGGCGTTTACAAAACAAACATTGAACTAAAGACAAACATTAAACCTGTATATAGGAGGGGCTGGCGCCCATCAAAGAAAAATAATACAAATCAGCCATTGGAAAGTAAAGGAACACAATGCAATACAGTGCAGGTACCTTGATGTGTCTGCTAAGCTGTGTAGGGAAGCGTTCCTCTTCCACGTCCTTGACGGCAGCCTTACCCCTGAACAAGTCGATGGTCATACCAGGTGGCAGGAGACCCTGGTGCTGCTGCCACTTGAGAGACTGTGTAGGGGAGAGAGAGAGCAAGAAAATCTGTTGAATCATGCCCAGGTAACTGCAGTTGTTTTGATCATATGGTATGGAGTACTCCTTTGGTTCATTTTGCCTTTAAAATCCAAATCAAGGGATTGAGCCTGTAATTAGGACCATATTCTGAAAGAGTTGGAAAATAGGGCACACACACGCACATGCCTTGATCTTTGTGTGTGTTGCTGTTGTGCACAACAGCATCTACCGGTAAGTTATTTACAAAGTATTTCCATATCAACTGAAACTGTGCCGACTGATAGCTGAAGCCTCATTTCTATTCCAAATTTTAAAAAGTGACATTCCGTCTAGAGAGACCACCTACTCAAAACTATATGCGGAAATGTCCTCATACATATATACAGTATGCACGCACAAAGACCGTTTCCATATCCTCTCTAGACCGGATAATCTAGCCATCATCATTAGCTTGGCAACAAGACAACACACTTAACGATTTATTGGGACATCAAATGTAATGCTTCAGTGCTGTTCAAAGCAGAGCCGTCACAAAGCTCGGATTTTATTTTATAGAAGTTGACGTGTCAGTCCTTCAGAAAGAGCACTCAAGTGCTGTTATCTTTGTCAACCAAAAGTCTCTGCACTTGTCCATTTTAATGAGATTCTAAGCTAACAATAACCAGAGCAAATGAAATAATGAGCGACAATTAGAGTGCATCCACCACTGACGATCAATGCAGCCGAGTGAGAGTAGCCTGGGCAGCATTCCATTTGGGGTTTATGATCCGGTCGGAAGCAGATGGTAACTTTTGTCATGTTGTAGTCAATGATTTGTAGTCATCTGGCAGGAAACCACAAGGCGGAATCAGTACTATGAATGGGTATACTTCTTATTCCGCCTTGTGGTTTCCTGCCTGATGACTATAAATCGGTGACTAGTACTACAACATGACGTAAATTACCATTCCAGAGCAGTTGACACAGTGATTTTCGAACACAGACAAGCCTTTCCTCCGAGGTGGAAAGCCTGGTGGCGCGAGGTTACATATAACTAGGTTCAAAATACCACCAAAGTGGAAAAAGAGGTACTCCAAAATAAAGGATGCAAGGCTTGCACAGATACACATGCTTCTTTATTGAGAATTGCTTGACGGGTTTCGGCCTCAGTCTTCCTCAAATCTGCTCTGAGAAGTCTCACATCCTATATTTTGAGTGCTGCTTTTTTCACTTTTGGTATAATTTTGAAACTTGGTGCTACCATTTGTATTTGTTACTGTAACTGATCAGGCCTTTAACATTTATACCCTGCTCAACCGTAACGGATTCTCCAACCCCCTTTCAACACTATTCAGAAGTGTTACATTGAGAACCATGAAGCCTTGAATGTGTGCAGAGCAAATGCATTTTACAATGCAAATCTACACAAGAGCAATGTTTCATCAAGCCGGCTTAAATGGACATTAAAAAAAGGTTTTTGTAATTGTTCTGAGCTCAATTGCACCCCAGAAACCTGCACTTTTAACATTCAGTAGATTTTCTGTGGTCCGGGGTTTTCTGGCTCAAACAAGTGCTTAGATGTTCATGTTCCTGCTGTTGGTGATGTCACAGCCTGCAAATCCCATATTTATGTCAATGGGATTTGCCAGCAGATGTCACTGTTTTCACTGTATTGCCTGTATTGCAGCTCAAAAGGCTTCCAAACCCCAGACCACAGAAAATACACTGAATTTTCAAAGTTCAGGTTTTTTTTGGGTGTAATTGAAGTCATAAAACCTAAAATGAAAATAAATGAAAATGAATGACAAGAAATCTTTAAACATATCCCCATTGAATATCCCCACTGAAGTTTGTTCCAAATGTTGAGGTGAGATATGGGATACATGTGAATGAAGATATTATGAAAAGCTGACCAGAGACGTCTCTCACATGCGGACACGAGTGAGAACTCAACTGGTCAGTTTAACAAAAGTAAGTCAAAGTACATGCTTTGCATATCCCCTTTGCAGTGCTACCCACCGAGAGGACTCAGAGGAGTGCAGAGGGGGGGGGGGGGGGGAGTAGTTAACACTGACACTCCTGCTGAGGCCTTGAATCAAACCTGGGACCTCAACGACCTCCGGCTTCTCCAGGCGGGCTCTCTTAACCTTTCAGATATGGCCATGGATCTGCCATCATTACAACCTCTGTGTTTTAATGAGCCATTATTAGCCACCTCCGTGTCACCTACCTGTCCGAGTAAGGCCATGAGACGAGAGGGGGGCACAACGCTGACCTCCCCAGCCAGGGCCTGGGCAATGGCCGCACGGCGCTTCTCCTTACTGCTGCCATCTGGATAGGCCTGGGGACACACCACATGACAACACCCAGCTGTCAACCATAGTTTTATTAACTTAAACCCCCTGAGAAAATATCAAGACAGACAAAACAAAAGGCTGACAAAACATATACAATGCTCACTCAACTGAACCTAACAGCCATCATCTTCAAGTTCACATGTATCGATTCTTTGCCATCTCAGTTCACACTCACCTCCCTGGGATCAAAGTACGAGCGTGCCAGCAGGTTCTCCAGGTGAATGTATCTCTCCGGTTGCGTCTGTTTCAGCATGATCATGGGGTCCGTCTGTCTGAGCAGTGAACGGGCCGCACCCAACTCTCTCAGCTCGATCAGCTCCAACACCACCTGGTGAGAAAAACAACACAGCCTCTTAGCGCAGTAATTCCAGTGCTGGCTTGTTTTGAAAATCTAACAAGACAATTTATTTGATGTATATAATATATTAAATACCCATAGGTTTGGGGGAAGTGTGAAGTGAATCACATTGAGTAACAGAATCGGTCTGGTGTCTATTTACAATGATAAATGCATCTAATCTTTTATTAGGATTATATGGCCATAATATAATTGTCTCCACCAGACGAAGGCATGGGGAGAGTATGTTTTGCACTCCATCTGTGTGTGTGTGTGTGTGTGTGTGTGTGTGTGTGTGTGTGTGTGTGTGTCCGTCCATGTACAGCTAATCGCTGGCGCGGCCGATGCCAAACTGTGCACACAGACTCCCTCCCACAACGAACAATGGCCTGTTATAGCACCACCATGAGGCAGATCTTTTCTAAACACATTTTATATTTCTCTTACACATTTGATCCATACATGACGCAATTGGTATACACTATCTCTATAGTCATGTGATCAACACAGACTTGTCTGCTTCCACATATCCCATCCCAATTGGCTAAGATTGCCTTCCAAAGTTTGCAGGATTTGTCCGTTTTGAACAAAATGCCTCAAGTCATGAACACAGCGTGCGATTTCCAAGGAATTATGCACACACATTCCCACTAGGCAGAGGAAGAAATGCCACATAAACATTGTCTAACATTACTGTTATAGCGCCACCATGAGACTGAACTTGGCAAAACAAATTTTATCCATACATCACGCAAATCGGTATACACTGTCTCTATAGTCATGTTATCAACACGGACCTGATAGTTTCCCATATTCCATCGCGATTGGCTAAGATTGCCTTCCAAAGTTTGCAGGATTGGTCTATTTTGAACAAAATGCCTCAGCGTGCGATCGCCGATTTCCATGAAATTATGCACACACATTCCCACTAGAAGGGAAAAAAATCTAATCAAAC
Source organism: Protomyctophum parallelum (assembly GCF_964188405.1). Taxonomy (NCBI): domain Eukaryota; kingdom Metazoa; phylum Chordata; class Actinopteri; order Myctophiformes; family Myctophidae; genus Protomyctophum; species Protomyctophum parallelum. The sequence continues at coordinate 26,826,064 of NC_139711.1, read as the reverse complement.
AGCGCCATGGTGGCGCTATAACAAGCCAATTCCTGTTTTCACGTATATCTGCAACGATCCGTGTACAACTTTGTAGTTTGTATGCGCACTTCTAAACATTATCTTTTAAATAATTCTTATCCCACGATTTTGCAACCCATTTTTTTCACCCAGTGTCAATTATCTAATGTAATCCTGGGCGATACACTTCCTCTGCCAACCTGGGGGGGGGGGGGGGGGGGGGGGGGGGCAGCAGACTGACCTCATGCTTTCTTCTATGCATGAGGAGTCCAAGCTGCTTCTTTTCACCTGACAGGGGGGAGTTTCCCCAGCACATGGTGCGTGGAGGGAACACGTTATTCCGACCAGTTCCTTTCCCCTCCATCAGGCACCCCGGCTGGCCAGGGGGAGGTAGTTTAGAGACCAAGATTACTGCATGTTTTTCCAGGGGACACGGGAGAACATGCAAACTTCACACAGAAAAAGACCCTTTCGCCAACCCCGCCAAAAGGAGGGAACGTGGCGTGGAGCCAGCCGCCCACAGCAGGAATCGAATCCAGGACCTTCTAGCTGTGAGGAGACAGCTCTACCGACTGTGCCACCATGCCCCTCTTCTACTTCTAAACATTATGAATACACTGAACTGTTTATATTACTCATACACATTTTGTCCAAACATCACAAACGCTATTATCCTGGTGGAGACCTGTGCACCGAGGGGAACTTTTTCTAGTTGGGCTTGTTTTCAGAGGGGAGATTTGGCTTATTTCTCTCGCAAGAGTTGGCTTGTTTTTGGAGGTGGGGTTAGCTTATTTCTCTCACGAAGAGTGGGCAACACACTGTTTGGAATAAGAATAAAGACTAGGTACAGACCTGTTCATAGAGGTCTATGAGGGTCTTGTCGGGGAGCTTGAGCGACTGGATGGCCTGTAGGACAGTGTCCCAGTGGCCGCTGTTGATGTCTGCCACAAAGCTCTCTATACTGTCCACTGTATTCAAGGACACAGTGGTCTCCTCCTGGAGGGTCGCTAATGTCCGATGCAAGTTGTTCTCTTTCAGATACTGCATGATTAGACGGATTACGCTGCAAAAAACAAAACAAAAACAGAGTTAACGAATGGTTCGCAAGATAATGGCATCTTCTTGTTCACACATACAAACAACTAACATATCACATACACCAGTTGTTTGGGTTGGTTTGGGGTTGGGTTTTGGGTAGGGTGTCGGACTCATGACTGTAGGACTGTTAGTACGTTGGACCAAATCACCAAATACATGCACCCGATTGGAGAAAGTGGCATGATTATGTTCTATGGCAGTGGTTCTCATTTTGTTTTATTTTATTTCAAAGACCACATACCTCAGACCCCCAGTGAAGAAATAACTTGATGTCCAAATTGTTTACTCTCAGTTGTATGATTGATTACTTCTGTACTAGTACCAGTCTTGTTAATAAAGTACTATTCAATCAATCAATCATACAGGTCTGTATAACAGAGCAAACAAATTGAAGAGTATATTAGATTATATTATTATAATATATATTATTTCTACACTGGATGAAGTATGGGGTCTTTGAAATAAAATAAAACCTGAATAGTACTGTACTTTATTAACAAGAGTCAAGACTGGTACTACAGAAGTATTCAATCAATCAATCATACACGTCTGTAGCTCTGGTCCATAGCTCTAATGAGATATGTAACTCTGAGTGTACAAATGGAACCAAATTTGGACGTGTTAGTTTCCATTTGGTTCCATTTGTACACTCTTTGAGTTAAATTAACTGTGATTTTACAATATGCATTTGGGTCCCAGAGATAGAAATGCCATCAAATAGGGGATTGTAGCCTAATTCAGGTCAAACTGGGGGTCCTTGAAATGAAAATGGTTGAACATCACTGCTAGAGACGTATAAATCTTTTCTTATGGGGGTCCTTGGCATATATTTTCAAATGGGGGTCGGCAGGGCTAATTACTGTCAATGTGGGGGTCCTTGACATGCAAGTTTGGGAACCACTTAGCCCTCCAAGCAGAACCCAAATGCTACTGAAGTTTCTGACATTTGTTCGACCCAGTGCATTGGGTCCTGTTCCTCGTCGTCCATGCCACCTGATTAAAACATTTACTGGCTGTGTTTACATGTTAAAACGCCTCCCCGCGCTCTTTGACGATATTCTTCAGTATGAGGCTTTCTGAATATGTAAAGTATAAGTACACATACATACCTTTGCGAATATCTCCTGTGGCGCGGAAGCCGTTAAGTATTTTTAATATATGTTTGCCCGATTTGGAAGCTTGGATTCTTCTTGTTTATTGACACCTCATTGTACCGCCTATCTGGCTAGCTAGTGGCGCTATAGCTATGACACAGCAGATCAGAGGCAGGGACGTAGCCTCACAAGCCAACCGCACACCGGGAGGCGGTACAATAAACGGTAAACAAACAAGAAGAAATAAAGCGACCAAATCGGTCAAACAAAGATTAAAAATACTTAACGGCTTCCGCGCCACAGGAGATATTCGCACCGGGATGTATAGCTACTTAAAGTTACCGAATTCAGAATAACTCAAGGAAAATAATGGCGTCACATGCCGCGGGGCCTATTTTAGAGAGAATCTCCACATCCGCATTTAGGAATTTCCATACGAAAATACAGTAGAGAGCAGGGACCCAACGTAAAACTCAACACAATATCAAAAAAGTTTTACGTAGGGTCCCGAAAGGGGCTAGGAACCACTCTACTGCCATAGAAGATTGTCTTTATCCAATCATCTATTTGTTTCGCTTCAACTTGATGTACTGGTCTGCCTTCTTCAAGCCACGTCCAGTAGCAAATAGTGCTGCTGTGCTGACAGATTAAGACTCATAGATGTATTTATTTGATCGAAAATGTCAAAATCTACAGCTGACAATAGTGTTGGATGTTAAACTTGTCGTCGCTAACGTATTGCTATGAGCTCTCATCTTTACCACCTCACACATGATCAGGCTAATGATTCGTAATGTAATCTACACTACAGTACACACCACAGAAATAAAACAGAGGTCTCATTATCATGCTTGAAACCTAGCTAGCCACATTAGCTCACAGCGCTAGCTTGCAGGATGAGGTAGGCCTCGGTGGCGGAAACTATGACAAACTGAACACACCGGTTACAACTTACAAGAAGACACCACTGCAACGGATGAACGTTAACGAAACATTAGAGATGCAACTTACTCTGCTGATTCCACTTCCAGAGACATGATGATTGTTTATGTAAAAGGAGTTGAGTCGAGCGGCAGTGCCAGTGCAGCACAGAGGAGAGCATACGCAACACGGACGCGTCGCAGAACGCAAACAGACAACCAGTGTGGGCGGAGTTCGGTGTGAAGGAGCGTAGACATTTTTCAAAATAAAAGTCTAGAAAAAGTGGTTCACAACCAGTGGTCCGGGGACCACCAGTGGTCCTTGAGGGGGTTCCAGCTGGTCCCCAGCTAAATGATGGAGAGTTGAGTTGGTATAACCAAATGGAACCTTATAGAGCTTTAACTCTTGAGAGCGTAAAAGGGCATTTGGTTTCATTTTACGCTCTCAAGACTTAAATTATTGTAAAACTAAAAACACCTACATTACAAGTTACAAGAAGTCTAAACAATTGCAGGAGAAATGTTATCTCTCCTATGGTACCATATCAATAAAATCAAATCTTATCAAAATATTCCTTTTGTGTTCTGCGTGAGAGGCTAATCTCATCACATGGTGGTCCGTGCCTCAAATGCATAATAAATAATGGGCCTTGCCATGAAAAGCGTTGAAAACCACTGGTCTTATAGAAAATAATTTGACCATAATTATTGTCACTGACCATGACCACTGTGATTGAACTGGTGGTAGACTGCAGTGCCTGCATCAGAGGGACTGACTGTACATGTACAATATGATATGAGATGCAAGTGTTCCTGCTCATTATGTTCTTATCATAGGGAAGTCATAGATCCACTGTCCGCTTTGAACAAAATCAAATCTTAACACAGCGTGCCACTGAAAAAATGTCTAATCAGCCTCATGGTGGAGCTATAACAGGTGTTAACATCAGATCATTATGGTGATACTTGAAGGAACAGATATTCTCTCTCTCTCTCTCTCTCTCTCTCTCTCTCTCTCTCTCTCTCTCTCTCTCTCTCTCTCTCTCTCTCTCTCTCTCTCTCTCTCTCTCATATATATATACGGTATATCATTTCAGCTCTCACCATTGTTGATGAAAGAGGAAACCTGTTGATGAAAGAGAAAACCCGTCTCAAATCAATATTTAAAATTGCTCCGCTCGTCTAAATGCATCACTTTCATAGATCAGAGCTTCCACCTGTCTTAGTGGAAAGAGCAGTTGACCACACCAAAGACTTGCAAATCATATCAATATCAATCATATAGTACTAGACTAGAATGGAATCACATTATCAATGATGACAATGTGTAATGATAATTTATCATTATTAATTGTACAAATTAATAGCAATTTAATTAGTCACATGTTCAGTATGCTCTCTTACTTTTCCAGCTATTAAGAGAATGGTCAGCAGGGGGAGATGTCAGCATGCTTATGACTTGGAGGGCATCCTGTATTCCTGAAGGTCTTTCAAGGTTAGGGTGATGATGCAGAGTGCAGCACTATTTCAATTTGCCTGCCATGTTTGTTTGTTTTGGGCCATGATGTCATTAGCCCACTCTGTGCTACCCATTGGAGAGAAACTAACTTGGCACAAGTTGCACAACAGCCTGTGTTTTGGCATTTTGGGGGTAATGGTTTCTCTTTTCTGAGTGCCAAAGGAAGGAATGAAGGAGAATGGAGGTTTGTTGAACAATACCGTAATGCTGCATGATTTCCCTAACTAACTAGAATACAAAGATGTATTTGAATAGGGGTCTTTGAGTGAGTGGTTGCTAATGGGGTGGATGGCACAAGCATAATATATAAGCAACCCATGCATGTTAGATGTGTCAACATAATTGTTATTATCAATTATGTAGTGTAGTCAAATAAAACAATAAATTAATACATATCTGTGAATGTGACAGATCAAAGCTAGAAGCCACAGCAATACAATTGTGCTGTCACACTTAATAAAGAACCGGTAAGAACTCGATCTCCATTCAAAGTGTATGGACAATTCTTGCAATGCTCTGAGTTAAAATAGCATCATGGATTGTGTTGTGTAAATGACATACTGAGCCATGCGTTCCAAAGGAGAAAGTATCTGAATCCCCAGAAAATCAACCAGGGGTGTCACAGTAAAATTAAATATCTTCTTCAAGAAGCCATACAAAGGTAGTATTGCAGTTTAAAAGGCACTGGCAGAATAAACCTTTTTATCTTGTTTCTTGCTATGAATGTTAACTAATGAAGGATGAGCTGTCACAGGGCATGTGAATTAAAAAACAACTCATCAAAGGGCAGCATGCAGCTGGAGTGTTTCAACTGGCTGAAATTGAGTGGTAATTGAGTGCTTAATAAGTAGAATACTGTGGAGAACACGCAACAAGAAAAAAACATTAATTCATTAGATAAAATATGAATGCTTGTTGCTTGTGTTCTTGCATAAAGCCATGCTTGGAGATTGTTCTAAATACATCTCATCTTTTCTGAAATGGGACTCGTTTTAAAACCTTGGTGAGTATCGACCCCCGCAATATGTAACTGTTTTTGGATCGTTTTGAAATTTGTTTTATATGTAATTCATGTATAGCCTACCTTTTGTTTTTCTTTTCCTGATCTTCTGATGTATTCTGATGTTTTTCTATGATTTTGATTACTCGACAACACTGAAAATGAAATGAGTTGAATTATTTATTTTGAGAATAAATAAAACTTGAATGAATGAATGAGTGAATGAGTGAATGAATGAATGAATGAATGAATGAATGAATGAATGAATGAATGAATGAATGAATGAATGCATGCATGCATGAATGAATGAATGTACCATGCAGGGTTTTAACTCCTACACAGATCTTTTGCTGTCAAAAAACGAGCAAGGAAAACGCCACACAACCAAAACATCTGAGCTCTACCTATTTGTTTAGCTGTGTTTACACCACCTGAGAGAGCTTGCACTCAAGTCGAGTGAACCTGGCAAATATGTACAATTGAACAAGAGGACCATTAATTGTCAACAAGATGCTCCTCACTAATGGCCACTGCGAGTGTCTGTCATTTAGCCGTGGAGTTCCGGGAGAAACAGCAGTGGGTGGGAGTGCGATCATCACCCAGGCAGATGATCTTGATGGATCTTCCCCTGTGGACCGCTGCTCCTCAGATCAGGGGCCATTTCTATTGGCAATTCCATCATTCTCCATGGCAGCATTAGAAAGGCAAAGGGCCTTCATTGACGACCTTTTATTGATAGTCACAGTCTCCGAGGCTCAAAAACAGGAAGACTGGAGAGTGGAGAGGGATGGGGAGCACTGTACGAGGCACATTCTGGCTGTATTCAATGTGCATTCAAATCCCTGGAGTGGTGCACATATAACGCACACAAAGGCTCACAGTTGGGTCTATTCACAGCACAACAGCTGGGGCCGGGGCGCTATGAATTGTGGGTCATTGAGCTGACAAACACTGACTAGGAGGTTGTGCTGCGCCTGTATGGTGGTGTGCTAGTCGGCAGATATGCCTGTCCCTAAGCAATCTGGGTAAGAGTGATATGTCGGTGAGAGTCATCATTCTTCTTTAACAATGTAAATAGGGAGCTCACCAGGCAAACGGCAACACTACAAAAGCTCCTGTGGCTATGTGGTTGGATATGCATGAAACCCCATGTACAGTATACTCTTAATGTTAACATAAACAAGCACACATGCATATAGCCTACAAACGCGCACACGCACGCACGCACGCACGCACACGTGCAGATGCATGCACATACTGTACACAAGTTCATATGCACATATTTGCACACAAACACTTGAATTGCTGACACAAGCTGATGTTTTTAAGTGGTCTATGCTGTATCTTCTCATAATGCTTGGCTGACTGGGTGTCTTGGGTCGTCGGCCTGCTGGTTGCATTTATGTAAATCTCTACAAGCTCGAACCCCCTTTATTGGCGAGGAGGAGTGCTCCTTTTTGTTCGGCTGCTGGATAATTTACAGCGTGCGTGCATGTGAATAGTAAATGCATTCATGGGAGTGTCTTGTCAGTGAAAGATCAAAGCAATGGTTTAGGAGTGCGATGCACATGCTGCGCTGAACTTTGAAATATCAAGTAAAGACTTTAATGGGTTGACACTGGAGAGTGCTTTGCTGCAGAATTCAAGCATTAGAGAAGGAGAATGCAAGTAGCTCAGTGTCGATTGCTGTCGAAGAGTTTGATCCTCTTACATAGCTAGCAGCACTATTTAACACTATCTAAGTAATTCTGTTTGAGAACAGCATCGTTTCAGAGACTTTGTCATTTTTTGTTCACCAGTGTGTCATTTTGAATGTGATGTGATGTGGAGTGCCTGTGATATAATCAAAATATCAGATCAAATTTTGCAGTTATAACGTAAATGCTCTCTTTATTTAACTTCACACCATGCCTCCAGTCCACATCATGCCATTGATTTTCTTATCCCTTTTTTGTCTCGACTTTTCCTCACCTGCAGAGGGAGTGGCAGACCGGGGTGGTGGTCCCATCTTTTAGAGGGTGTGTGCCAATTACAGAGGTATCACATTACTCAGCCCCTGTAATCTTTCTCTGCATGGGAAAGATTACACCAAGGTACAGGAAAGGCACGCTGGGCAAGACCTACGCTGTAGACGCTATCATTTTCTTTTTGGCCGGAAGTTGCAGGATTTTGGTGGAAGCGTACAGCTTCGGTGGTTCGGCCATGTGGTTAGGATGCCTCTCGAGCGTCTCCCTGGGGAGGTCCTTGATGCACATCCCACTGGGAGGAGACCCCGGGGCAGACCAAGGATCAGATTGAGGGATTATATCTCCAAACTGGCCTTGGAACGCCACAGGATCCCCCAGGAGGAAGTTAATAATGTTGCTATGGAGAGGGAAGTCTGGTGCTCTCTGGTGGAGCTGTTGCCCCCGCGACCCGACTACAGATAAGCGGTTGAAGATGGATGGATTTTCCTCACCTGTCAAATAGTTTTACTGATATTGTAGTAGTCTCTACTACTCATTGTTTTCTAGTCTGAAACAAGCTGTTAATTGAAGAGCGTGACAGCACAATACAAAGGTGAAAGATAAGATGTTTACTGAAGATATAATTGCACCTCTAATTATTTAATGTAACTGATGATTACATCTAAATCTTTTACTATCCAGGGAATGTTTGTTAAATATTCTGGCCAACATTCACAATGCCCTTCCAAAATGCAATCCAATCAACTGTGTTAACTACTTTGTTGACCATGCAGAACCTCCAGGTTCACTATTTTCGCGGAATGTTCGCCAATTATGACATGCCCCGCTAAGGGTTTATGTGGTCAAAAACCTTGCTCAAAGTCATCATGATAGTTATTCATGCTCATTAGCTCTACACTTGCATCTCTTGAAATTCTCTAAGGTACAGCTAGTGATTATTGCATAGAGGTTGACCAACAAACGTTATTGGCGTTTGCAATCTCAGATTCCAGACAGTGGAGCTCACAATAAGCAGCTGCAGTAGGTGAAAAATAGGTAATTATGCGCAACATAAAAGACAAAGGAAAAGCAATTTACAGTAAATTAACCAGGTAATTTGCGTAGCTACTGTCTAATACAATTATACAATGGGAAGAGCTTGTGTGTAAAGGGCTCTGCATATGGTTACCCGAGCTATTAGCAGCTCATTTGAAACCCACTTGAAACCAACATCTGTATGGGCCTCACACACACCCTTCTCTGGGACTTATTGATTCCCCATGCCTCACTCATTGCATGCTCACCATAATAAGTACATCCATCTTCCTCTAGTCCCCACAGAAAGGGAATACACTATTTTGGGATGGGGTAGTGAAACCCATTCCATCCCATCTCTCCTGTCTTAATAATTACCTGTATACAGGGTCCGGTTTGTAAAATAATAAATTTAATTAAATAAATAAAAAAGATGCTATTTTTTTCACAAAGAGTTTCCCCAACACAGGGACACCAGGGTTATAATGTCGTTCACATATCTTTGTAATTAAATTGTTACATACATTTTGATATTAATAAAGATAAATATCAAACCTAATATTATAGACAGTCTACATTCCCCAAAAAGAAATCCATGTGATGTCAGATGTCATCACTGGCGGTAGCTCTGGATGGAGGGATACAGGGATACAAAAATACAGAAATACAGGGAGGCAAAGAAGGGCAAATTTTCCTGTGACCTGCCACATCTGGGACAGTTGCACGCTGGTAGGAGTCCATAATGGAGTAAATTCATCCATGGTGGTTTAATTAATGTGTTCCTTTTGAGTGGAACAAAGCCGGTTAAAGGGAGAGGAACAGTCAGACACAAAGATGTAATTATAGTAAAATGGTCCAACGTAGCTAGGCTGCATAAGGAAGCACTATGCACATAGTACGTAAACACAGCTATTTCTACCAAAATCATGAAAGAAATAATTAATAAAGGTAAGATTGATTAGACATCATTCAAGGCTCACATCTCAGTGTTCTTTTTGTATTGCAGTGTTAAATGGGAAATGCATTTATAAAGCACTTTTATCCAAAGTGGTTTACGTGCATTACATTCACCCATTCATACACCGATGCAACCATGCAAGCATCGGGAGCAATTTGGTGTTCAGAGTTTTGCTAAAGGACACTTTGACAACTCTGAGAACGAACCGGGAACCTTGTGGTTTCCATTTGGACGCACTTCTTCATTCGTGTATCATCCTCAAATGTCCAACTCAGTATCGAGTAGCCACGCCCTTGTCTCTGGTCCCACGTGGAAGAGGCCGGCCTCCGAAGGAGGTCTGTGTACAGGGGGCAGGTGTTAATTATGTGTTCAGCCAACTGCTCAGGCTTGCCACACTCACATACTGCACTGGACGCTCTACCGGCCACTCTACCCCCTGAGTCAATGCCGCCCTCTGTGTTACCGCATACAACAGACATGAAGCCAATCAGGAAGTCCCAATGCTGGCAACTTGAGCTCCTCAATGCTGATACAGCATTAGCTGCCAATACTCTCCTTCCAATGTTTACTGATATCTGGGGGAAAGGGAAGATACCATCAGTCTGGACAAAAGGAGAGATGATTAAAGTACAAAAAAGGACACACTATCAGGCTGGAGGTAACATGTGCCTCTTCACTGTTCACAGATCTCACATAGGGAATCTACACACAAGAAAAAAACGGTGCTTATTATTATTATCATTATTGTCTCCACCAGGCCGAAGGCATGGGGAGAGAGTATGTTTTGCACTCCGTCCGTCCGTCCGTGTGTCCGTGTGTCCGTGTGTCCGTCCGTCCGTCCGTCCGTGACAAGCTAATCTCGGCCACCGTTAACCCGGTCGATGCCACATTTTGCACACACACTCCCTGGATGCCAACGATGAACCTCTGCCCCAAAATTTCCAGAACGGCCTGTTATAGCGCCACCAGGAGGCCGCTTTGTGCAAAACAAGTTTTTGCACAGTACACCTACAGATTTTGTCCAAAAATCCCGCAAATCGTTACACAGTATCTCCATAGTCATGTGCTCAAGACGGATGTGTCTGATATTTCATATTCCATCCTAATTGGCTTAACATTGGCTTTCAAATTTTGCAGGATTGGCCTGTTTTGAACAAAAAACCTCAAATCATGAACGCAGCGTGCAATTTCACGTGAAATCTTTCACGCACTTTCCTACTAGGCTGAGGAATATAGCCCACCCATTTCACATTGCCCTGTTATAGCGCCACCAACAGGTGGATTGTGCATGCGTGCCATCAACACGGATCTGCACCATTTCCCATATTCCATCCTGATTGGCAAAGATTGGAACAAACAAACAAAAAACATGTTTATATTACTCCTAAATATTCCTATCCTCCTGGTGGAGACCTGTGCCCAGAAGGGCACTTTTTCTAGTTTTTCTTGTTTATTTATTTTTTCTTTCCACTGCACAGTAGTAGGAGTAATGACATTTTGTGGCATCTTTGGTCTCGGGGGGGGGAGGGGTGGGTGGGATTGTTTGTTTTTGTGTTCTTTGCTTTTGCTGTTATGTGTTTTATATGTGTTTTGTTTTCATGATGTTAACGTGTCTTATTGTGATTTTTGTCTTAATTAAAAAAACATTTGATAACAAACAAAAAAAAAACGGTGCTGTATAAAACCAAAAGTGTTTTTTTGGCTCATAGGGGAACCATTTTTGGTGCTATATAGCACCAATTTTTAAAGGTGCTATGTAGCACCAATCTTTAAAGGTGCTATATAGCACCTTTGTCAAATGGTGCTGTATATAGCACCGATTGTTAAAGATGCTATAGCACCAATCTTTAAAGGTGCTATATAGTACCTTTGCCAAAGGGTATAGCACCTTTAATGAACCCTTTGCAGGGTGCTATTTAACACCTTTAATTACAGGGGCTAAATAGCACCCTTTGGTGAAGGGTGCCATATAGCACCTTTAAGAAAAATGGTGCTAAATGGAACCAAAAGTCGCTATATAGCACCAGAGGTGCCAAATAGCACTATATTGTTTACACGTTAGTCATGCCAGATACCAGATGACTTAATATGCTTCTAAATCACACTTCTACTCAAAACATTCTAAATGGGGCTTAAAAGATTCAGAATCCTGTAAAAGCACATTGAGAAACACAATAGGCCTACATAACTTTTTCAAAACTCAAATTTATTCATTTCAGCAAATAAATTAAGTATAATACCTACAAATGTCCTCTGTATCGTTACAATAAATAGATCACAATACAATTCATTGCTGTCAGAATCCTTTTTTTCCCACAAAGGATTAAAATAAAAAAATAGCTGATCTACAAGCTCAAAATGAATTGTGATGCATTTTTAGCTTAGTTATTTTATGTGAGAAATGAGGAAGGAGAAATCGCATCCACGGCCTCGGGAAATACAGTGACAAGGCAACAGTCCGTCTGCCTAAACTGACCATGGAGAAGTTCACTGGAGATGTGAGTCAATGGCAAAGCTTTTGGAGTCAATTTGAGACAGCAATAGACAAAAACACGAGTCTCAGTAAGTCTGATGAATTCACATATTTAAAGTCATTCTTAAGTGGCACAGCGGTTATGTAGTCGCGGGATTGGCTTTATCAGACCAGAATTCACTGTGAAGAGTGCGGGCGCAGACACCACAAAACAGTTTGCAATCAAACAGCCAGTCAATATACAGCGCATGATAGACGCGCCGACCACGGCAACGACAGACAGGCTGACCAGACCACAGTGTTGCAGTCTGCAGTTAGTATAGTGTAGCAAGTAGCCTCGATAGCCAGGCTTTCATTTCGTCTGCGCGAAAGATGAAAGCCTGGAAAAGCCGTGGGCTGAACAAGTCTAAAAGTGGGAGTCAACCCTTCCGGGTGGGCGTCGCTCTAAATGATGTGACGTAGCGCTGCACTAGGGGGGAGAGGAGGGGCCGGGGGTGACAGACAGATTGATGAGATCCAATCAGGGTGCGCGCATTTCTGAGGCGCGACCCGCCCCTCTAGACGAGAAATGTCTCGCTCTGGGTCAGGCTATGTAGCAAGCAACTCTGACAATACTGCAGACAGCTACCATTTGGATAGAAGATGCACCAACGCAAAGCCAAGTAGCCAGGTGCTATTAGATGGGGGTAGCACCCGCAGTTTCAGATTAAAGAGGATATTTCCAGAGCACTTTAACCTGCCATGCAGTTATAGGCAAAGAAACGTTGAATAATTATGGTTCCAAAACACCCCAGAGAATTACCTGCAGGAAAGTGAAGGCTCGTTTGAGAAATATTAAGAACAATCAAAGCATTGATGTCCATTTCCAAATGGAGAGACTGAATGAAGGACCAGATTGCACTGGAAAGTGTATTTGGATGGCTGGTGCAAGGAGATGTCACCATACCATTGCACGCTAAATATCATAACTGAAGTTGTGGACATTGAAGTGATGCACATCAGCGTCGGAGAGGTGCAGGCACTGTCAGATCAGTTACGCAACTTTTGGGAAATCGAATCCCTTGGAATCCACATGAAAGAAATGCATTCTGAGAAGGAAGACATGGCAGTGTATCCCAAGCCGTGCATATCCACGGCTTGGCAAAGCTTTTGGAGTCAATTTGAGACAGCAATAGACAAAAACACGAGTCTCAGTAAGTCCGATCAATTCACATATTTAAAGTCATTTTTTTCTTTTTTTTTTTTTCTTTTTTCAATAATATTTTTATTGATTTTTACATTTTATGACAAAGACAAGACAGGAAAAACAAAACAAACAAACAAAAACAGACAGCTCAGCTCAGGCGCGTTGTGGAACAAAGGACACAATTATACACTTATACCAAAAAAAAAACAAAGTGCAAAAATAATATACAAATATGGACACATTTGCAGTTTGGTGCTTGAAGGTTTAGATGGGTTAACAACTCCAGAGAAAATAAAATAAAATATATGCATTATACATACATACATACATAACAATAATATCCATAACCAGTGGATAGTGGTTAGTGGCATTGCTTCTGTCCAGGAACCCTAGGTCAAGGTGGTAGCTAACCGAGGGCCAACAAATTATAAAGTCATTCTTAAGTGGCACAGCGGCTATGTAGTCGCGGGATTGGCTTTATCAGACCAGAATTATGACAATGCCATTAAAATGCTTACCAGTCGTTTTGGGCGCAAATATCTAATAATTAATGCCCACATGAACAAACTGTTAAATCTGACTCCAGTTAAAAGGGCCACAGATGTGATTGCATTATGCAAACTGTATGATGACATTGAGATACAAGTAAGAAGCCTAGATTCAATGGGAGTTGTATCCGACACGTATGGAAACGCACACACACACACACACACACACACACACACACACACACACACACACACACACACACACAGACACACACTGTCACTGTTTCACTGTGTTGCCTGTTTTCATTGTAGCTCAAAAGGCCCAAAAAAACCCAAAGAAAACTTCAGACCACAGAAAATCCACTGAATGTTCAAAGTTCAGGTTTTTTGGGTGTAATTGAGGTCATAAAACCTAAAAGGAAAAATAAATTAAAATGAATGTCATAAAACCTTTAATATACTATACGTTAATTTGGACTGCCCTTGCTGCCATGCGTGTGCCAGTGTGATGGGAATGAGTACGACTCGTAAACATATTATATAAATAAAAATAGAGGGGACAGAAACATCTTTATCGCAGATTCTGGCCATTTCCACCAGTTTTCTTGGACCGCCATGAGACCAGCTTCATGCTGAAATAATGGGGCCTGCTCTGACACCACCACTGTGGCACTTGAATATATAAAGAGACAAGACGGTATACTGTGGCGTATACCTTTGCAAACGTTGGGAGTGGACCGAAAAATGCTAACAGGCGGGGATGGTGAGTGGTGAGTGCAGAGAAGGTTCCATTCCAGAATCTGATTCTGAAATGTCACTTCTTGGCGTGGTGATGTCAATTGGTGAGTCATTTGGTGAGTCTAGTGCCACCCTTACCATAAAAATATAATATAAAAGAAAAAAAAAATGAGTGAAACTTGGTCCCATGCACTTTGCGCCCAAACAAGGTAAAAGTACTATAGTATTGCTGTATTCTTCTGTATTCTCCTGCTATATTCAGCTATAGTGTAGATTTTCATCTTACATAAACATTAAATTCCCATTGACAATGAATGGAGAATTTACATCAATAAGTGAACGAGCCAATCGGCAATTCTTCTCCTATACACAAACATTAAATTCCCATTGACAACGAATGGATGATGTACGATGATAAGAGCGCCTCTCACTTCACACAGGCGTGATTTTCTTTTCTTTTGAACGTGAGATCCATGTCTCTCAACCAGTGCAGTGGTTTGTGATATACCTTCATACTAAGAACAACTTAGTAACGCAGAGGATCATCAGTTTATGGAGAAGACATCATTTAAAATACAAAGTATTAAATATATTATCACTCTAACCAATTTCCAATGAATAGGCTAGTGAATACATATGTCCGGATTAATGAGGTGCCCCGGTGAAAGCTACAGTAACGGTCTCAGAAAATGCAGGCATTAATAAAGACTCATATTATATATCAGTATGCATTGCACGGCTGCTGTACCAGACAGCTTCCAGTTGTATAATGATTGTAATTGTATGAATGTGAGGAAGGATGTGTCCAGAATATAGAAACAGTGCTCAGCGGACCTTTCTTGGATAAAGATGAAAAAGAAAAACTAGGCAGCCCTAGATTGAATCATGTATGGCACATGCTTCACTATTACCATATGTCTTGTTGAAAGAGGGGGGAACTGTTTGAAGCAGATGCAAGGCCAAAAATGACCGTCGTATACAATGAACTGTATTAAAGGAGAATTCCATACTAAAAGGCTTTCTTAGCTTTCTTTGTAGTTTTTACGTCCCCATCAAAGAGGTCCAGGTGTTATTTTGTGCAAAATCTCCTTATTGGCTATTTCCCCTACCATAAGCCCTAAATGAATTGCATTGAATTGAATGGGATGTATGGGGTGTTGTGTTAGGGTTTAGTAAGATAGGACCCAAAAGCAGAACTCAGAACCAGATGAAGGCAAACTCAGGTATTTATTCACAAAAACAGGAAAAAACAAAATAGGCATGGGGCTGTATAGGGCTAAGTTGAGCTGGTCGGCAGGCAGGCAGGCAGGCGGCGTAGAACACTGGGGGCACAAGGAGACGAGGAGTTAGAAAAATATTTGATCGCAAGGAAAAAACGTAGAACTCAGAGGCACCGTGACTTTACCGATAGTAACTGAATAAACTGGCAAGGGCTGGAGTGAAGAGCCAGGTCTTATAACAGCTGGGCTTGATGAAGAGGTGTGTAGTTCCACAGGAGGTAGATACCACGTGACCACGTCACAGCCCAGGTAGCCAGTCACATGCCCATGCCAGACCGCAGACCATATAGGGAAAAGGAAAAAAACAGAAACACAACAGAAAAACAGCCCGCCCATAACAGCACCCCCCCTCAACGGGAGCCTCCTGGCGACCCACCAGGCTTCTCAGGATGGGCTAGGTGAAAGTCTCTGACCAGCTGAGGGTCCAGGATGAAGGACCGACGAACCCAGGACCTCTCCTCCGGACCGTATCCTTCCCAGTCTATCAGATATTGATAACCCCGGCCACGGCGACGAACATCCAACAGCCGCTGGACAGTATATGCAGGGTGGTCATCTATGATCCGGGCGGGCGGAGGGGGCTTGGAAGGAGGGCAGAGAGGACTGGAGGATACTGGTTTAAGTTGAGACACATGAAAAGTAGGATGAATCCTCATAGAGCTTGGCAGCTTCAATCTGACAGCAGATGGATTGATGACACGTTCCACCACAAAAGGCCCAATATAGCGTGGGGCCAATTTCTTAGATTCTACTCTGAGTGGGACATCCTTGGAAGAAAGCCAAACACTCTGACCTGGTTTGTATTTGGGAGCCTCTACCCGATGGAGGTCAGCGACCCGACGATTGTTCTCAGCAGAGCGTAGTAGAGCAGCGCGTGCATCTTTCCAAACCCTACGACATCTGCGAAGGTTCAATTGGACGGAGGGAACAGCCAATTCCTCTTCCTGGGAGGGAAACAACGGTGGCTGATAGCCTAAAGAGGCCTCAAAGGGAGACAGTCCTGTGGCAGCACTGGTTAGAGAATTATGTGAATACTCCACCCAAGCCAGATGTGTACTCCACGAAGCAGGGTTGGCAGCCGCAACACACCGTAGGGCAGCCTCCAGATCCTGGTTAGCCCTCTCCGTTTGGCCGTTGGACTGGGGATGGAAACCAGACGATAAACTCACAGTTGCACCCAATGCTTTACAGAATGATTTCCAAACATGAGATACAAATTGAGGACCCCTGTCTGAAACAATGTCCAATGGAATACCATGAAGGCGGAAAACGTTGTTCACCAATAGATCAGCAGTTTCATAGGCTGTAGGGAGATTTGGAAGGGCCACAAAATGAACTGCCTTAGAAAAACGGTCAACAATGGTGAGAATGACAGTGTTACCTTGGGAGGTGGGCAACCCAGTGACGAAGTCAACTGCTATATGGGACCAGGGACGACTGGGAACAGGTAATGGATGCAACAGACCAGCAGGTGGACGATGAGAAGCCTTCCCCCTGGCACAAATGGAGCAGGCGGAGACGAATGCCCGGGTATCTGCCTCCATGGAAGGCCACCAAAAGTGACGCCTGAGGAGTGACACAGTGCGGTTCCTTCCCGGATGACACGCAAGTTTGGAGTTGTGTGTCCATTGAAGGACCTGAGAACGAGCTGAATCGGGAACAAACAGGCGGTTAGGTGGGCCATTACCCGGATCCGGCTGTGCTCGCTGAGCCTCCCTTACTGCAGATTCAATCTCCCAGGAAACAGCTGCCACCACTGAGGAAGGGGAGACGATGGTGTCTGGACTGGGAGGCTGCTCCTCAGGAGCGTGCTGGCGGGACAGAGCATCAGGCTTGACATTCTTAGACCCAGGACGATAGGTAATGGTGAAGTCAAACCTTCCAAAAAACAAGGCCCAACGAGCTTGGCGAGAATTTAGACGTTTGGCTGACTGAATATAGGCCAAGTTCTTATGGTCAGTCCACACAATAAATGGGTGCTCAGCTCCTTCTAACCAATGCCTCCACTCCTCCAATGCCAATTTCACTGCTAGCAGCTCCTTGTTACCAACATCATAGTTACGCTCGGAGGAGTCAAGGGTATGAGAAAAAAAAGCACAAGGGTGCACCTTCTGATCCTGGCTGGACCGCTGAGAGAGTACTGCCCCCACCCCTATATCAGATGCATCGACCTCCACAATAAACTGCAGGGAGGGATCAGGATGAACTAGAATAGGAGCAGTGGTGAACAGATGTTTGAGCTCATAAAAAGCCTGCTCTGCTTCTGGGGTCCAACGAAATGGGACAAGTGTGGAGGTGAGCTTATTAAGAGGCGCCACGACTTTGCTATAGTTCTTCACAAAGCGGCGGTAAAAATTTGCAAACCCCAAAAATCGTTGAAGTAGCTTACGGGTAGTGGGTGTAGGCCACTCTGCAACTGCTTTGACCTTCCCTGGATCCGCTCTCATCTGTCCTTTCTCCACAATGAAGCCCAAAAAACTGACCGTATCGACGTGGAACTCGCACTTCTCGGCTTTCACGTAGAGTTTATTCTCCAACAGCCTTTGGAGAACCTGGCGGACATGGGAAGCGTGGTCAGACATGTTCTTGGAAAAAATAAGAATATCATCAAGAAACACAAACACAAAACGATTCAGGAAGTCCCTTAACACATCGTTTACCAAGGCTTGAAAAACCCCAGGAGCATTGGTGAGTCCAAAAGGCATTACCAGGTATTCAAAATGACCCAATGCCGTGTTAAAGGCCGTCTTCCACTCATCTCCTTCTTTAATTCTGACCAGATGATAGGCGTTCCTGAGATCCAATTTAGTGAACACAGTTGCTCCATGGAGAAAATCAAAAGCAGAGTTCATTAAAGGCAGAGGATACTTGTTTTTCACTGTGATGTTATTAAGCCCTCTATAGTCAATACAAGGGCGCAAAGTACCTTCCTTTTTGGCCACAAAAAAAAACCCCGCTCCCACAGGAGAGGAAGATGGGCGAATAATTCCTGCAGCTAAAGAGTCTTTAATGTATTTTTCCATGGCCTCCCGCTCAGGACGTGACAGATTGTAAAGTCTACTAGACGGCATAGGGGCACCAGAGAGCAGATTAATTTCACAATCATAAGGACGATGAGGCGGTAGAGAGAGAGCCAGATCCTTGCTAAAAACCTGTCCCAGGTCATTATAATTAGCAGGAATGGAGGACAAATCAACAGTTTCAGGACGAGAGGCAACAGTGACCTCAGCTGGGGGCAGAGCAGATCGCAGGCAGGAAGAGTGACAAAACTGACTCCAGCTAATAATCTTTCCAGCAGACCAGTCAATGTGAGGGTTATGTAGTCTTAGCCAAGGAGAGCCCAGCACAAGGGGTGTTTGAGGAGAGATAATTATCTTGAACTGAATTAATTCCCTGTGATTGCCAGATAGGACCAAAGACACAGGTACAGTTTGATGGGTTACACGGGCCAACAATCTCCCATCCAAAGCATTAGCAGTAAGTGGTCTTTCCAACTGAATAAGAGGGATCTTAGCCTGGTCGGCAAAATGACTATCCAAAAAACTGTCATCTGCACCCGAGTCTACAAGAGCAAAAAGTGGCAAAGGGACCTGATTAACACATAAAGTAGCTTGAATCTGCATTCTGGTTTTGGATAGGGTTGAACAATCTGCATGGCTCACCAGTACCCCCACCTCTACTGACGAGCCCGGTCTTTTGGTCGGGTGGGGCAGGCAGCGCGCAGGTGACCTAATTGACCACAGTACAGGCACTCACCCGCCCGGAACCGACGAGAGCGTTCATCAGGGGATAAGTGGGCTCGACCCATCTCCATGGGCTCCTCTTCATCTGATTGCCGCGAGGGGTGAGATTTCACAACAGGTGGTGAAGGGAGAGAGGAAAGCGGAGGACGAGGACGGCTCCCTTTCTCTCTGCGTCGCTCACGCAGCCTGTTATCCAGCTTAATGGCAAGAGAAACAAGGGATTCAAAGTCAGTGGAATCATCACGAGAAGCAAGCTCATCCTTCATCTGTTCACTGAGAGCATTAATAAAAACCCCACGAAGAGACTGGTCACACCACCCCGCATCAGCAGCTAGGATTCGGAAGTCCACAGAGAAGTCTGCCACACTCTTGGAACCTTGATGAATATATAGCAGACGTTTAGCAGCATCACCACTGTGATCCGGATGATCAAAAACTCCCTTCATTTTTGACACAAAATCATTGATTGTGAGCATAGTCAAAGGTTGATTAGAATTTGCTGCCTCTGCCCAAGCCAAAGCCCTTCCTCTCAATAGCCCCATTACATAATGTACCTTAGATCGATCCGTAGGAAAGGTAAGTGGTCTTTGCATAAACACCATGGAGCATTGGAGAAAAAAACCACGACACTTATCCACATCACCGGAGAATGGCTCTGGGTCCGGAGCATATGAATCTCTGTCAGCAGGTTGCTGTGGGTTGGGCGGAGCAGCCGGAGCTGGTTCTGCAGGATTGAGTTGAGAAGTTAACAGGTTCATGCCAGCGGATAATTGGCCAATCTGATTTATCATGAGTTGATTGTTGTTAGAAAGTTCTTGCAAAGCTTGTTGGTGTTGTCCCAATAGCCTTCCTTGGTTCTCAAGAATTTTCCGTAAATCTGGTTCTGGGTCAGCTGAGTCCATAGTGGCCAGTTTATTCTGTTAGGGTTTAGTAAGATAGGACCCAAAAGCAGAACTCAGAACCAGATGAAGGCAAACTCAGGTATTTATTCACAAAAACAGGAAAAAACAAAATAGGCATGGGGCTGTATAGGGCTAAGTTGAGCTGGTCGGCAGGCAGGCAGGCAGGCGGCGTAGAACACTGGGGGCACAAGGAGACGAGGAGTTAGAAAAATATTTGATCGCAAGGAAAAAACGTAGAACTCAGAGGCACCGTGACTTTACCGATAGTAACTGAATAAACTGGCAAGGGCTGGAGTGAAGAGCCAGGTCTTATAACAGCTGGGCTTGATGAAGAGGTGTGTAGTTCCACAGGAGGTAGATACCACGTGACCACGTCACAGCCCAGGTAGCCAGTCACATGCCCATGCCAGACCGCAGACCATATAGGGAAAAGGAAAAAAACAGAAACACAACAGAAAAACAGCCCGCCCATAACATGTTGTGCTAATTCGCTTATTTCCATCGCTCAAAATTAGATTTTTTTTGTATATATCCTCTCTTCATAATGTAAATAATAACCCAAGCGGCACACTTTACTACTTATTTCGATGGAAATAAACAAATTAGCACAACACCCCATACATCCCATTCAATGCAATGCAATTCATTTAGGGCTTATGGTAGGGGAAATAGCCAATAAGGAGCTTTTGCACAAAATGACACCTGGACCTCTTTGATGGGGACGTAACAACTACAAAGAAAGGTAAGAAAGCCTTTTAGTATGGAATTCTCCTTTAAAGGAGACAATTGTCTCTGCCACGGCGTTGAGGGTGAATGAACACAGACACACAGGCAGCCCATATACGTGCATGCACACTGCGCACGCACGCACGCACGTGCGCGCACACACACACACACACACACACACACACACACACACACACACACACACACACACACACACACACACACACACACACACACACACACACACACACACACACACACACACACAAGTTGGATAGGAATGTGATCATTTGTGATGTAGTCTTGCATCAGTCTCTCAGTCCACCCGCGTGACCCGCCATCCCCACACCCAGAGCCATAGAGTAAGACAGAGTTACGCAAACTCTGTTCACCTCATGGGGCCAGTCCAATGTCCTACATAGACTCCTATTGAGAATGGGGACAACAAATTGTGCTGGACCGGAAGTAGGCAGAATGCATTGGATCCAGAACACAGCCCAGCTTTAATCATCTTAAATCCCTTTATTTTACTTTATTTCATGCCTAAACTTGCTCTTATTTGCGCCGCCCTCGTTGAAAACTATGCATTTCAAACTCCAGCTTTTCCCCCTTTCAGGCTGCATGAACAGCGCTCAAGCACTCGGTTTCTGCCCCCTCAATATCGTAACTCTTCTATTAGATGGCTCTGCCCACACCAAAACACTTGAGCTTCACATCGCATGCATTGCTGTTAAGCAGGACAGAATAATAAACAAAAAGAGGGGGGGGTGTAATAGACACGTATCATTTACGGAATCAAGGACATGCGTATTGTCTGAACTTGCTCAATAAAGATTTAACTTTAGTCTTTATTGCAAGCAAGCGCAGAGAGTGTGCAGGTGTCCCTGAGTCTTTATAGCAAGCACAACTGTGAAAACAAAGATTGCACAAACACTCTCAGCTGGCAGCAGTGACACTGCATCAGTCTATTCTGAACAACGTTATTAATCTCTCTTCTTGAGAGAATGGCGGAAGAGAAAATATATCTGCAGGGCACCTGTGTGATGAAAGAAAAGATTATGTAATGCTAGTCAGCTTTGTGGCGAAGGAGAATGAAGAGAATGGATTTAGTCAGCATGCAACAGTAAACATCCATTCTCTTAATACATCCATGGGTGAAAAGCTGAAAAGAGATGTTGTTCTGGGACTGGTTTATCCTGGTATCTCCACTATAGAACCCTGTTAGACAAGAATGAGCATGTAAGACTCAACCCATTAAAGGTTTAATCACATTAATTTTCATTAATTTTAATTTTTAGGTTTTATGACCACGCCAAAAACCTTAACTTTGAACATGCAGTGGACTTTTCACTGGAATTCTCTCTGGGGTTTGGAAGCCTTTTGAGCTGCAATGAAAACAGACAAAACAGTGAAAACAGTGGCATCTTCTGGCAAATACCATTGATATGGGATTTGCAGGCGGTGACATCACAAACAGCAGGAAAATCAGAGCACTTGTTTGAGCCAGAAAACCCTAGACCACAGAAAATCTGAGGCAGATTCTAATGTCTTCTAAATTTGTCTGTTCTCTGTTGCTGTATCATGGTGCTCAAACCTATTAATGTCAAAGACCCACAAAATTATGTATTTGGCCACGTACCCTACCCACATCTCAAAAGATTTAGTTCCACATATTATTATATTATTATTATTATATATATTAGTACACATATTTTCAATTACGTTCATATTTTGTGTCACGCTATGAGCTGCCGGTGAGCGCCAGATGCGACTTTAAAATGTTACTTTTTACCTATAAAGCCCTAAACGGACTGGCCCCTACCTACATCCTAGAAACGCTGTCTCCACCTAAATCTAAACGCACCCTCAGATCTTCAGATAAGGCCCTACTTGAGATCCCTAGGACGAACCTAGTCACCAGAGGTGGTCGGGCCTTTGCCGCCCGGGCACCCAGACTATGGAATGCTCTACCGGTGCATGTAAGATTAGCACCATCTGTGCATGTGTTTAAGTCACTTTTGAAAACTCACCTCTACACAGAATGTTTTTTACCCTTTATATAGGAGATTGTTAATTTTTAACTGCTGCTATTTTGTCTTCTTTTCTTTGTTGCTCTGAAAGGTGCTATATAAATAAAAATAAAGTTCATCATCATTATGAGCTATTTTTGAATAGGCAAAGAAATGACATGGTTTCCTGGTCACTCTTTAAGTACATCGTCCTGTTGATTTAGCCATTTTCTTTAGGAATAAAACCCAGACTGGATCCGGATCCAGATCTTCAATAGTAAAATCAATAGGACGTTGACATTAAAAAGAAATTAAAGAAAAACAAATACAGTATGAGGTTTGGTGATGCTCTATATTGTCTAAATCAACTTTGTTGTCTCCACCAGGCCGAAGGCATGTGGAGAGAGTATGTTTTGCACTGTGTCCGTGTGTGTGTGTTGTGTGGGGACCTTAACTCCTCCATATTTTGCCCCAAAATCCTGCAAATCCTTACACACTATCTCTATAGTCATGTGCTCAATTCAGATCTGTCCGATATTTCATATTCCATCCTGATTGGCTAACATTGGCTTTCAAAATTTGCAGGATTGGCCCGTCTGTAACTCTGAGAGTTAAATTAACCTTGATTTTACGTATCGGAGTCCCGGAGATAGAAATGCCATTAAATAGAGCACCGAAGTCCTGACGTAACTCGCTCATCCCGACGATTCCCCTGGTTCACGGAAGTAGTTTCTCTATGGAGAATAACATGGGGTGATCTTAATATCGTCTACTATAAGCGTTGTGGTCCAAAAATAAACAAGCTGTCTCGGCGTTATTGTCAGGGAGGTGTCTCTGTATCGTTTGCAACAGTCAGTCACTCATATATGATACAGTCTGCTTCTAGCGAAAATCTAACTAATTCAGCAGCAGTAACATTAGCGTTTTCTCTCAGTCAGTTGATTCTTCATATCCATGTGAGTGAAGCGGCCGGGATGACATGTTTATTTTTCAAACACAGTTCTTATATGAATCAATCTAAAACTCCTCCTATGGTGATTTCAATGCAACTAAACAAATACATGAACCTGGGGACTGACGCCCTCTACTGAAAGTGACGTCAGACTTCGGTGCTCTATAGGGGACCGTAGCCTTATTCATTTCAAACGGGGGCCCTTGAAATGAAAATGGTTGAAAATCACTGCTAGACCCGGACGGTCTTTCCCCCATCTCTCTCCTCATTTCCTGTCAGTCTACTTTCATCCTATCAATAAAAGCAGAAAAAGCCCCAAAAATATCTTTATAAAAAGAAAATCACTGCTAGAGCCGTGAAAGTCTTCTCTTATGGGGGTCCATTTTGGAATGGAAAGCAGAGGTCTTGCTCAAAAAGAGAAAGCAGGGAAACTTTGCTCATTAAAATAAAAGTAATTTCTTTTTTTTTTCAATTTTTTATACCACAATTTTGTAACCCAGTTTTCTTTTCACCCAGTGCCAATTATCTAATGTAATCCTGGGCGCTACACTTCCTCTGCCAACCTGGGGGGGGGGGGGGGGGGGGGGGGGCAGCGGACTGACCTCATGCCTCCTTCTATGCATGAGGAGTCCAAGCTGCTTCTTTTCACCTGACAGAGGGGAATTTCCCCGGCCGGACATAGCGCGTGGAAGGGACACGTTATTCCAACCAGTTCCTTTCCCCTCCATCAGGCGCCCCGGCTGGCCAGGGGGAGGTAGTTTTAGAGACCAGGATTACGGCATGTTTTTGTGAGGGTATCTACCCTAGGGGACACGGGGAGAACATGCAAACTCCACACAGAAAGGCCCTATCGCCAACCCCCGCCTCGGGTATGGGCACTGATGACGCGGAGGAGGGAACACGCCGCCAGTGCCCACAGCGTCCCCAGCGGGAATCGAACCCAGGACCTTCTAGCTGTGAGGCGACAGCACTACCAACTGTGCCACCGTGCCCCACAAAATAAAAGTAAATTTTAAGGAAAGAACACTGTAATGTTTATTATTTTCACAGGATTCTTGCAGTAGGTAATAGCTATACAGTTCAGCCTGTCACCAGAATGCTGACTGTCTCTAGACTCCAGACCGTCCCCACATCCATCTCACAGAAAGACTGAATGTTCTAGTTGGTGGTGTTAACTGAAGCTGGTACGCCTAAAGAATAAAAAATAATGCCTGGCTCCCTGAGGAGAGAGAAATCACAAAGTCAGTGGAGTGGAACAATCCTGGAGTAGAGGCAGTCGTCTGTCCAGCTTCTAAACAATTCCCAGTCCCCAGCACTCTCCATGCCTTCTGTTTCTTGGGACCAAATAAATACAATCACTACAACCACTCAAAGATACAGGATACAAAAAGATGAACATTGTTTTAAATATATTTGACATAGCTCCTATAATAATTAGGAATATTTGACATTTTCTTTCTTTCTCTGTTCTGTACTCCTTTCTTGAAACTACAAATGTTAACCATAGCCTGGCTCCAGTCCTGAATCGCTAGCCACGCCCATACAAAAGAATCACACTTGTGTCATCATACAGCATCACATTCTGGCCAATCACTTTTGGTGTCCTCACTTTTCTGTCCTCACTTCTTATTCTCACATTCCGTTCTCATCACTATGGTATGTACTATATCGCCCTGAGATCGGCTAATCGGTCTCTCCTGATACACATTTCAGGACCAGAGAAGACCGCGCTTTCGCTGTGGCCGGACGCAGTCTCTGGAACGCCCTGCCGCTCCATGTTCGCTCTGCTCAGTCATTGCATAGTAAGTGAATGGCAAATCGAGTGACAAAGTGAGTTTAGCATCGTTTAACGTTGTTTAATGCAATCATATTGGACTTTTCTGTTTGGATGTATGGGCTGTCAAGGCCAGAAAGTAGATTTTTGGCACTCAGTAGGCGTTCCCGCATAACTTCCTGATTTGATGATGATGTCACGCGCATACCCTCTATAGCGGCCCTCAAAAATGAAGTGAAACTAAATGAAAGAGTGTCAGGCTAAGATAACCATGTTGTTATACCTGTAATGTGACAATAAATCTGTTGAATCTTAATTTAAATGTTCAAACAAATCGCGGATTGGGTCTTAAAGGCAATGCTTTCTACATAATGTCTGTCTTGACGATGACTCAAATATATTTTTAGCACAATTGTGTTGATTGTTAAACGGACTGTCCTCTCCTCATAGTCTTGCTGAGATAATTGTGCCTGAGTCATAACTGCAGGAAAACAACATATTCTGTAATTGGAATCTAAAAATGGACAGCCCGGTCGTAATAATTTGATGCTGCGCTTAAAAAAAAAAAAAAAAAAAACACCACACTAACCATTCTACCTGCTACTGTATGTGCTATTCTCCATGAGAGCAAGCCATTTCACAACATGCGCACGCAAGCACACGCCCATGCACACACACACACACACACACACCCTCACACACACACACACACACACACACACACACACACACACACACACACACACACACACACACACACACACACACACACACACACACACACACACACACACACACACATCTGTGCAAACCTGTATAGTAACTATACCCACGGCGGCGGTGGCTCAGGGGTAGAGTGCCTGGATGGCAACCGTAAGGTTGCCAGTTCGAACCCGGGCTCCCCCAGAGTTACTGTCGAAGTGTCCTTGAGCAAGACACTGAACCCCTAATTGCTCCCGATGTGCTAGTTGGTGCCTTGCATGGTTTCCGCTGCCATCGGTGTATGAATGGGTGAATGTAATGCACAATCTCTGTAAAGCGCCTTGGATAAAGGCGCTATATAAATGCACCATTTACCATTTACCATTTAACGGTGGTCGGGTTCTCTTTCTAGATAATGCTCACACACACTATATCAAGTGAGATCCACTGTTTTTAGGTAGAATGAGATGTGAGAGAAAATAAATTCCATCACATATTTGTTCACTCACAAATGAGTATCCTTAACATTTTTGTCGTTGCTCCAAAGTCCCAATTAGGAGCTTAGCTAAATAAATGTGTGCCGTTATAGCCCAATGGCACTTATAGGCCGTCTGACTATACTGCCACGGCACCATTGCAAATGAGGTCAGTTCAAGCCGATTTGACATCCTCAGCGGATTTTTAAGCCAGGGACACTTTTAGTCATGATCCTCATCGACATAAAGGACATCTTGACTTTTTGAGGCCATGCAGCTCCTCTTTCATGTCTGTATTAAGATGATCTTGTCAATAATTCATAAGCGGAGATGAGATGAGAATTGTGACTTATTCTTTTTACCAGGGCTGTATTGGAGGGTAAACACCCTGAGGGTGGGTGGAAACCAAACTCATAGAAATTATATAAAAACTAGAACTGCACTCTGTCGAGTGCCTACTTGCTTGTTGCACACAAGTAGGCCATAAATGGCCTACTAGTGCACAAGTAATCTTACTTGAAAAGTATTTACCTGTCCGACACTATTTTGAGATCTGTTGAAGAACATGAAGTTATTCTATTTAAGCATTTCAAATTCATTCTTTCGTTAGGTAATTGACAACAATCAATTACATAATGTTGTAATTAATGCGGATGAGTGACGACTTACGATGGTGACGTATATGTCGATCAGTGTCGGGTGGATTAAAGGAAATGCCTCTATGTATAATTATGTATATGTAACAGCATATGATGTCAGGGTATAACTGGTATAACTAGCTCTCAATGATGACATAATAAAGATGTGGATAAAATGACCCAATGCCAGGGTGTAATTGGTTTTCGATGGTGACGTAATGACGATATGTTTCTTAAGGTAATGCCCCTATGTATACATGTAGGTGACACCACTGCCATATCAAGAACAAGTAGTCATTACGTCATACGCTGGCACGGCGCATACACATCAAATGGCGACATACGCATCGAAGCGCTGGACGAAAACTATTACTTGCGTGCTCTGCTTGTGCAAGTGACTAGAACTGTACTCTGTCGAGTGCCTACTTGCGCTTTGCACACAAGTAGGCCATAAATGACCTACTAGAGCGCAAAGCAGAGCGTGCAAGTACTGTCAACCGCTACGAACTTTCAAATCTCTGGCTCGCAATGGTGACGTAATTGTTGATTAGCAGCATACTGTGGTTACTTGGGTCGTTTGATGCGTTTGTCCCGTAGCAGCATATGACGTGATGGATATGTATGTACCAATGCCAGGGTATAACTGGCTCTCGATGGTGACATAATAATGATATATGTTTCAGTGTCGGGTGGATTCAAGGTAATGCCCCTATGTATACATGTATGTAATCTGACACCAATGCCATATCAAGCCCAAATTAATCATTACGCCATACGCTGCCACGGACATACGCATCGGAGCACCACCGGACACATTACTGCCTGCGCAAGTAACAAGGTGACAGCACGACTAGCTCCTGGCTGGTACACTTATCGTTAGGTCTCTCATAATAAGGAAATTAGCTCATTATTCATTTGTGGAAGGGAATGTGACAAACCACGTGCATTTCTTTCACAGAATATCTGAGTAGGCAACCCCAATTCATATTTAATGAACTGGACACGTATACACACGCTCACAGTTATTTTCGTCTTGAGGAAAAGCTAGAATTGGTAAGAGTGGAAAGCAGACATAAGCTATGCCTTTTCTCTACAAGCCATTAGGAATAGGATCTTGGCCAAACGTGTTCATTTGAGATTGATATTAGTCTAGCCTGATTATTAAAACATCAGAGACCTCTTATCAAAGGCAGACCCACAAGAAACTGCCAACGGCACATATCTGATTTATTAAAAATGGTCCAGATGGCAGATAGCAGAGCATGACACATTTCGGCTTCCATCCACCGGTAAAGTCAGATGTTGGCTGGAAGAACACGACAAACCAAATCAAAGTGCCTTGGGAGTTTCAGGCCATACTCAGCACTGTATTAAAGGTCATTTCATCATGCTCCGATTAACTTACTGCCGTGTTGGTTCAGTCTCTCCCAGACAGAACACACAACAACAATACAATCATCTGGTATTCTTGCTTTGTGAGGTGTGTGTTTCTCGCTTTCAGCTTTGTCTCTTTCTCACAGATGCACGTGCACGCAATGCACACGCCTGCACGCACGCACGCACGCACTCACACACGCACGCACGCACGCACGTACACACATATCCGTCTAACTCAATGTACTGAACTGTATGTCTTTTCTGTCAATAAAAACACAAAGTTTAAATAAATGCCAGCACTTACAAACATATTGGTTTTTTATATTCCATGAATGTTAACGTTTTCTTTCCACTTGTCACTGCACGTTGAGGGGATTGGGGAGATGGATAGTTTTGTTCAGTAGCAGAATGTCAACCATCCATTGAAAATACCGAATTATAGCTCAAACCTTCAATCCGCTCAGAATTTCCACACTGCAGTGGTTATTCCTCTCCTCGTCAGTAATAGGTTTATTTACATTTATTTATTAATTTTTCTTTTTTTCTTATTGTTGTTATATAATATACAGTACGGATACACAAGAGTCAAATTCTTTGGTTTTGATTCCCCAACATTGTAGCAGCACATATACACACTTGACTAACAAATCAACAATTCCGTGAATCTAATTACAAACGGCAAAACGGTATCAAAAACCTTTTTGATGACTCACAAGACCAATTGTGCCTAATTCTTTGTGTGTCTGTGAGTGTGTGTTTCCACAAAAAGCAGATTATTTGTTCACACATATGACGTAAATTGTCCTTTCATTGTCAATGGCAAATGTGACAAGAGTTCAGGACAAAAAAGCTGTATATAGGAGGGGCTGGCGCCCCTCAAAAAGATCACACCCGTGTGAAGTGAGGGGCGATCTTATCATCGTACATCATCATACATCATCTCATTCCGGCCAATCAGAATTTGCGTCCTCACCTTCGTCTTCAATGTTTGTGTTACGTAATGTACACAATCAACACTCCAAACTGTCTATTAATTTAACCCATTCTGACCTGAGATCAGATTCATATGAGGTTTCCACTGGACACACACTGGTCTGATTAACCCATTCTGACCTGAGATCAGATTATAAAAATGTCAGTCGTTCTTCGATTATTCAAAAATAGCAGACCTACAAGCTCGTATCGCGCCACTCGGTGGCGCGATATGAGCTTGTAGATCTGCTATTTTTCAATAGCTAAAGCATAACATGATGCTGACACCAAAATGGGTGCCCGTTCAGAATGGGTTAATGTTTGTGTAGGACGTTTGTGCACATACATACCAAAAGCTGGACACAGGAGCTATCACCCCTCAAAAATACTATGTACTTTGAAGGAGTCGATAAGACCTCAAAGTAGTGCACAAGGACAAAGAAACATCTTTAAGATTTGAAAGCTGCACTTTAGTTTGTTAATTTTGCCATCTCACCGTCGTGGCTAAGGGGCGATTCATACTCCTATTTTACCGCTGCTTCGGCGCTGTAGTGCCGAAATGATTTCGGCTCGTCAGAAATTTTCAGTAGCACCGAAGAGCCGACTTTAGGACGGTACCCGCCCCCCCGAACCTCAAATGACGTCAAATTGTAGGCTCTACAGCGCCGAACCGACTTTTATTCTGCTCTAAAATAGGAGTATGAATCGGCCCTAAGCTGATGCTCAGCTGACGGCAGTGATTGCTTGCAAGTCATTTGTCATTGTTGCTCTTGTTAGTGCTGCACTGCTGGGCAGAGCAGCTAGCCAGAGGCTTCTGCATGAGGAAACACGGCTGCCCTAGATTCCTTCATTGATCGACGATGTTTCGGTCTCTAAATAATAATAAAGAATGTAGGCTATACTGTATGTATCACAATTTCACAAATAATGGAATTGAAATGATATAGAAAGATATTCGGGGTATATCCAGGAGACGGCCTGGCAACGCATCAACTACACAAACACATGGTCCCTGCTGGTTCAAGTCCAGCATGGAGACCAGCTGGAGAAAATGCACGTCCATTAGTATACATAACATATAACTGCATGATTCATACAACTTTGCATCCATGCAACGTTTTTTTCGTTCTTTTTATGAGCTACTGTATATATGTGGAATGTGGTGGCATGTGTTATTCTTATAGTGAACTACTGATGGTGTGGGAGGACGTCCCCCCCCCCCCGCATTCCACAGGGAATTCCAAACAATCAACGGCCTGACTACAGACCACAGGTCCACCGGAGACAGAACAAACCTTGGTTGAACAACAGACAGCAGAACCAGCAGTCAGTACATCAGCCAAGAGCCGGAGAGAGACCACACCACCAGACCCGAACGGGTCCAGTAAGATATAACACACACACCTACACACACACACACACACACACGACACAGAAAGAGGTGACTTCTTAAAAGCCATCAGGACCATGAACAAATTGATCATAAGTACACATCATCTGCAGAATGTAAATTCTTCTAACAGACCACCAGCGAGTATAGCAAGGAAAACCCTTGAACTCATAAATTTGATAAAACCAGCTCAACCAACGGATAAAACCACCCTATTACTTGAAGGGATATCCAGACACTGGTGCCATACAACAATCTTAGCCCTAGAAGAACACTACACTACACTGATAAACACAACCAAACAAGAATTAACAGATGACGAAGAGAAAAAAGCCTTTACCATAGCAATCAGATGGTCTAGAAAAAACTTAGGGAAAAGACTAAAACAATTAGAGATAAACAAAGCCCAACTTATAATCACACAGCTTAGAACAAATAGAACGGTCATACTGTATCTGCCCCATCCCCTCCCACTGTTGTCTCTTTGAATGTCCCCAATTCACACCCTCCTTCCCCGATTCCTATTATGCAGGTATCCACTCCCCCCCTCCTACCCCATCTGCGCATGTCCCCAATTCACCCCCTACTTCCCCTATTCCTGCTATGCATGTCTCCACTCCTCCTGCCCCATCTGCTTGTAGAGTACCCCATTGTTCTCCATTACCCCACCCTTGTGTATCCACTGTCCCCCTCTCCCCACCTTCTCTGACCCCCACCCCCTCCACCCTATGTTTTTTCCCCAAAGTACATATCACCAGGGCACCACCACCAACCATAGTGCAGGTCCCCCCCAGAAGGGATCTTTCGGAAGTAGACTTCCCTCCCCTGACCTCACCAATACAGAAGAGCACACCACAGAGGCAAACACGAAGCCAAAAAGACAAAACCAAGGGAGCCAATCCAAATGACACGCCACAACCCCAGAGGGCGGTCCGCAGCAGGACGGAACCAATAAAGGAGAGGACCGCACAGAACCAGACCCAGGACACAGAAGCAGCCCCTACCAGGACCACGACAGACCCAGGAGAGAACCGGGGACAGGAAACAGACGAACCAGAGATCGTTGAACCAAGGACCCCAGGGGAAGTGTACAAACACATCTCCACAGGGAAGAAGAACATACGTTGGAGACTACACCCAGAGAAAAGCATCGTCATCGTAGGAGACTCAAACATGGGCAACATCCCATCTCTCCTCCCATCTCTCAGACGACTGGATCTGCAAGTGGATGGCTACCCAGGAATGTCATTCCAACACACGAAGGTCTTACTGGAGAGATTACCAAGAAACACCACTGTAGCACATTGTATCCTATCCGTTGGGATAAACGAGAGAGGCCACAGTAAAAAAAACAGCACAGAGGGCCTTGAGAGAGACCATCGCAGCAGCACAGAACGCATTTCCAACCGCAAGTATCCATATCCCTTTAATCAACTTCTCAAATGACCTCTCACACAGGGAGAAAGACAACTTAAGAGATTTAAATCGTAATATTCTAAAATATAGTTTCCTCCCAAAATTGGATGAAAGGGATTTTAAAGTGGGTCCTGATAACATACATTGGAAAAAAGAGACAGGCAAGGCAATGCTTGAAAATTGGCTTACTAGTTTAAACTTATTGACCCCATAAACCAAGAAAGGAGGGGGAGTAAGTCTAACATAATTAATTTGTCGCATTACTTCCAACCAGATCAACACCAGACCGAACTGCTGGAAAAGGGGCTTTCATTTGTTCCAACTCTGGACATCTACAAACAACAAACCAACAGGTTAAAGAAAGACCTTTCCCAGTATCACCGCAGACTGAAACTAGCCACACACTTTGGAAGGGACCAGGGAAGAGAAATACAACCATTTCGACCAGGTTCAAACTGGGAACCGGCCGAGACGGTACTCCCTACCAGCCTTAAACAACTAATCGAGAAGGACATGAATACGGTAAAACACATACCAGGACACATTAAGGAAAAACATAGTCTCACAATAGAACAAACCAGGGCACTTAGGGAACTAATCAACAACAAACAAATCGTAATCAAACCAGCAGACAAAGGCTCCTGCATAGTAATTATGGACAGACACCAATACCTGTTAGAAGGTGAGAGACAACTCAACAATCAGGATCATTATAGGCAATTAGACCAACCAATTTACATAGAGACAGCGAGAAAAGCCCAAGCCATTGTTAACAAACTGAGGGAAAAAAAACACATAAATGCCAAACAACATCAATATTTAATAGGACAGGACAGCCCTCGAGCTAGGATATTTTATCTTTTACCAAAAATACACAAAAGCCCGGATTCATGGACAATACCATATGAAATTCCACCCGGTAGACCAATTGTGTCGGACTGTGGCAGCGAGACTTATCAGACAGCAGAGTTTATTGAATATTTCCTAAACCCACTGTCGATAAAACACCCCAGTTTTATAAAAGACACTTACGATTTTGTGGACAAAATTAAAGCTATTATAGTAGGAAAGGAGGCCTTGTTGTTTTCGATAGATATAGACAGCCTCTACACAAACATTGAGACAGAAGCAGGCCTACTAGCAGTTAAAGAAGTCTTTAATAAGTACCCAGACACAAATCGACCAGAAGAGGAATTACTCCAATTACTAGACTTAAATCTAACCCAGAATGATTTTTCCTTTAACAACAAATTTTATTTACAAATCAAAGGGACGGCCATGGGAAAGCGATTTGCACCATCTTATGCAAACATTTACATGAGCATATGGGAGCAGACAGCACTAGAAAAATGCAGACTTAAACCAACACATTATTATAGGTTTCTGGATGATATTTTTGGAATATGGGAACATAGCAAGGAAGAATTCCAGGAATTTATTGATGTTCTTAATAGCCATCATAGATCCATAACGATAAAATTTGTGACACACACTGAAAGGATTGACTTTCTTGATGTAACAATCTTCAAGGGCCCAAACTTTAACACAAATGGGAAACTAGACTTAAAAGTATTCTTTAAAGAAACAGACACCCACGCCCTATTACACAAAACGTCATTCCACCCGACACTCTTACACAGGGATAGTCAAATCACAACTACTAAGATTCCATAGGATTTGCACGCAAAGAAGTGATTTCAAAATAGCTTGTAAAACACTATTTAAGGCACTCAGACTAAGGGGATACACTAGGACATTCCTCCGGAAAGCTCAAAGTACCTTCTTAGAAATAAGAGTGCGAGATCCAGGCCCTAAATTGGCCCTGATAACCAGTTATTCAACACAGAGCAGCACACTAGCCAACAACAGAATAAAAATGAATTTTGAGAACCGAACGGATGATCTTCTAAAAGATTATAAAATTATATCGGCCTACAGAAAAAACAAAAACCTTAAAGATTATCTAGTACACAGCAAGCTAAAAGAAATCAACACACCAGCACGCGAGGGACCAGAATACTTCAAACCCAAATAATTAGTCAAAAATAGAACTACAAAACGCGTGTTAGAGATTAAACAACGAATAACAACCAGAACCAGCAACTGCATTTACTTAATCACATGTAACAAATGTGTTTTACAATATGTCGGAGAAACGGATAAAACAATAGGTACAAGGCTGGGACAACACAGATACAATATTAACAATGGAAAAAAGACAACCACAAGGTTTGTGCAACATTTCATGGCTCATGGCATTGAAGCTCTAAAATGCGCTGGACTTCAACACAATCCCAACTGGACAGTAGGACAAAGACGTTTTAATGAAAAACAGTGGATTAAGAACCTCAACACGGATTTTCCTGGAGGCTTAAACATGCCTAAAATCAGATCTTGAACACAACAAAACCTAAACTCAGGATTAAACTGGAGAAATCTAAAAATGATTGGATCAGACTTCCTTCAGATACATGGCGAATGCATTTATTCCTTGCATTGTGCCTACACATGTTGCGATCTGCAGTCACAACATGTGTAGGCACAGTGCACTGAAGTTTTTTAATTCCCCCCCGCAAAGGACACCAACTCCGGGGGAGCCCGGGTTCGAACTGGGAACCTTGCAGTTCCCATCCAGTCACTCTACCCCTGAGCCACTGCCGCCACCCGTCACACACCTCCGTTTTCACTTATAGTAACTTAACTGGCCAGCTAGCAATGTCATAGAAGAGAGACAGATGAATGAGAGAAGAGAGAGATAGATGACGACATAATGATCCAATGAGTGCTGGGGACTGCAGTTTATTTCCATGCCATTTGCTTGGTACAAGATACCACTGACGAAAGGTCTTTTAACTGCACTTTGAGCACACAGCACTCGGTCTAAGATGTTGATACACTGAGGTACTGTACATCTGCAGACAGACAAAATTGTCAATGATTTCCCTTTGAGGAAAATGATAGACCATACTCTTCTAGTGCAGTGGTTCCCAAACTTTTTCATGTCAAGGACGCCCACCACATTGACACTAATCAGCCCGTGGACCCCCATTTGAAAACATCTGCCAGGGACCCCCATAAGAGAAGATTTGTTACGGCTCTAGCAGTGATTCTCAACTGGTTTAATTTCAAGGATCCCCCAGTTTGATATGAATTAGGCTTCGGACCCCCATTTAATGGCATTTCTATCTCTAGGACCCCCAATTTATATTGTAAAATCAATGTTAATTTAACTCTGAGAGTGTACATATGGAACCAAATGGACCCGTTAGGGCCCATTTGGTTCTATGTGTACACTCTCAGAGTTACAGACCCATAAGAGTTCATTGGTTTCAAACTATAATTTCTATTGTGCATGCGTTTGTGCGTGCGTGCGTTTGTGCGTGCATGCGTGCGTGCGTGTGTCAGTCTCGTTGTTAGAGGATTTGGGAACACAAGCTAAACAGGCCTTGTTATGATCACAAGTTCTTTGATGTATTCTTAGCCATCAGTTTACAATAATACCCTACAGGCAGGCGAGCGAGGATGCACTTCCCCAACATCACATTTCCCCCAAAGCACAAACCATGCACTCTCTCTTGGTGTCATCTTGTTTTGGAGGAAAATCTTACAATAGATGACTTCAGATAGATAGTAGATACGATGTAAAATAGATAAAGATAAAGAAAACTTTATTGTCCATTCAATTGAACATAAAATGGATGTGTGCCTGTGGCACACTGGCAGTCAGTATACAACAATAAAAACATCATTACATAGAATACACCAATGCATTAAAATACTATATCAAATGCATTCTCATAATAGAGCAACTGTGATCATGGGCTGTATAGGGATTAGGTAGTAGAGCTATTTAAATATTTTCTTATTTAAAATGTCCACTGCAGTTGGCAAAAACAAAGTCTTGTAACCATTCTTTTTGTTTGTGCTAATGACATGTTAAGCCCCCTGCCTGATGATAAGATATCTAATTCAGGGCGAAGGTATAGAGTCATTATAAATCTGAATTGCCTTTTTGGTTAAGGAGCGGCTGTATATGTCCTGAAGTTGCAATATTGTGTATCTCCAATGATCTTACTAGCCACCTGGGTGAGCTCTCAGTGACTTTATACTTAAAGACGCGGTGAAATGGTTAATTTGGGAATTTTATTTTGACGTTTCAAAATAAAATGCCCAAATTAACGCAAATCGGCACTATCTCCATAGTAATGAGATCAACGCGCATCTGTCGGCTTTCCCATATTTCATCACCATTGCCTAAGATAAAGATAGCCTTCTAAACTTTGCAGGATTGGTCCATTTTGAACAAAATGCCTCAAATCATTAACACAGTGCATAATATCCGTGAAATTATCCACACACATATTCCCACCAGGCAACGTAAATGTTTATACCAGGCTATAAACTGCACTAATCTGTGTACAACTTTGTATGTGCACTACTACACATTATGAATACACTGTTACGTGCTTATACTGTACTTTTTCATACTCCTACATATTTTGTCATTCTACTGGGTTATCACAGTGACATCTTGGTGATTGAGGGCAATACGGTACGTCAGTCACCAACTCTTCAACAAATACTGTTTTATTTACATTTGGATTTGACGGTTTCAATTCATGTTCCCATTTGATTAGTACATACGATACTGTACACTCACAACTTGTTTGTGTACTTGCTTTGCAGTAGTGCTGGCTCTCTATCACACACTGGCTATAGTTCAAAGAAGGCACTTGATATACCAGAGAGAGTCCAGAGAGAGAGAGAGACAAGGATTCAAGTGTCTCAGCTCGGCTCAGTCTCAGCTCGGACAGAGTGAGAGTGAGAATACGATGGCTTTCATGCTCCTCAGGCCTCGCTGCCAGCGCGTGTCGCAAAGGCTGTTGTCTCTAAGTAGGGTAAAAAAGATGAGAAGTCTGCTTCACTGTGGAGCAGAGCTACGTGTCTCATATTTGTTACACCTACCGTTACTGTACTGTGTGTGTGTGTGTGCGACACACGAGTGTGTGCGCACGCAACAGTGTGTATATGTGTGTGCCTTTCGCTTGTGTGAAGTGGCAACCTATACTGGAGGACTCAGCAGAATCTCCAACTCTACCTGCCGGCCCATTTCAATTCAGTATTCAACGAGAGAGAGAGAGAGAGAGAGAGAGACAGAGAGACAGAGAGACAGAGAGACTTGCCAAATGACAGGCACTGACTCTCTTGCGTTCCATCTTTGTACTAGAAAGATCTACAGTAAGTGGATTTTCGTTTTTGTTTGTTTTTCAGGCTGAGGGCCGTCAAGATGTGGGTTGACAGTGAGTTCTGTGTGTGCTCTCACATCACGTGTCAAGGCCTCTCACCTCCTCCACATTCACAATAGTGTTTCCCACTGTTGTATGCAGTATCCACACTGCTCTGTGAGCCATTGAACTTTATGCTGATAAAGCAGTAGGCTATTGTATATGTAGAATACTGTACATGTCAAGTTATTATAATCTATGGCAGAAATTCCAGCATGCTAAATGTATTATTTTTGTACTGCTGACAGAAGCATTTATTTCTAGCGGCGCAGCGCTAAGAATGGTAATGCCTGTCTGTCTGTCATTCGACTACTTTGGTCCCAAACAATATATCTAAAAAAAAAGACTAGCTATTTGCTATGCACCTTCGTCCCCCTCTCAGAATGAATCCCATAGATTTACTGGAGAGGTTATTTGGGGAAAGATGCACAGCCATGCATTTTTCACCCCGCAAGTCTAAGTTGCAGTACGCCATTCGTTTGGCAACTTATTAATGCATTCAGAGTGAAATTCAATGTGTTGCCCTGCATACAAAAAATGTAATAAATAAGTAAATGTGATGATGGTAGATCTTGTACTGTATACATTCAAATGTACAAAATGGAAATAATTTAGCATCTTTCAACACATTGTGAGATCATCCAGTTACAAAAAGGAGGCATAAGGTTAAAGGTTTTGCTTGTTTACTTTTAATTCATACCGTGCATCTGGAGTCCTTCTGTATGGATTTGTTGATGTTTAACTAATATAATATAACACATTCAGTTTCTGTGTCTCCATTTTATGTTAAATTGAATGGTCAATCAAGTGTTCTTCATCTTTAACTTATCTTATCTATCTATCTATGAGGTGGTTCTTAAGTACAGATGGACCCATACAGACGGGCACAGATCTCACACATTTATTGTAAGACTTTCCCTCAAAACAAGATGACAAGATGTGTGTGCATGCGTGCGTGTGTGTGTTCATGTGTGTGTGTGCGTGTGTGTGTGTGTGTGTGTGTGTGTGTGTGTGTGTGTGTGTTCGTACTGTATGTGTCGTATACCTGTCTGTGTGCATGTGTGTGTGTGTGTGTGTGTGTTCGTACTGTATGTGTCGTATACCTGTCTGTGTGCATGTGTGTGTGTGTGTGTGTGTGTGTTCGTACTGTATGTGTCGTATACCTGTCTTTGTGCATGCATGTGTGCGTGTGCGTGTGTGTGTGTGTGTGTGTGTTCGTACTTTATGTGTCGTATACCTGTCTTTGTGCATGCATGTGTGTGCGTGCGTGTGCATGTGTGTGCGTGTGTGTGTGTGTGTGTGTGTGTGTACTGTAGGTGTAGTATACCTGTCTAAGCCTGTGTATCATTGTATGTCCTCCCTTCATTGAATGTCTAGGTCAGTGATGGGGTCCGTGACGGGGCACGCATTAGTCCGACATCCCGTTAGTCCGACTACCTGGCCAGCCAGTTAAAGGGATCGTGACATTAAAAGAAAAGTTTTTGTAATTTTTCTTATTTATTGTTTTAAGTTTTCTCAGCTCAATTGCACCCACAAAAAAACCCCTGAACTTTTAACATTCAGTAGATTTTCTTTGGTCTGGGGTTTTCTGAATCAAACAAGTGCTCTGATTTGCCTGTGGACTCTGAGGTAAGAGTTCACAAATCCCATATAATATGACATAATAATTTGCCAGCAGATGTCACTGTTGAGGGATTTTACCTGTTTTCATTGCAGCCCAAAATGCTTCAGAAGACAGAGAAAACCCCAGACGACAGAAAATCCACTGAATGTTCAAAGTTCAGGTTCTGGATAGGGTTAGCATGGGACTCTATATGGTTAGGGTTTGTGAATAGGGTTAGACTGGGGCTCTACGGTCGAAATATTGGGTAGTTGGATTTATGGGTGTCGGATTATTGGGACGTGTTGGAAAAAGTACATTTTCAATATTTCAAATCTTCAAATGTATACAAATCTTTTGAAAATAGCAGATCTACAAGCTCACAATGCTCACAATGACCCCCCCCCCAATAAGTACTAGGTACTATGATTATACAAGGAAGATAAAAAAGAAAAGTGTACAGAAAGTGTTAAAATTATGTTTTTATGTGGCCACACCCACCAGTTCATTAAGTATACCTGGTTTTCACCACCAACCTGAACTTAAGCCTCGCCCACAGCTGTTATATGCAGTGTTGGGACGTAACGTAAATAACGCGTTACAGTAACGCCGTTACTTTCGGCAGTAACGGTTGCTGTAACGCATTGTTTTTTTTTAATTCAGTCACTTGTTACCGTTACTACATGGTGCGTTATTCCGTTACTCTTCCTTTATTTTTCATGTAGTCTCGATCGGGGGAGAATTAGAAGAACTGTCATGCTTGCCTTGCGGGAGAGAAGGGGGAGGAGGAGGAGTGTGTGCGTTTGTGTGTGTGTGTGTGTGTGTGTGTGTGTGTGTGTGTACTACACGTGGTGATGCGCAAGTTTGTTTACTGTCTGACTAGTGTCATGGCGGCGCCCATATCGCGTTTCAAATGGATATATTCCTCCTTATTTCCTTCAGCTGCTCCAATCTGTTGTGATATGCTGTGTAATGATACTTGGTACTTGTACGTGAATATGCAATGTACTTATATGTATGGTGCACTGCCTGAACTGTAACATACTTTAGGGCTGTGTTAGAGCACGCTGAAGGCAGCGTGCTGCAGGCAGTGATTGTGATGTCTAGTCAGTGACGTCATTAGGACATGAAGTATCCAAGCTATATATGATCCTGTATGTGTAATAAACGATGTGAATGAATTAATGTGACCAAGTCTCCGTGTCATGTTAATCTCGTTCTCCCGGAGCAGGCCTGCCCGTATGTCCGTCTGTCCGAACCATGGAAATGTCAAGGGTCGTCACACACCAGAACCAGACGAGGGTCCGAGTACTTAGAAGTTAATCGTAACACAATCCAGCACAAAGGCAGATTATGTGTGTGTGTGTGTGTGTGTGTGTGTGTGTGTGTGTGTGTGTGTGTGTGTGTGTGTGTGTGTGTGTGTGTGTGTGTGTGTGTGTGTGTGTGTGTGTGTGTGTGCGAGTGAGAGACGTGTGTGCCGTGTATGCACATCATGTGAGGGAGCGAGCGAGAGAAAGAGAGAGAAAGAGAGAGAGAGATATAGACAGACAGTGCGTAGCCTAGCTACTTTTGAGCGAGAGAGAGACAGACAGATACTGAAAGAGACTTTGCGCGTGTGTGTGTGTGTGTTTGATAATCAAATATTAATTCTGGTTTTGGTCTTGGTCTGCGTTCGTGTGTGTGTGTGACAGTGTGCATAGCCTATAGCTACTTTTGAGCGAGAGAGAGAGAGAGACAGACAGATACTGAAAGAGACTTTGCGCGTGTGTGTTTGATAATCAAATATTAATTCTGGTTTTGGTCTTACTTTGTTTATAAATCCAGACTCAAATGAGTATTGCCACCACCACCAATAAGAGCAGCTATGAGCTATCTCAGCCTATCTGCACAGTATACAACATTCACTGGAGCAGTGGAACTGGAACCCTCATGTTGTGTTGGTTGGTTGGTTGGTTGCCTTTTGTTGTTTGCTATAAATATATGTATTGATAGGCCTACATAGCATCATCAAAATCAACACCAGTAAAAATAAAGTTTACAATTAGAGGTTCAACAGAAAGGTTCTTTTTCTAGCTGGCAACCATTTATTACCTACTTTGAGAATCTGAGAGTACTTCCGACAGACTAATTGAATCGATACTATGTGTGTTTTTTGCATTCTCATAATGATAGAACTGTGTATAGAGGGTGATATATGACAGCGTTCCGAACACAATCTTTTCCAACATAACTTGTGATTTCTTGAACTCGAATAACCCAACTCATAATTGTATTTATTTTGTTTTATTCTATTTTATTTTTTGTTATTTATATTGTTTTTGTTATCTGTGCTTAAATTATTATTTTTGTATCCTGTTTATATCATATGTCTGTATGTTTGTTTTTGTATGTCTGTACTAAATTATTAATGTTATTTTTTATATTGTTTTGATGATGACGATAACTGGGGGGAGGGATGGGGTGAGGGAGGGGAAAAAAATGGTACGTTCAAAATGTACTAAATTGTTGAAAAACCTATTACCAATAAACATATATTAAAAAAAAAAAAATCAACACCAGTCCCCCCTGGTATTGGTATTATTATCACTGTACTGAACTGAAGGCATGAATGAATGGCCTGGAAGTGGGAGCCTGTTTTTCTTTTTGAGTTGTGCAACCACTCCTATTATAGACAACTATGTGTGTCCCTGGCTGGCTGGCTGTGTCCCCGTGTCCCTGGGTCTGAGCACGGAAATAGCATATTTTCTCCACCAAGTGTTTTGGATGCGGGGCGGCTCGCCGGAACTACTTTTCAAAGTAACGCTTTACTTTTTGATTTGAGTAACAGTAAAGTAACTAAGTTACTTTTGAAATGATGTAACTAGTAACTGTAACTAGTTACTTTTTAAAAGTAACGGTCCCAACACTGGTTATATGATAATGGGGGATGGGTTAGGGGAGGGGATGATTATATGATGTCACTAACGTGGTGTATTTTGATTGGGCTTTTTGACTGCGCAGCTTTCAGAAGAAACAAAACATACACAGGGAAGACATTTAAATATGCTAACCACACCTGGGGGTCTATTAGAGAAATGTTTGCTCCATTGACACAGAAAAAGTACAAAAATCACGGCACTCATCTTTAAATCCTAGTTTCGACTTAACATTGACCCTGTACATTGTACATTGACTTAACATTGACCCTTTTGTTCCCGTCTACTAAAATTGCCGATCTACAAGCTCATGTGTCACAACCTACCACGTTGTTAGCTCTAAGATCGACTGATTTTGGATAATGTTACCCTCAAGAAATGTTACCCTCCCCAGTTCCCTCAGATCCATTAACTCCTTCAATATTTTTAAAGTGTCTATCATTACTCATCTTCAAACACCATGCTCCAAGCATTTTAATCTAATCAAATCAAAATGCTTGTTTTGTCCTCGATTATGTATGTATGAATGTACGTTGTATTGTTCTGTATTTGCTGGATGTTGCTGGACCCCCTCGAAAACGAGATGATACATCTCAAGGGGATATCCTTTTATCAATAAAGGTTCATACATAAGAAAACTGGTCCAGATCACTCCCTGCCACCGTTAGTGTTAGTGCCGAGAGCCCTGAATAATTTACAAGCACTACTATACTACTAGGTTTATATAGATAGTCTCACACTGATCTAAAGAAGATTTGAAAGCATTTGTGAAAATGAAAGTGAAAGGCTTAGAGAGATCGAGGGTGTCACATATATTTCACATTTTGGGAATTATAAGCTGCCGCTTGTCTCCTGAGTGACTCATATAGCCCTAAGTGAGCAGGTACGAGATTGAGCGTGTGACTCAAGAACACTTTGAAAGGACATATGCCCAGCCGCTGTGACTGGAAATCTAAAGTGTGCCGTCTGTGATTTCATGGAAATGTACTTGAGTGCTATTCCCTCCAGTCTTAAATATCACTGCTGGTGTTGATACAGTCTGTTCTTAAACTTCTGTTACCACTACAACTAAATCACTCAATTTCACTGTACCATCATCCAATCTGATGCTTGGATGACCTGAAACTACTCTTAAACTTAAAATCAGGATACATCTGGACGTTATCTGCATTAATTGCCTCCCCA
The DNA here is from genome assembly GCF_964188405.1 of Protomyctophum parallelum. Classification (NCBI taxonomy): domain Eukaryota; kingdom Metazoa; phylum Chordata; class Actinopteri; order Myctophiformes; family Myctophidae; genus Protomyctophum; species Protomyctophum parallelum. The sequence goes on along the minus strand of NC_139711.1, from coordinate 26,782,267 downwards.
GCCACACTCTAGAAAGTCTCCATCTGAATGTTTTCATCCCTGGATTTGTTACATCCTCTGTTGCGGAGGTATTGGTGTAACGTTAGACTCCACCCCCTCGTGTCAGTTTTGACACAGTCTACTACTATACATCCCATAAAAAACAGCCTTCTTCCACCTGAAGAACATCTCCATGCTATTGTATACCTCTGCTGCAGAGACTCTCATTCATGCCTTTTTTGCATCCCGACTATGGGGCGAGCCACAACATGCAGCACAAGACAGGTCCCGATGGAGGAAGATCGTTAAGGCCTTATGTCCCACATAAGGTAAAATAAGTGTGTCGACTCCAGGTAGAGATGCATGAATACTAAAGAAAATACACAACCTATACAGTGAAGTGAATAATTGAGACAATTGATAACTGAGACAGATCCTACTGAGCGAATAATTCAGCCTATACTCAAATGATAAGGGGGAAAGCACCCATGCTTGAGCATCTATGTCTTGGCGCTATAACAGCAGAACACAATGTTCGCGACTACTCCTACAGATTTTGTGGGAGTGGCTCGTTTTGCACAAAATGTCACAACATGTTCAGTCTCTCGAGACAGACTGTTGACTATAGGGCACTGTTTTCCCTTTGTTTTGCAGATGGGTTACCAGGTAGATTGCAATTTTTGTCTCTTCATTTTCTATTTCATTTTGTTGTGTAAATGCTTCTGTTATTTGTCTTGATTTTGTATTATGTGTTGTTTTCTTTTCTTTCTGTATGACTACACTGTGGCGCTCACATAAAAATAAAGCATAAAAAAAGATTGCTAAATATCTGATTGCTACCTAGCTATGACTATGACACTTTGCAAGCACATTCCCACTAAGCCAAGGATGCTCCAACATAGATTTTTTTCAAATGATAGTGGCACTATAACAGGCTATATGCTATTTAACAGGTTTTCTTCAATACACCTTTTGCTACTACTGCTACAAATCCAAAACTCATGTAAATCCGTACACATCATGTCTGTAGTCGTGTGATCAGAGTTGGGGTCCCTTACTTTAAAAAGTAATACACTACACATTACACATTACGTTTGAAAAAAGTAATGCCTTACATTACTTGATTACTCCCTGGAGAAAGTAACTAGTTACACTACTTGTTACTTTTGCGTTTACTCCATAAAATTGCCTGAGATGCATTGTCACATAATTTGCCACAATCTTTATAATCCTACACAAGATCTTTATTTATGCTCTTTAATACCAGTTAAAGGAATAAGTGAAGGAATGAAACAAACAAACAAACCGCCCTCTCGGCGGGGGCATCGCTACTCGCTACACTAGGGCGCGTTTGAAAATGTCCACACAGAGCGCACTCACGTATTTTGGTTGAATTGGCCACAATGGCCAATGCACTCAGTGCTGTATTCTCGAACGCACCCCTAGATCAGCTGGAGACTGGAGTGATGTGTATTTACAGTCTGCTCCTGCTTGTTGTGCATGGGGTTCGCGGCATGTTATTACGACAGTAACAAAAAGTGTGCCTGCGGCTGTAAGGCTGTGTTGTTGCTGCTGCTGCTGCTGCTGACACCGGTTTGTAATGTGTGTAGTGCGTTGCCGGCGCACCAGTTGAACATACCTGTTCAACTCATCTTCCTTAGTTGTGTGCATTATTCTCCAACACAACACTGCTGAAAGCAGCAGGACGCAAGTAGTAGTCATGACTGATACAGCCCTGGGGTAATCAACCCAGCCTGGCAGGGATCTGTGTGCAGAGGAGCGGCACTTCTAGTTGATTTTATTTGTTTTTGTGAACTGGAACAAATTGTACCTCCTTACTGGCAGTTCTTGCCAGTAACTGAAATATTTGGAAAAAATGTAATCAACTGAAGATGAACATGCAGGGGGCGAAACAAACATAAACCATGAGTGACCATCATGGATTCAGGGTATACAGCTCTCTGACGAGAGGCGCTTTGAAAATGAAATGATGCCCCTTTTCCGCATGCTGGGCAAGCTTTGACACCCGCCCGCACGGCAGATAAGTGCCCTGCAAAAACAAATGACATGCCCATGAGGAGCACTTCACCACCTATACTTTCCAGGTGTGGATGTGTCAGAGTCTGACTGGGTGTTTGACCCTTCCTACTGGGATGTGTGCTCTGTGGCTCTGCCAGCCGCCGGCGTGGTCCAGCTAATGAGCTGTCATGCAATCGAACGCTATACGTGTACAAGGACTGCATTCTCAAGTTTTGGTGGAGGAGTTTTGGTCTGGGTCTGGGTCTGTGTATGTGTGTGTGAGTGTGTGAGTGTGTGTGTGTGTGTGTGTGTGTGTGTGTGTGGGTGTGTGTGTGAGTGTGTGTGCGCGCGTGTGTGCGTGCGTGCATGCACATGTGAAGAAGAGATAATAAATATATACAAAACAGTAGAATAAAAAGCATGGATTTTCATTGAAGACGCTTGTCAAATGATACAGCTGTTCAGCTGGGACTGCAGCACAGAGATTATAAGCAGGGGGCACACACGCACGGCGCACACGCACACGCACACACACACACACACACACACACACACACACACACACACACACACACACACACACACACACACACACACACAGCATGTAAGGCGGATGGATAGCCAGTCAACATGTTTACATGTCTCTGCTGTCTCTCCCTCCAGCTCTCGAGAGTCGTATTGATCTTGCTCCACATTCACTCAGTGCACGACTGCATGTGCGCACACACACACACGCACACGCACACGCACACGCACACGCACACACACACACACACACACACACACACACACACACACACACACACACACACACACACACACACACACACACACACACAGCAAGGGGGGAGAAAAACAGATCATAGAATTACATCCTGCCAACCGTGACAACAGCAAATGAGCTTTTAAAAGACGAGCGCTTCATACCTATGCAGTACTTCACAAAATCCAACGCATCACCCTGTGACCTGCCAACAGGTTATTATGAATCTTATTAGGGAAAAACAAGTCACATGAAATGGCAGTGCGGATGGGCAGGGGGACTTGACACATGAAAAGCTCTCCGCAAGAGATGCAGCTATCATTAGAGACCCCGAACTTTCTGACAAGTTCGTTCCGCGTATGAGGCTCGTTTGAATTAAAAAACAACAAGCTTGTCTTGAGAGACCACCAGACGCTGGCGAGGCTCGGCCCCATTAGTCTCTGCATGTCACTCAGACGCACAGACACGCGGTAGGCCTACATGGAATCTGTTATGAAACAGTAGCCCGCAGGCTGACTTTGTTGTTTTGTTGTGTGTATATGGTATGAAAAACTTGTGACTTCAAATAGAGATTTCATAGAATACAATAGAAACGCAATAACACACACACACACACACACACACACACACACACACACACACACACACACACACACACAGCTATAGGATTCTGTCTTTGGCTTTTATCATAGTGATGGACAAAATACAATCAACACTCTTGTAATGTGAGTTTTAGTCACATAAACACAAGCTATATGTGAAACAATCATCTGTATGTGTATGTATTTAATTATTGTTATACTTCTGGGTCTTTGATGCATCTTGAGTACAAACATGTTTTTAAATGCATTTGTCAGTGTTGCTTTTTTTAAATTGCTTTCCCTCTATGCTTTTATTGTGCAAAAAATATTGTCACCTACTTAAAGAACCATGGTTACTGACGTAACCCTTCCGTTCTTTTAAGTGAGCGTTTCGCGAAATATTTCACTCTATGGGAAGCCAAGGTCTTTCAGGAAAGCCTCCCATAGAGCGTAATATTTCGCTCACTTACTTAAAGAACCATGGTTACTGACGTAACCCTTCCGTTCCTTTAAGTGAGCGTTTCGCGAAATATTTCACTCTATGGGAGGCTTTCCTGAAAGCCAAGGTCTTTTTCAGGAAAGCCTCCCATAGAGCGTAATATTTCGCTCACTTACTTAAAGAACCATGGTTACTGAAGTAACATTTCCGTTTACATTTATAACAAGGTTTCTCAGCGCAGGATCTGAGGTATGTGTCTTTGACATCTATCCACAGTGTGATAACCAATCTACATGCACGCTCCAAATGTTCCCTGAAAGTTGTGCTATTCTCCTTCAGCAAATGTAACCACTTTGTCTTAAACCCTTATACGTTAACCGGGGTCCACCAGAAGTCCGTACTTGGTCCCCACGTTTGTTTCCCCCTCTCTATATCTATTTTCACAGAGTGCTCACCTATGATGACCTCATGAGGGTTCATGTGGTTAAATGTCTCTGTTATAACTTACAAGGCGTGTGGTGATAATAATACGGAGCAGCAGACTGCAGTGTTTCTTGGGGTGTATGAGCTTGCCTGCTCCGGGAAAACGGTTCCCCTGCTGATTTTCTTTTCACCACTTGAAGTCAATAAACTGAGCAGCACACCGCCAGTTAGCGGTGCAGTTGGTCTCTCTCAGGACACATTTCTTTTGGTATTCATGCTTTGCCTGGCACATAAAATCTGTGAAATTGCACTGTGTACTCTATTGTATCCCTGTACCTACAGTGTATTAAATTATGCAGGAGCCAAGAGAAAGACGTGTAGCTAATATCCTGTTCCATGATTATTCACAAACAAAGACGTGCAGAGAATGTTAGTTAGAGAGACAGGGGCTGAAATCCCCCCCCCCCCCCCCCCCCCCAAAAAAAAGATTTACAAGCTCACAACCGTTGAAAGCTTGTAGATCGAATATTTTGATGCTGCATTCAAAATGCTGCATTTAAAGGAGAATTCCATACTAAAAGTCTTTCTTACCTTTCTTTGTAGTTGTTACGTCCCCACCAAAGAGGTCCAGGTGTTATTTTGTGCAAAAACTCCTTATTGGCTATTTCCCCTACCATAAGCCCTAAATGAATTGCATTGCATTGAATGGGAATTGAATGGGGCTATGGGGTGTTGTGCTAATTTGCTTATTTCCATCGCTCAAAATTATAATTTCTTTGTATATATCCTCTCTTCATAATGTAAATAATATCCCAAGCGGCACACTTTACTACTTCTTTCGATGGAAATAAGCGAATTAGCATAACACCCCATAGCCCCATTCAATTCCCATTCATTGCAGGGGAATTGAGGGCTTATGGTAGGGAAAATAGCCAATAAGGAGTTTTTGCACAAAGAAACACCTGGACCTCTTTGGTGGGGACGTAACAACTACAAAGAAAGGTAAGAAAGATAAGAAAGCATTCTAGCATGGAATTCTCCTTTAAGTTCAGGAGAGTTCAGAAAAACACAATTCTCCTGAATGCTGCCTTGGGGTACGGCATGGCGTTTCTTTCACCACAGTACATGCTGCATTCATGGTCTGGATGAGGGCAGTTTTTTTTACAGACGGATAAAAGCTAGGGCAGAAGCCCCCTTTGACGTCTATACGTGTGCATGTGCCTCTTCCCAAATTCCAAAATAGGAAGCTATACCTGAACTTGCATCTAGAATCGAGAGCCCTTTTTCCAAGGGAATATAATTGTAACTGAAACTGTATAAGTGATGCTTGGATTAAATGAATGAACTTTAAACACGGTAAGCCGTCATGTGAAATATAGGTTACACATAATTCCGAAACGAGAGGATGGAAGAATGAATGTATAATCCATTACGGGGCCAGGTTCTGTGATGCGTTCTTAGCACAGATGTCACATCCCCAATGGGATCTGTGTGGGTTTATGTCACAACCATGAAGCGTGGTGTGTGAGAGAACAGCGTAAACTGAAAACAAAACACACCTCTATAAACATCACACGGACAGCTGAGATTTACACCTCGAAATGTGTAAATGTTACAGTATGTTTTGTTGTTTTAAACAAGACTAAAGACTGCAGGTTTCCATTATTAAAAGCAGCACTTGATCCGTTTTCAACATTGTCTGCATAATAGTTGGTCCTCACTAATGCTCATGATATGGTACCATTTATGTCGACTCACTCTGTGTCTCAGAGGTTTGCTGTGCACAGAAAACCTAATGTCATGTCATCGGTTTCAGTTAAACAATAAGAGTTCAAACTTAAATTGATGCAAGTACAATGGCTCTATTTCAGTGTGCTATATAGCTATCATTCCAGAAAGAGGGTGGCTGGAATCCCCATTGATGATGTAAGTGGATTAAGTTTCAGGACTGTACTACTATACTTCTGGTGCCATCATATAATTATAATTAACATTTCTAGAGCGGTGCCCGTTGGGCACTGGCCTACTTGGAACAATGCAAGTTGGAAATGCAAGCCCCACCCAGACATTATTTCTATACAGATGTCAGATCATGATTATGATGTCAGAACTGCTCCAGCTCCATATATGGAGATCTAGGGGTGATCAGATGTGATCAATTGGCTAATTTTGTGCCCTCTCCAGAGCCTGGGCAAGGGACGCTGTCCAGAGCCTCTAGAGCGGTGCCCATTGTGCACTGGCCTACTTGGAACAATGCAAGTTGGAGATGTATGTCCCACCCAGTTATGTGTCCCTTTTATGCCCATATATGGAGTTCTTTGTCAGGCATGCCCAAAGCCCCAAATGCATCTAAAATCCATCACTATAGGTCCTAAGGAAGCCTCATGCCAAATCTGGTGCCTTTATCCAGGAATGTACTCCTCCACCCATTAAATTCCGAGATGTCTTATGCGCAAGTGGAAGTTTAGACCTTATGGAGGGAGAAGAGGAAACGGCACGGCACACAGCACAGCTTATATATCTGCTATTTTTGAATAGCCAAAATGGATAAAGTGGTTAAAATGAGTGTGATGCTGTATTAACACATTTGGGTCCCCACTTTGAGAGTCACTGCTCTGGAGGGCAAATTCCTCTGCACTCCAGGCAGCCCAGCGTTGATTTTGTTGACTAATGACAAAAAAAAATTCGTCGACTACCTATTTTCACTGATGAAAAATAAATGGAAACTAAGCTATGATGACTAAAACGAAGACTAAATATATTGACAATTTCGTCAACAAATATAGTAAAAGACAAGTTATTTTACACTATTGCATGCTGAAAATAGCCGAGCTACAAGCTCACAACAACGTGTCGCTAGCATGATGCGTTGTGAGATTGTAGATCGGCTAATTGTGTTAAAAAAAAGGCATTACGGCAGCATCAAAGCCCGCCAAAAAAACATTTTACTAAATCAACTGTAGATTTAGTTGACTAAAATTCTTATGAGAGTGGACACTCTCCCTTCATTTAATTTCCATTGAGACAGGATGGCTGAGAGGGAGATAGGCAGGCATGGCATATACAGTAGGAGGAAGGCTCTGGCAGGATTCTACTCCAATTTAGGAAAAAAGCATGCATTAGTGCCACTCCTCAACAGTACTGACTGTATACTGGTGCAGATATAGGACACCTTGCTCAGTGGCAGCTCAACGCTTTCTGAGACTGCATTAACAGCATTGATGTTCTGGTCACAGGCGTAGCCTACTACGTAAGATAACAAGAGGATGACATGAGAAAAACAAAAATAATGAAGTCTACTGTCAGTATATACACTGTGTGTGTGTGTGTGTGTGTGTTGGCTGAAAATAAATGTATATTGGTTTGGATTTGGTCCATGACTAGATTTCACCTCGGGCATGCATATCTCTACCGTATATTTTTGTTCACTGTTCAAGGCAGTGTTTATGTGGAGCACACATGACAGGGGGAATATAAACAAACTGTCACACAGTGTACACACACATCCACCCAGATGTTGCACACATGATGTTCTGAGCTGAGCTGTCAGTGAGGTCGACAGGGTCAAGTTCAGTAAGATGTTGAACAGAAGGGCTGTTGTGGAACTGAAACCCCCCCCATTGTAAATGATATCATGCTATCAAGAAGCTGGCATATTATCCTATGGGGATATTTTATTGTTGCATTTTATTTTTTAGATCCTACTCAACAGAGCAAGCTATAAGGCTCACAATACACTGATCAGAGTCCTTGGTTTGATTGTTTGAAAAACAAGACGAAAAACCAAACAGATGCAGGACTTTTAAAATGATCCGGAGCATAATATATAATACAACTACGATTTCAAAATATATATTTGTTATCATGTTTATCATCATCATCATCATCATCATCATCATCATCTTTATTTATACTCGGAAATACAGTTGAGGGCAAGCCCTCATTTTTAATGTAGCCGAGGTTACAATTCACAAATACAGTCAAAACAATACATCAACATAACATTATAAATCAGGATAAATTACAAACTTAAATGCAGAACAATCAGTAAAATAAATCAATTGAAGCAGGAGCAATCGCGGTGAAAAATGTTCTGGAGCATTCCTTTGAACTGACCGAAGGATGGCAGGGAGCTGCAGTTTTAAGGAGTTTTGAAGTTCATTCCATGAGGTTGGGCCATTTACAGAAAAATATGTCTTGCCCAACTCTGTCTGAGCCTGAGGAACCTTGAGCCTTAAAAAATCACTTATAATTTAAATAGCTTTTTATTTTAAGTTTAACTAAATATTTTTTTGAGTAACTGATTGACTGAATTAATTGATGTATAGCCTAGTAAACAAGTCTCTAAATGTGTGACTCAGAGGTGAGTCACACATTAACAATGCATGCAATGCAAGACACCAGGGATATTTTAATTTACACCACAATAAATGAATTTGGCCTAGATATTTTTGAAGTATATTTCATACTTCAAGTACACTAACTAAAACTGGACTAAATAGACAAAAAGGCTGAATGAGTTTCTCTATACTAAATAGCAAACTCCAGGAAAAGTACCAGGCAATGGCATCAGCCGCTCAGACGATCGGATGAAGGAAACAAGCAGGCAGAGATGAACTGAAGATCCATGGATTGTATTTATTGCAGAGTCAGACCAAGACCAAGAACAGCAGAGCTTCCCCGTAGGCCCTTGTCAGCCCACAGGAGCATAACAGCAGACTGACCGTCGTCAGCCTGCCCCAACCAAGACTCCCCATTTCACTTACAATGGGTGACTTTTCAAGGCAGACAATATGATGAATGCACTCCTTGCATACAACACTGTATGCATACATACAGTGTTGCATTACTTTTCTGTTACTTATAGTACATTAGTCAGCTCAACAAAAGGACCGGTGACCACCCACAGGAGGACACACCCATATTGATTCCATTGTTGCGTCACATTTCGCATGAGGTGTGAATTAATGACCAGTTTCTATAACCTGTAATCCAGACTGTAATCGAGACGTTACTCACTACACTACTCCATGAAAGACTGCTATTGCATTTACTTTGGCGGTGTGGCTCTGCTCATGTAATATCACAGATTACCTGTGCAACATACACAATCTGAGATTCACAAACCCCCCAGAGCAGAGTATAAAATAAGACATTACATGACCAATAACAACTCCCAATGTATGCCATATACCACAAATACATATGATACATATAACATCACATATAGAGCAATCAATAAATCAAATTATCACCGAATCACCCATTACAGAACTAGATAGTGATAGCACATGTCATATATAGTACAACCCATAAATCACATATCACAGAATCACCCATTACACTATAGTGATACCACATGTCATAGTACAACCCATACATCACATATCACATAATCACCCATTACACTATAGTGATACCACATGTCATAGTACAACCCATGAATCACATAATCACCCATTACACTATAGTGATACCACATGTCATAGTACAACCCATGAATCACATATCACAGAATCACCCATTACAGAACTAGATAGTGATACCACATGTCATAGTACAACCCATGAATCACATATCACATAATCACCCATTACACTATAGTGATACCACATGTCATAGTACAACCCATACATCACATATCTCACCCATTACAGAACTAAATGCCATACCGTCTCAGCTACCATGTAAAGTGAACGCAGAATAGATCCTGTTTAAATGGACCGCCTTGACATACTGTGGCCGTGCGTGAGTTAGCTTGAAGCGAAAGAGAAACAGACTGATTAGTGGGAGTATATACGTATGAACTAACTATTAGTGAATGAACGTGGGGGTCCGGGGAGAGATAATTAGGAGTAGCCTCCTGCCTTCTGTGTCCTAATGAACTATCGCTGCGCTGGATTCAGTCAGGCCAGCTAGATTCCTGCAATATGAATTTTATTACCAAACATCACCAATTACCAGTGGTGGAAAGGAAAGTACATGTAAAATGTTGCTGTAATTTGTACTGTATTTCCAATTTCCAATACGTTTACTTCTACTCCACTACATCTCAGATCCAAATATTGTACTTTTATTCCACTACATTTATTTGAAAACAATAGTTACTATATAGTTACTTTGTAGATTTTGTGTATTATTACATTTTGAAAATAGCCGCCCTGCTAGTTTCAAAAGATTTTTATACATTTGAAAACTTGAAATGGGACATTCTGCATAATCAGTTCAGTCAGGACAACTCAAGAATGGATGGAATATATATTTATTGAATATCAAATGAGCAATATATTCATTATGGTTTGGCTTTTTAGGTACTCAGATCAAGCGCATCAGTCCCGACCATAGGGACTCTGAATCCCCCGTAACTAAACAGTAGATCCAAAACGACAGGTGGTAGCTGGGGTGGAGGAGGGTGAGCAGCAGGTTGTATACAGCAGCGCAGCAGAATCAGCAGCAGCAAGCAAGCAAGCAAGCAGGTCAGGTTGTGGCCTCCTGGTGGCGCTATAATAGGCCAATGTGAAAAGGGGTGGCATTTTTTACACAGAAAATTTGCATTTTGGATTCCGGACATTACAGAGTATTTATATATTGCAGTATTGATACTTGATACTTTTACTTAAGTAAAATTATTGAGTAGGCTACTTTTTCCACAACTACCAATTACGTAGTCAGGAAGTGACTCAAATTTAACATTGTAAAACAGTGGTGGAAAACGCACACGCACACACACGCAAGCTGCATTTGTGAACTATAAGCCAATATGAAACAATATTAACATAAGATATTACCAACGATAAAGCAAAGCCTCAATCGCCCTTTTGAAGAATACACAGTATTTTCTAGTAGTAGGACTCATGCATAGAAGAAGTCACATTGCTTCCATGCTGTGATATGCATAATGTATTATTACGGAGCACAGGAACAGACTGAGGTGTGTGCGTGTGCATGTGTGCGTGCGTGAGTGAGTGCGTGCGTGCGTGTGCATGTGCCTGTATGCCTGTGTTTTTTATGGTCCCAAAGTGGATAACCTTTCATGAACCACAGGAGTCCTCTTAAATCTGCTGTGAGGATACAAACTCATGCTGTAGGAGAACTGAGGGAAAGAGAGTTTAGGATGGCTGGATGGATACAGTAGAAATATTACATATAGATTATATTGATTAGACAGACAGTGAAACAGACCTTTACTGATCCCACGAGGGAAATGTAGTCGTCATGGTTTACTGTATAACATTAGTAAATTGGCAAGTAAGTAAGTAAAGGCAAGTCAATTGACACTATGGGAGCCAACCCAGGGCAAAGCCAGGAGGTGAAAGAAGCGTACCTAATGTAGACGTGCTGCGGTGCGACAGCTTGGCTGACAACACTGCAGAGCTCAAGAACCTGATGTTGGATAGGAAATTGTGGACGGCAGCGATCCAGGAATCCCGAGTTGGTGTTGGCTAGACCTCACTCTCGCAGCAACTACTAACTACTAGTAAATTAAACATCTACTGATGCATGAACTTGGCCACATCGTCAGTGTTGCAATGTAAACCCATGGGATCATTGGGTGTTTCTGGGTCTTTACAACAACAGACACCCTCCTCCAGGCGACCCGACCCTACAGCCCCCACTGTCTTTGTCCTGTGTCCAAGCGGCATGCTACAGCCCCCACTGTCTCTGTCCTGTCTCCAAGCGGCATGCTACAGCCCCCACTGTCTCTGTCCTGTCTCCAAGCAGCATGCTACGGCCCCCACTGTCTCTGTCCTGTCTCCAAGCAGCATGCTACAGCCCCCACTGTCTCTGTCCTGTCTCCAAGCGGCATGCTACAGCCCCCACTGTCTCTGTCCTGTCTCCAAGCAGCATGCTACAGCCCCCACTGTCTCTGTCCTGTCTCCAAGCAGCATGCTACGGCCCCCACTGTCTCTGTCCTGTCTCCAAGCGGCATGCTACGGCCCCCACTGTCTCTGTCCTGTCTCCAAGCGGCATGCTACAGCCCCCACTGTCTCTGTCCTGTCTCCAAGCGGCATGCTACAGCCCCCACTGTCTCTGTCCTGTCTCCAAGCAGCATGCTACAGCCCCCACTGTCTCTGTCCTGTCTCCAAGCGGCATGCTACAGCCCCCACTGTCTCTGTCCTGTCTCCAAGCGGCATGCTACAGCCCCCACTGTCTCTGTCCTGTCTCCAAGCGGCATGCTACAGCCCCCACTGTCTCTGTCCTGTCTCCAAGCGGCATGCTACAGCCCCCACTGTCTCTGTCCTGTCTCCAAGCGGCATGCTACGGCCCCCACTGTCTCTGTCCTGTCTCCAAGCGGCATGCTACGGCCCCCACTGTCTCTGTCCTGTCTCCAAGCGGCATGCTACGGCCCCCACTGTCTCTGTCCTGTCTCCAAGCAGCATGCGACAGCCCCCACTGTCTCCTGCAAGACTAAGAGACAGTCAATGGGGAAGATGGCTGTTGAGATGTTGGCGACACTAAGAGGCTCCTGGCGCTGTGGGAGTGTCCAGGTCTGCATGGCTCCTCCTTCGTCTGACCAGAAGGGCTTCTCCTTCTGTGCGTTGCGTCGTCGTCGTTCAATCAATCATTTATTTTTGTACCACTAGTCATTTCTACATTAAATGTTAGTGTTTTCAAATGCTGGATATCTCAATTTTGAGCTTTTCTAATAGTATTGGACCAATTCTATTAGATTCATTGGACCAATACTATTGTGATTAAAATCCTGGCATTGCTCCACAGACTCAAGAGATTAGTGTAACTTGGAGAGATTAGCATCAACTTGGCTGACGAAACGGGGAACGTGACTTGCATACTGTATATAGGCACCCAGAGACATAAAATGGAGATCTGTTGCAGGGCAAGTTCAAATGGGAAGTCATATGTCTGGAGGCTATGCTTTCTCAAAGGTTGTTTAAGGAAAGGGATTAAGAGAAGAGGGCATTTCATGAAATGTAGTATTATTGCTAGTATTATTAAATGTAGTAATAATGCTTTGATGCTCATATTATACATAGGAAGTATTAAGTTGTTTTTCATTAGTATTCCATACATTCCATATAGGGCTAGACCACATGGACATATGACATCATCAACTCTTGCGACAGGAGCAGTTCCTATTGGGTGTAAGCTTTCCTTATTTATGAAAGAAATAAAATATTTAAGGTGTTTTTTATTTTAGTTGTAGAGGGCAAGTATAATATTTTAAGGCATAGGCCTATTAATTATTAGCCAGGGATCCTTTTAACCCATTCTGACCTGAGATCAGATTCATACGAGGTTTCCGCCGGGCACACACTGGTCCTGATGAACCCATTCTGACCTGAGATCAGATTCTAAAAATGTCAGTCGTTCTTCGATTTTTCAAAAAATAGCAGACCTACAAGCTTGTATCGCGCCACCCGGTGGCGCGATATGAGCTTGTAGATCTGCTATTTTTAAATAGCTAAAGCATAACATGATGCTAACACCAAAATGGGTGCCCGGTCAGAATGGGTTAAAAGAAAATGCTGGCAATGATCTACAGTCTCAAGAGATTAGTGTAACTTATGTATAGCATCAACTTGGCTGATAAAATAAATAAATAAATAAATAAAAGAAACAGGGAACGTACAGTAACTCATATAGGCACCCAGAGACATAAAATAGCCATCTGTTGCGGGGCAAGTTCAAATGGGAGTCATTACTTCTGGAGGCTATTATTAGCGCTGCATTTCAAACCGAGGGAAAGCTGTATGATGCACAACGGTCTCAATCTACAAAGACCTTTCTCGCTTTCGCTAAAATAATAGATGAAAAGGAAAATCACTTGCTCCGACGAGACCTATAGTAATCCTCACCCTGCAAGTGCCTGAGCAAAAGTAAAGGACACGGAAACGCTTTGATATGGAATTCCTCAGAAGTGGAGAAGCATCTCTCTGTGTCCTCTTAACGCTGATGGGTGAACTATATGACTTTTGTAGCCCTTGTAATCCGCCAAGTGCACAACTGTAAACTAGCTTTGTCTAATTACACTTTGAGTTGGTAGTCAGTAGTCGCCATAGCCTGGAACTCACCTATGCTTTCTATGGCATAGGGCGGCAGCTCCCGGCAGGATCCGCCGGCAGAAACTGTGCGCAGCTGCTGGACATGAGACTAATTAATTAGAGCGACAGAGAGAGAGAGGAGTGTGTGTGTGTGTGTGTGTGTGTGTACGGGTGTGCGTGTGTGCGTCAATTTAACAAAGGTGCAGACGATCAGAAATCAGCAGAGAGTGATCGACGTTTGCACTATACTCTATGGCCGAATTGAAGTGGACTCGGACCCAGACTTTTTTTTCCTCGCTGGAAAATAAAAACGTCTGGGTTTCCGAGGCTAGTATAGTCGCCTTGGTGAGATTTCCTCGTCTTGTGTAATCATATCTGGGCTGCTCACGTGCTCAGACACACAAAGCACTGTTCCCTCAGCACCACTTGATCCGGTGACAGACTCCCATTCCGAAACACCGCCATTCAGAAACACCGCCATTCAGAAACCCGGTTAGGGTTAGGGTTAGGGTTAGGTTGATCCAATCCAAGTGCGCTTGTGCCATGGTCTCTCAAGACCGAATTAAGGCCGCTACTACTACATCATGTAGCGAAACACCGGCCTCGGCCGTGTATAGCTAAGTCTCTATCTCTCATCCATTCATTTACAAAACAAACATCATAACCAAGGGCTTTTCATGACCACTTGAAGACATCACTCTGTATCCTAGAATTTACAATTTACAATTTAGGTATTTAGCAGACGCTCTTAATGCAGAGCGACTGGAAGACTGAAGAATGACTGAAGAATGACTTCATGTGTTCGTACAGTAACTAAGTTGCTTGTAATTCTGTCGGGTTATTATAACTAGCCCATATTTGGACTGCTAAATGTGGGCGGTAGCGTCCGCCAATTAGCCATTGTTTTGACAGGAGGCATGCCTGTTCTCTGCTCAGTGTCCTGCGGTGAGGAGTAATGAGAAACATATGAGGCTCAACCCTTCCCATTACATGACCTTTCAGATGATCGCCTTGATTATTCGTACACAGCTCCAGTGGAGTGCTGACAGAAGTTCTTATCTATACCTCAAGGCCAGAGAACACGGTTGTGCAGTTGTTGCAGATTGAATGTAACAGACTGTAGTAGTAGAAAGGATTCAGGCAGGATAAGCTAGGTTAATTAATGTGCTTGAGGCAAGTCAAAGCCAAAACTTTGTTTTCAGATTTGAAATTAATTATTTCATTGCTGTGTGCTGCAGTGCAGCAGAGGAAATTAGGCCGTCTACAATTATCTGCACAACTCATTGAGCAAACGAATTACAAACATCAGTCAGACAAAATAAGGATCACATTTTGTGTCACTATATGGACCACCAACTCTGATTTGATTGAAATTGTCAATGCTAGATTTTTTTACTTTCTTTGCTTCCTTTGCTTTTGGCTTTGCAGTCATAATATTTTCAAATTAGATGTGACCTAACACAATACTAAGTTTAAGCCTGCTAGCTAAACAAAACCCCACGAAATGTCAGTAGATACAGTACAGTTACAGTGTACAGTAAGTTGACAGGAAATGGGGGGAGAGAGATGGGGAGTGACACATGTCGGAATCGGAAGTCAAACCCGCGACATGCTGTCAGGCTGGATTAGCAGCCTAGGTGCACGAACCGCAAGGTCGGCCCAGGCGGATCTAAACATCTTAAGACGGCAATTGTATTTAAAAAAAAAAAGAAAAAAAAAAAAGTTGTCTCCAACAGGCAGAAGGCATGGGGTATGTTTTGCACTCAGTCCGTCCGTCCTTCCGTCCGTCCTTCCGTCCATCTGTGTGTCCGTCTGTGAACAGCTAATCTCTGGCACCGTTAACCCGGTCGATGCCAAATTTTGCACACACACTCCCTGGATGCCAACGATGAACCTCTGTCCAATTTTCCAGAACGGCCAGTTATAGCGCCACCAGGAGGCCGCTTTGTGCAAAACAAGTTTTTGGACAGTACACCTACAGATTTTGTCCAAACATCACGCAAATTGGTACACAGTCTCTCTAGAGCCATTCAACGAAACGGGTCTTTCAGATTTCCCAGACTCTATCCTGATTGGCTAAGATTGGCTTCCAAAGTTAGCAGGAGTGCTCAGTTTCAAACAAAATGCTGCAAATCATGAACACATCGTGTGATTTCCGTGAAATTGCGCACGCACATTCCCACTAGGCAGAGGAAGAAATGCCACATGAAAGTTTTCAACTTAGCCTCATGGTGGCGCTATAACTGGGCGAAAAGTGTTTTTACCTTTTTGCTAGAGGCCAAGGAAAAACCTTTGACTGGAAATTTTCACATCTGCTCTTTATAGCGCCACCAGGAGGCCGACGGTTTGTTTGATTTCTCATAATCCACCTTCATTGCCTACGATTGGCTTCTAAACTTTTCAGCAGTAGCCCGCTTTGTAACCGTTTTGTACAAATCGCCACAACTACTCAACGCAGTGTCCGATTACGGTGAAACTGTGCATGCATATTCCCACTAGGCTGAGGAAGAAATGCCACTTGACAGTTTTAAATCAGCTTCATGGTGGCGCTACAACAGGCCAAGCCGTGTCTCACACACACACACCCCCACCCACCCACCCATTGAATTAAAGTATCAACTGCCAGTGAAGCTCTTGACAAGAGTAAGTTGGACAAGGTTTCTTCAATTTTCTTTCAAACATACAAAATATAGCAAAATAGATTTGCATTTTTTTTCCACTTGTAATCATGAACAGATGTTTCACTTTTATAACACAAGAGGATGAGAGATGAGAATATTTGTCTTTGTTATTTTCACCCATCAGATAAGAAATCTTCCTACGAGTCTTATCTTCTGCTTTCATGGAGAGAGAATTTTAGTTTTTTTCCATAGTCACAGTTATCAGTCCAAAGCCTCTGAAATGGGGGAAACTAATGAATGCAAATGCAAATGTCAATGGGGTGCAAAAAAACTGATAAAACAGATAGTTCTGATAAGCCGTTGTAAAATACTCATTTCACAATGTCATATTTAGCTGAATTTTGATTTACTGGGTGGGCTAGTAAATGGATGAGTGTTGGAAAAAGATGGGCAGGATAGAGGAGGAAGATAAAAAAGAAAGGCGACATACTGAAATTAATGAGAGATGCTGAAGAGCTGGAAATGTCAAGGAACGAAGCCAGGGGAAGGGGAACCACTCCAGCCCTCCTCTTTCTGGGCATGTCATGATAGGCGAGGCATGCTTATTTATAGCACATTTGATGTGCTTTACAGAAAACATGTACAATGTTCATTCATGTTCACAACGTATCGCAATGTGGCGATCTCCTAGATCTGCTATTTTGTGAGAAGAGATTGGATGTAGAGGGGAAAAGCACCTGAGGGCGATTATACAAAATTTTGTCTTCTAAATCCTGAAAGTTTTATGAAAAACCCATGTTTCTATGTCAGTGATTCTCAACCATTTTCATGTCAAGGACCCCCAGAATGATCTGTATTTGGCCTGTATTTGTTCCAGGGACCTCCCCCCAGAAGTAAAAGATATGAGTTAAAAACGTTCGCTCTGAAAGAATATATTCAAAGATTTGCGCCACATTTTCACGATTTTTCAAAAATAGCAGCACTATGAGCTTGTAGATATGCTATTTTTCAATAGCTAAAGTATAACATAATGCTTAAAACACCAAAAGGGGTTCCCGTCCTAAATGGCTTAAACAGACTATATATAAGTCTGTTTGCCGTTTCCAGGCTGTTTGCTTTTATGGATAAATTACTGAATTTTGTTGTTGCTGTGATATATTTAATGAATCCTTGCCAGGTGTATGTATTAAACATTTAGATAAAAGCAATACACCTTTTTTGAGGACATGGTTTACGGTGATTTTTGAACGGATGAACACATTCAAGGGGGTTCATTGTAAAACACGGCCGCTTCTATTGGGGATTTGGCACATATACTCATGTGTATATGAGCACTGAAACTGTGGTGTGGCAGACTTATTGCTTTAAAACACAACTCCACCAGGAGGCATGTCACACCCACAACTGGACGAACAGCTTGCGATTGGTGAGTTCTGGTCCATAGCCTGGCAGGGTGCATATCCCATAGCCTGGAGGGACGATAGTTCTGTCGATGATGAATTAAAAAATATGAAATATTGGGGAATCAAATTCCTCTCTCTCACACACACACACACACACACACACACACTGGCGCACACAAACAGACACATGGAAGGGATTGCAAGGACATGTTCCCTCCGGGTGGAGATAAAAAAAAGAAGACGAAGAGTACTGAAAGAAAAATCGATAGAAGAGCCCCAGCTCAGAGATAATTGGTTTTTAACCTTTATAGTTCTGGCTCGGTCCATGTTTCAGCACATACTGTACACACTGCAAAGTCACGAGTGGTCATTTAACCCTCAAGTTATACAGGATTAAATAACTGCCATCTCATTGCCCTCAAGGAGCTGATCATATTGCCATGGAACCCGACCAATTCGCTAACAGATCCGTAGAAAGTGCCATAGCAACAGCGCTCCACACTGCCTTCACCCACCTGGTGGAGAAGAAGCGCTCCTATAGGTGATAATGACGTTTATAGATCCAGATTCGACACCGTGACGTACCATGGGTACTCAAACACAGACTGTGACCTTCTCTTGGACCGAAGGGCAGGCAGATGCATGGTGAGGATGGGCTCCAACATCTCTGCCTTCTACACATAACAGGAGCCTACAATTGCAATTTAGGGCTCTTACCCATGATGTGCTTACAAGTATGAGGTTGGAGTAAGCAGTAACAATAGTCAACAACAATACAGGGTAAATAGGCAAGTAGAGTTGAGGGAGAACAATTGGAGTGCCTCAAAGAAACAGATCTGCCCATGTGATTAAGAAAAACAAATCTAACAATACATAACATCATACATGAGGGAAGAAATGATGACATTAGGTGAAACAAGCACTGTCTTCGTTGTGTTCTTTTTTTCCCCTCCCATATAATAATTATTATTTTTGTAACGTGTACGTTTCTGTGTCACAACCTCGCGGCCGTTGCTTGCGCTAGTTTCCCGACATTCTGTTCGTGGTTCAATCACTGTGTTTTGTTGTGGTTTTGCTGCTGTCCATGCAGTTAGCTCTAGCTACTTCGAGCTACTGCCGATCAAATATTTATTAAGAAGAAAAACAAAACAAAAAGTGTTGTACCCTGCCATTTTCTTCTTTCCAATTATTCGATCGGCCCAAAACATTGTGTTTGCTGTCATGATTTGTCAGGAGCCGAGTTGGCTTTGTCCGCGGCGCAAACGTCGTTAAATAAATACTTTTCTAAAAGACTATGGGGAAAATGAACCGGGAATTATTTTCCGGGGTCTCTTGTCGGGGGCGGGACTGCGACGCTCTATGAGGGGAACAAAATGGGGGTGGGAGATGTGACAATTTGTAAAGGTTGAAAACCAGGCGTGCTGCAGCATTCTGGACCAGTGAGCATCCCGGGAGGCTATGATGACCCATTCTGACCTGAGATCAGATTCATACGAGGTTTCCACTGGACACACACTGGTCTGATTAACCCATTCTGACCTGAGATCAGATTCTAAAAATGTCAGTCGTTCTTCGATTTTTCCAAAAATAGCAGACCTACAAGCTCGTAGGGCGCCACTCAGTGGCGCGCTATGAGCTTGTAGATCTGCTGTTTTTCCAATAGCTAAAGCATAACATGATGCTAACACCAAAATGGGTTCCCGTTCAGAATGGGTTAAGGAGGGAATTTCAATATTTGTGGGTGTACCATGGCTGCATGCGTTGTCACACATTGCTCTAACCCAGTGATTATGTTTACTCACAACTGATGATATGGACTACAGATTTCAGATTTCAGATTTCAGATTTGTAGATGAAGCATCTCATTTTCAAGGGGGACCCATAGAACAAACACAATACAAAAAACATACAGTACACACTACACAGATAGGTATACAAATACATACATAGATACACATATATCCAGTACAGAAAAAGCTTGCTTACCCAGCTCTTCCACCTATACTCCACCACATCATCAGACGCACAGTGCAAATACACCCATGTCATTACTGGTACTGTACGTGTCAGAATAGAACTAGAATAGACAGGTTGAGTCTAGATGTGAATATAAATACATCAGTGTCATTACTGGTACGTACGTGTCAGATTAGAAGCATATAGACAGGTTGAGTCTAGATGTGAATATAAATACATCAGTGTCATTACTGGTACGTGTCAGATTAGAAGCATAGTAAAGTTGAGTCTAGTTGTGAATAGAAGGAAGTCCTGAAGCTACTGAATGATGAGATGGATCTAAGAGATAGAGGGAAATTGTTCCAATCAAAAGGGGCTTTGTAGCAGAAAGACCTCCGTCCAACCACATTGGAGATTGTAGACGTCTACAGGAGAGGTCGAGAAAGTGACACATAGATAAGGCACGGTGTTCCGAGTCTAAAGAAGGCCGAAAAGATTTCAGAATCAAACAATGAGAGTGTAAGAAAGGCAGTGGCGTGCACAGACATTTAGAGGGGCAGGTGCTCAAGTGAAAAAAAAGGGCACCTTGTGCAGCGCATTTTGGTGCTTTTTACAATTTACAAGCTCATAGCGCGCCACCGAGTGGCGCGCTACGAGCTTGTAGGTCTGCTATTTATTTTTTAATCGAAGAACCACTGACATAGAAACATAGCTTTAGATTGTGGGGGGCCTAAATAATATAGTAGAAGCGTTTTTTATCAAGATTTGATCAATGTCACCATGGTCCACACACTACAAATTAAGTAGTATTTTATTTTTTTAGAGCACATTGCCAAAAGGGCAGGGGGTGCTCTAGCACCCCCTAGTGTCTATCTGTGCACGCCACTGAAGAAAGGACCCATAAGGGTTGGATTTTACCATGGACCACATGGGGACGTTTCTTCTGCTCTAGATAAAGCAGAAGTGCCACCACATTGAAACATGAACGACACAAAACAGCCATCCAACATGAATTGGTTTTGGATAACTGTAGCAGGCAGCAGATTAGCTTTTACAACATGCACACATGTTCCTTCCTAAATCTATTAAAAGAGCCCACATTTCACCATGCAGCTCACATACTGTACACTACATGCCCAATGCTCACAGGCGTGAACAATTCTAATCCATATTGTCAATTGGATTTACATATTTGCCTCCTCTCGTGTGTGTGTGTGTGTGTGCAACCTGTTTATGCGCATAAAAGGCTTTTGAATAATAAGTATTTCCAACACTGGAGCTCGGATGACAGCATCATAGCATTTCATGTTTCTTTAACAAGAAATTGCATTGTGTTTTTCATTTTTTCAATTTCAGTACACATCTAAAACAATCCCTCAGCACACGCACATGCACACACACACACACACACACACACACACACACACACACACACACACACACACACACACACACACACACACACACACTAATTTTAATCATTTATTTATGTCCACATAAGAGATACAATACAAGGACACAAATATTTACACGGTGCTGTACAGAAAGCAATCAGCAAATCTCGGACAAATACCCTCAGGGGTACAAGTAACGGCGTCTTCGCCATAATTGGCGGCTACCGATAGTAGAAGAGATTGCACAGAATTTTACAAGCCGTTTAGCTGCTTTTTTTTGCATCCCACGTTGTTGGAAGCCTCTTACAACCAACCTACCGTATGTACAGTACGTGTCCTATAGGCTGTAGATTGCGCCTATATAGCTCTATGATGGTCTGGAGGAGCGGCTGGTATTGAATGACTTTGGTCATAAAGGCTTCTTCTAAGCTAGAATCAAAGGTGCAGGCCACTTCAAGAATGGAAACTGACCTGTTCCCTTCATTGACAACATCTTGTGTTAGCAGAGAGATGTGCAAAGATGTCAGGCTTTTCAGTACAGAGTTGAAACATGGAAAGTTGGACACAGGAATGTTTGTACATTCTCACAGTGTAAAATGTTTAGATATGTCCTTTGTTATGACATCAACTATTCTGTCTCATGGCATAATGCTGTACAGTATGTCTTATGCCTTTATAGGCATAACAGCCATTCAGAATGTGTGACACGCCCTGTGGTGTGATGAAAGCAATGGTGGAGGGAAACTGTAACCTATAGGCTTTTACTGTAAAGGTGATAATGTCCACATTAATATGAAGAAACTGTAACCTATAGGCTTTTACTGTAAAGGTGATAATGTCCACATTAATATGAAGAAACTGTAACCTATAGGCTTTTACTGTAAAGGTGATAATGTCCACATTAATATGAAGAAACTGTAACCTATAGGCTTTTACTGTAAAGGTGATAATGTCCACATTCATATTTGTGGAAACACACATATTACATTTCATTGACAATGAAAGGAAAATGTACGTCTTATGTGTCTGAGCAAATTGACACGTTACGTCATGATGATGTATGATGATAAGAGCGCCCCTCACTTCACACGGGTGTGATTTTTTTATTTACTTTACTGGAGTATTTCCAATTTTCAGTACTTCTACTCCACTACATTTCAGAGGCAAATATTGTAGTTTACTCCAGTACAATAATTTGAAGACTTTAGTTATAGTTTCTTTGTAGATTCCGATTATTATTACAAAACAAACATTAACAACTTCAGCCCTATATACATTTCGCCCTTTTGAAAAGCTCACAATGTGTCGCGATGCAACGCATCGTGAGCCGAGCTTGTAGATCTGCTATTTACAAAAGTTAGTTTTTTATAAATTTGAAAACTTGCATACTGATTTGTACTTTTGACACTGATACTTTTGTACTTTTATAAAGTAAAATTTACTTTCAACAGAGTATTTCTACATTGCATTATTGATACGTCACACTCGTGTGAAGTGAGGGGCGCTCTTATCATCATACATCACCATACATCATCACATTCCGGCCAATCACAATTGGCGTCCTCACCTTTCTGTACTAACTTTTTATCCTCAATACGTACATTGCTCAGCCATCGAATCATCGCTATGGGGTGCTCCGCCAATCAAATAATCGCTATGGGGTACACAGACACACAAAGCTGGCCTTGAGGGCTAGCCCCCCTCAAAAAGGTGAGTACTTTTTCCGCCACTGCTGAATTGTGCTTCTGTGTCGAGCTGTCTCCATAATGTACAATATAATGTCTGGGGTTTAAGTGTACTGTAGGTACTGTACACAGAGTTCTACCTTACAGTATGTGCACCTCTTATGTGAATCCCTATAGACTCCGTCAAAACCGCTCTCAAAGAGCACATTATATTCCCATTGACAATGAATGGATGATGTACAATGATAAGAGCGACCCTCACTTCACATGGGTGTGATTTTACTTTTCCATACTGTAGCCTACATGTTTTTCCCTTTCTTACGTTCCTTGGCCCTCATTTATCAATTTTCGGCATTTACCATTTCCGGGGGGCAGGAGATGGTTTCTGAGTGTGCAACAGTGGAATAACAAACTAGAACACTACAGTATCAAACTCTCCGTGGCCAATTTAAAGATTTTAGTTATCAGTTCTGAGAGATTCCCAGTGCCAGTGGCCCACGATAGAAGACTGTGTTGTGCAGATCCCCAGGCGTGAAGTGTATAGCTCCATTTATGTGAAGCACTTTGTTGGTGAGAAAGAGTGTGCATGCTCAGGAACCTCTATATATGGAGAATATTGTTCAATCTAAAAGCTAAAAACAATCCCAGAGTGTGTTATGATTATTTGCCAATTATTTTACAATCACCCGCTTTCTCCAAAAACATGTTGTTACAGTATACTCTCCTACAGGCACTCTGAGACACTGAGACAGACACTGTCAGAGACATACATACAGTACCAGGGAGCAATGCAGTAGGCTACTGTCTTAACTGTATATTGTGGATCACTGACTAATGGCAATTACCTTGTTTTAAACTTCGACTACTAGCCTTATTAGCTATATCCCACAACCACAAGACCTGCACTCACAATGTGATGTGATGCGTTGTGAGATTTTAGATCTGCAATTATATGATTTTAGAAAATAGGGCTTAAGTGGTTACTCATTCCTATTTCCTATTCATAATGTCTGAGGAATATTCAAACTATACTCAATCTGCTACAATGCATTCATGTTTAAGAGGCTATAGCTATTTGTCTTTTTTACCAGCTGCTAAGCTGGTCATAGAATGCCTATGAAACTTATAGTCCACTTATTTCCAACCAAACTTGAATGGTCTTTTCCTCACAGTTGCTTGGCTGGTTTTTGGAAGTTGGTTAGCTTATTTCTGTCATGACAGTTGGCAACACTGGCAACCATACTGACGAGTACTTCTGATTGCTGATTGGCTGCCTTGTCTCCAGCAACAACCTATAACATCCCATAGTCTGCACGCCATGAAGAAGAGTCACAACATAATACTAGCCATGCATGTGGAAATTGACGTTAGCAACCAGGCATGTGGTTAATTAATACATTAATTCATAATGTATGAATTCTTGTTTTTTGCATTATTTACGGAGTGGGCAACCTTTTCAGGAACATCACTTGTTGTTTTTCCAAGGCTGGTGTGACCTGCTAGAGCAGCTAGACAGTGAAAACCATATATTTTACCCATAAAGTACAAGTTGACTTACAACTTACACTTACAGCTATACTTTCCGTTATACCGTGCCAAAGATTGACTGTAGTTTGATCCACTGCACATTAATCTCAATGTGACTGTAACTGTAACCTGGCTAACTCCCACATGGAGCATTTTGGTGAATTACAGTAATACATTTGTTAGATCCTGAGAAATGTGCTGGGCAGTGTTTTCATTTAGCTTTAGTCACATTTTAGTCACCTGGAATGTTTTAGTGTCAGTCTAGTTTTATTCGACTAAATGTCATAAGATTTTAGTCGACTACCGGTAAATGTACAGTTGATTTTGTCGACTACAATGTTTTTCGGCGGGACTTGATGCTGTCGATTTTAAACTTGCTGAACATAGCCGATCTACAAGCTCACAACACGTCGCACTGCGATGCGTTGTGAGCTTGTAGATCTGCTATTTTCAGCATGCAACAAAGTGTAAAATGACTTGTGTCTTATATTACTGGATCTCTTGTCCACTAGTCCCTTCCCAACATTTGAGTCTAGTTTGTCTAGTTTGTTTTCATTTAGTTTCCATTTAGTCTTTGTCAGTGAAAAAAGGTAGTCGATGAAAATTATTCGTCATAGTATTAGTCGACAAAATCAACACTGGTGATGGGGAGCTCAATGCAATGCAACATGAGTGTTTCTAATTGTAAATGCAACCAAACGATTGAAAAGGAATTTAAAGTAGAAGTTTGTTTTCCATCATACAATTGAATTTAATCTACATTTCTACATTTTTGTTTAGGAAGCCAGAAAGCCATTGAGGCAGACAGCGATCATCTGCAAAGGGTTGTTTACACATTGTGGTCGATGCCTGAAGTCATCTTCATTACCAAACCCAGACCAAAAATCAATACTTCATCAGCCCATGGCTGTTCTTACCAGTGACTATGCTGAATTCCATCATCTATTTGTTTGCTTAATTCAATACAAAATATAGAGGAGAAGGGAATAGAATGGAATGGAATAGTATAGGATAACAGCTCAAGCTACTGTGCACACACAGACATGAGCCTTGCTGCAATCATTTTTTTCCCCTTTATTTACCCAGGGTAGTATAGCTGAGCACAAGTGCTCATTTTCAGCAACGCCCTGCACACAGAAACACACAGACATGAGACACACACATTAAGCTGACGAGTACAACCACAGTCACATGCGTAAGCTAAGAAAGTCAGTGGGATATCTATATAATGAAACTATACATATAAACTATACATACTATACTATATGTACTATGACGTGCTATGACTACATACAATGCAATTATAGTGCTGTCAACATACGCATTATGTGATTCTAGTAGACCAGTGGTTCTCAAACTTTTTCATGTCAAGGACCCCCAAATGGAAACTCATTGGCCTGGGGACCCCCATTAGAAAATATATTAACTCTGACCCTAACAGGTTAATTTGGTTACAGTTGTATACTCTCCATTTGGTTCCTAACTATCATTTAGCTATGGGGAGTGGGGACCCCCTGGAACTCCCTCAAGGACCCCTGGGGGTCCCTGGACCCCACTTTGGGAACCACTGTAGTAGAGAACGTGGTTTCTATCGAGCTTCCGACCAACTTTTGCAACAATCTCCTCACATGGCAGAAACAGAGCACATCACTGAACAATTTATTCCCATGGTTGCTATAGTCTTACTCCCACACAATGCCATCAGTGACTAGTCTTTGTCAGTGTGCATGGTGGCAGATGGTGTAAGTCTAGAAACGTGCGTAGGTTTGTGTTCTTGAAAGAATGTCGGTTATGAATCCTGCCAGGACTTGTTCAAAAGGTCTGAGCAGAGCATTCCCATGATGAGCAGACCTAACCTACAGTACCTATAGATAGTAACATCACTCAATGCTCGAGTCCTCACTGGCCGTCAGGAGATGTGTGAGGTTGAATTGGGCTGCTCTCTGGGGTGAATGTGCAGCACTGTTGTTTTTTTACAGGAAATTGTGGTAGTTTTAGTCATAGTCTTTTGAATAGTTTTCATTTAGTTTTAGTTACATTTTAGTCACATGAAATGTTTTAGTGTTAGTCTAGTTTTAGTCGACTAAATCTACAGTTGATTTAGTCAACTAAAATGTAT